>NW_024038729.1:2995000-3382500 GCF_016077235.1 Cyprinodon tularosa | reverse complement strand
CAAGGTCAGCTCTACTGGCTCTGAAGGGATCATTTTAAAGGTTGAAGCGCACTTCCCCCTTACTCTTAAAATAATAGGAACACACTACCCTTACACGTGAATGTGCAAAACCGAGTGCAAGGGCCCAAAACGTGTGCAAGTGATAGAAATGGGACAGGGCCAAAGTCTTCAATCAGTATATTGGGAGCAGGTGAGAACAGAGGAGTCTAGAAAGGAGCTAGGAGAAGGAGACTGACACAAGAGGGCAACAGAGGGCAAAGAAGAAATGCATAAGACTTCAAATACATCTAGAAAACGCCACAAAATAGGAATTAAACCAATAAAACTAAAAAACAAAGAAAAACATGGATCAAAGTGAAACTGAAAATTAAAAAAGAAAATTTAAACAGAACCAAAACTATGACAAATCTTGGTTCCAGCTTCTGTATTTTTCAAATGAAACTGGCTGGATATTAAGTTGTTCCCCCATTTTGTTTAGCTCCTTATCCATGATGAACTGTGCATTGTGGTGAACCAAACAGGCCGTTAAAATGTGTTTTGAAACCGTTTTGCTCCCAACCTGCTTTCTGATTCCTCCAGCTTAAATAAAGAGGTAGCTTCTCAAGCAATCTCGGTTTTGTTTGTTTAGCGTAATTACTACTTGTCCTCCCATCCTGCCGGCCCAGATGATGCATGAAAATTACCATTCCCCTACTTCAATCGAAGCGGGAAAAAGAAAAAGGAGAAGGGGGAGAACAGAGGCGAGCAGAAGGGAGGGGGAGGCGGTGGAGGAGACGCACAGGGCTCCCTCCCTGCATAACAAGAAAGGGCACTGTCTCTGATTAATTAGCTGGAGTTGGTAATCAGTTTAATAAGACTGAAGTTGATGGTGAGAGGTCCCCTTTGGCAGAGCCACGCTAAGCTCAGCACTCTGTTCGGGGCCTCTGCTTTCCCCCATCAAGTAAACATGCAGTGTATTATTTACATAAATAGTTGTTTCTCTTTAAGGTTGAAGAGTTGATTTTTCCTTCCAAGCCACCAGTGGCGGTGGACGTCTCACACAAATTCATGAATTTTTCAACATATGAGAACTAATTAAATTGAGGTCTTTTTTGAAACGAATCTAGCGTGAGGTATTCACTGGCCCTGCACACACAAAGAGGGTCTAATTCAAAGATTTAATTCTGCCTTGATAGCATTCAGCCCTTTTACCATGGTGAGCTGTACAGATGGCTGGGGTCTTTTTCATTCTTTTCTTCCTTAATGGCAAAATCTCATTATGGTAGTTATCACTGCGTAGAGAACAAGGCGGGAACGTCTGAAAGACGCAGGAATCTGGTACCTGTCTGCCAGAGAACAGGACACTTATTGTGAGTTTAGCTAATGGTGGGAACTTCTCTGTAGTCTACGACGACCTGAAAACATTTCTTTCTTTCCTTAAAGAATCTGCCTTTGTTGCTCATTTTCCACATTTCTTTGCATTTAGAAAAGATACACCTTAAACTGAATTTAAGTCACAGGACAAACAACCAATTTCAATTCAATTCAGTTTATTTATAAAGCCCCAGTTCACAATACGTGTTACATTGAGAAAAAACTATCTAGAAATAAGTGAAAATGTCTTAAATTAAGTGTATTTACCCTTAATTTGAGTAGGTAAATGAGATAGTTTCCCAATGGTATTAGTTTTTTTACTCTTAAAATAAGATAATTAGATAACATGCACTTGAAATAAGACAATCCAATTGTGTTTTCTTATTCTAAGAGTAAATTGTCTTGTTCCATTGGCAAAATATCTCTTTTACCTACTTAATTCAAGAACAAATGACTTATCTAGATTTAGATATTTTCCAGTGTATCACAAGGCACTTTACAGTCAAATTGATTCAAAAATTTCTAAGGAAAACCAGTTGATTGCATCGACTCATTGACTTCAAGGCAATCCCTCACACAAAACATGCTTATAGTGACAGTGGAGAGGAAAAACTCCCTTTTAACAGGAAGAAACCTCCAGCAGAACCAGACTCAGTGTGAACCACATGAACACTCATCTCTAAGGTCAAGTTACCATCAAACAATGATCAAAGGGCCATCATTTTGTACGGTTGGAGGAAACTCTTGATATATGAGCCATCTTTTGTCGATGAAAGCTGAATCTCTAACTGCTACTGCTTTTATGGGGCACACTACGTTACAAATCACACAAAGACAGTCTAGGATCATACACTTTTTGTGGAAAAAAAGAAGGAAGACCTGAAATACAGTTAGCCTAGAGATGCAAGACATGTTTTTTTTAGACATAGGGAGACAAATTCAAACCCAATAGCATCAAGAATGAGTGAACAAAACAAGACGGCTGAATAAAAGGACTGACATTTAGTCATATTGCTTTGAATCAATGTAAAAAAGATGTAAAAGTAAAAATATTTTCAAATAAGTGTGTTTGCCCCTAATTCGAGGGAGTAAATAAGATGTTCCAGTGGAAAATTTTTATATCTAATTATCAATTATAGGATAATTAGATATCACGCTATTACTGTAGATATCAAATAATGGAGTTTTTCCTTATTTTAAACGTAAGTTATTGTTTCCCATTGGTATTACTTATCTGCTAAAGTCAAGGGAAAATATTTATTTCAAGAAAAACTGACCTAGTTGTAGTTCTTAGAGACTGCAAAGCTAATTGCAGGATAAAAATATGAATCAGACTCAGGTCAAACACACCTGTGGCTCAGTTAGGTTGTAAAGTTTGACCAGAATCTAGGGACAGCTAACTGTATACAGTTGATATTTTGTATTACAGTGACTTAATATTGTAACCCTAGCATAAAGCCATTTGTAATGGTCATGTTTTACTTAAAAGTTCTGTGGGATATTAACCAAAGAACCAGCCTTTTTAAGGGAGTATACCGAAAAGAGATGAACCTTGTAAGGTTTATTCAATGATGATCAGAAGAGCACTTTGTTCTGTGATTCAATCAGAGGCGCATTCTGTCCTGTGACTTGATCAATTTCCTTATCAGAAGAACACTCTGTTTTGTCACTCACCCCATGTGTTATGATCTGCTAATAAAAAGGCTCTGCAGAGGAAGTCCGTTAGAGAGCTAGAGAGTTGGGTGTAGCTCTCTCCTTCTGCAGAAGCTGCTAAAGATCACTTTTCTGTGTGGATTCAGTTCCTCTTTTACGAACTTACATTTTTGAACGTAACAAACCTGTGAAAAAAAACAGCAAACTTTCCATCACTGCTTCTTGTCAGTAAGCAATGGCAGCATAGAGGGAGATATAGATGGATGAATAAGGGTTTTGTTGGCCTTTGTGTTTCCTAAAAGGTGGTAAAAGCAACAGTATTTTCAGAATACACAATCCATCATGGTGTTGGTAGCTTTGTGGTCCTGAAGTGACCAGCTACTCTGGTCTATTGTAGGGAAGAAAGAGATACATCCCTTGATGGTCCATTTTTGCCCCAATCCTCATCTGCGGTCATGAAACAGGGATCCAGATGCAAAGAACAACATCCTGGATACTAGCAACAGAAATTAGCTTCATCTGCAGGATCACTGGACCCAGGCTGAGAGATTAGGCCTCCCTCATCCAGAGACGCTTAGATTACAGAGCCGCTACGCTGAAATAGTCACCTGTGCCAAATATAAAAAAACGTTAAGAAGCCATTACTAGACCATCAAATGCCACAATGACTAGAAGGATTCAAATCAGAAAAATTGAAGTAATTTAACCAAACGGGTCAAATTCAAGGTCTCCAACCAATTTGTTTTCACCACGGCCACGAAATGACTGGATGGTGACTAGAAGCATCACTTGTGCAACTTGGTTTTCTGCATCAAGGATTTTCCAATCAATTCCGCCTGTCCTCGATTTTAAAACCTTAATGTGAGCTTGTTTTGTTTTCTATATTTTTACTAAAGTGTTCACTTAGGCTGGGCCTTACCTCACTGTCGCCGGTGTTTCAATGTAAGCTGATTTGCAAAGGGAGCCAGACTCCTTTAGGTTCAAGGTTATTCAACATCCTTCTGTTTTTACCTTGTTTTGGTTAAATTGCATGTAAATCCCTCCCAGCTATTTGTTTAAGTATCAGGTAATTAGTGAAATCCTGTCTGACCAGAAGAGACAGAACATTGGCAGAGACTGCATCTGTTCTACCTTGCAAGAATTAATAAATGCTGCATGAATGAAGGACACCGATCTTGTTCTTGTTGAATAGGCCTTTCTTTTCCTAGCAGTAGCTTGCATCAGAAGGGATGAGAAATGCTTTTTATGTCATGATCTTGGCGCTGATGGTTTGGTTTTTTCCTTTGCTCCTTGCTCCCCTGTCTAATTGGTTCTGCAGGTGATTATCGCCGATCATTTTCACCTGGTTCCTCTACTATTTAAGTTGTGTGTTTGTCTCCCATCAGCACCAGGTTATTCCCTAGCATTCTGTAGTCTGCCTGCTTCCCTGATTATGACCAGTTTCTGCCCTGAGGATTTTGAGTTTTTGCCTTGCCCCTGTCTGCTCTGTTTGTCCTGTCTGATCCTGGATTCTACCAGCTTCTGAACCTTGAACTGTCTCCTGACTTCGGCCTTGGATTTCCCTTCTGGACTTCTGGCTCGGCGTCTGCTGCTCGCTCTCTAGGAACTCTGGGGGCGTCGCCCGCCGCAACTGCGGTCAAAACCTCCGCAAACGGACTGAACTTTGAATCAGGTCAGTTACTTTGCTCCAAGTCGGGTTAAGCTCCACGTCCAGTCACTGACTTGTATTCTCCTATCCCTGCAGAGATCCGTCCCGCAGCCCCGCACACCAGTTTGTTAAATAAACACTTTGAACTTTCCCACTGCATGTCTCGCCTTGAATTCTGGTCCAATTTTCTGAGATCATTACATTTTATGCTTTGTCTACATAGGAAAGAAAACACATTTATGAAGCCTTTGTCGTTTTGACCTTTCAGTCGATTCATTTCAACAAAAAGACAAGCGTTTAAGTCTTTATGTCATCTTTTGATTTTGACGCATCCTGATTTAAGGATACAAAAATTTGATAGTGTAAAATTTGCTAGTGTATTAAAGGTATTGTGGATTATCTGTGCGAGTTTTTGAAAAGACCTGCCCTCTCTACTTCAAAATAAAAATTCACACGCAAAAACCTGTACCTGCTCCTGAGAAGGACGTATATTAAACGCGTGCGAGAGCGTGCACAAGCTCATTTCTCCTTGTGCACGCTCTGTTTAAAAGTTGCTGTTTGCATCACTCATACAAGCATACCTTCCAAAAAAAGATTTGCAATTTTTCCCACTATGTCAGACTCACCACCAGTAAGTGAAAATGGGGATGAGCACGTAGGACGGCCTTACGTGAACATATCACCAGAATGATTGAATTAGGAGGACCACTTATTTTGATGATCCACCCGGAAAAAGTAAATCCTCCAATTTACCTTTAAGAGCTGCATAAATATAAACGTAAACACAGTCTCACTTCATGGTACAGCTAATTCTAAGCGTTCCTTTATGTAAAAAACTTTAGCTTGAAGTTTCTTTGGGTTACACCTTAATTTAAAAAGACACAACTCAGATTTATCTAAGAAAGGGGGGGGGGGGGGGGGGGGGTAGTTTGTGCCTAAAGTTAACTCTGAGGACCAAGCCTGAGATAAGGGCGCTCCACATCACCTCGTGGCGTTAATGATCGTCCGCAGGAACAACACAAAGGCAGTCAAGTAGCGGATAGAGCACAGAAATAATTTAAGCTCTGCTAAGTGGTCTTTTGTCATTCAAATGTTAAATGAATGAATTATGCTTGGCAGAGATGTGGAAGTCACTATTGTTTATGTAGGGCTGGGGTCTGAAGGAGCTGGAATGATGGGAATTAGTTTGGGAGAGTTTGGAGTTCCTTGGGGTTTGGACACAAATTGCCTTCCTGCTCATCAGGCCTGCATGAACGTTCAGACAAAACCTCCAACATGGAAGCATTAACGTTCACAAACCCAGCAGCAATAAGGTAGCACTGTAGCAAGGAATACATGAATGACTGGATGCTGAGCTTTACTTTATAACAGTTAATAAATAACCTTCATGTCCAACCAGATTATGAATGATTGTGGTTTTAGACTTGTAAATATTGAGTTGTAATGGTAAAACAAGGGAGCCTCAGCAATGGACTATTATCTTCTGTATACTTAAAGGTATAGAGGATGATCTTTTATTTCCGGGTGGATCATCTAAATAAGTGGTCCTCCTAATTGTCAATCATTCTGGCATGCGCACTTTCAGATGTATATGTGTGGTGAGGTACGGTTTCAGACAGTCATTGAAGCTCACTTTTCTCACCGCGGTTCTTTGAAAATGAAGAAAAAGTGTCTCAAGGCACTTTACAGAGACAGTTCTGTCAGACAAGTTAATAGTTTCTGTCAAGGAATACCGGTTAATTCCATCCAGACTTTAACTTGCCTGTCTACCCGGGTCAAATGACCCGCGTTAAAATCACCTCGGCTCTGATCGTCACGCTGTGGATACACCAGAGCTTGGTTGACCCAATAATGTACATGATACCATTGAACGCATCGTACGGACGTCAACAAACCGTGCAAGCCACGTCTGATCTTACCAGCTGCAACAACTCTGTTTACATTCAATAAACAAGGAGCAGCTCTGGTGAGAGGGATTCGGAAAGATAACAGAGCGAAACAATAAAGCACACTGACTACGCCCTGGCTTCCTTCCATGTTGCTCTCCATTGTTTACTTTCCTGATTTCTGTCGCACTGGTGACATCATCAACGCTAACCCAGCATGATGGTGTCACCATGCATCCCCCGGGGGATAGAGGCCACGCAGCTTAGCAGCGTGGGATTAGACCCAGCTTTTTATGCCACTGGGAAGGAAACTAAATGCCGACTGTTAGAGGGTCGACCCATGTTGGAAAAACCTGATATTTTCAGTGGGAAAGAGGCTCAAGTCACAGTAAGAGAAACAGGACTACACTGAAAAACAGACCAAGCTCCAACAGCTATAAACATAGGTGTTGATGGCAGCAGCATAGCTGATATTTCTCTCCAGGAAGTAGTCACAGCCAAACAGGAACAGACCAGATGAAGCTACTATGAGAAAAATCAGAGAGAGCAGAACGATAGAGATTGAACTAACAAATACTACAGAATGGGAGAATAGAGATAGAATGAAGCAGAATGATGAGAAGTGGTCTCTTTGTCATCCAGCAGAATAAATATCGAAAATAGCTCAGGATAGCTGCCTATTTTGGATGAGATATGAGAAAGGAAAAGCCAAGGATAAATTTTGTCCGAACTGAAAATCTCTGCTGCCGGGAGCAAAGCAAAACAGCACAGTTACTTTTAAAACCTATTTTTTGATTAGACTTTATTCTTAAGTTTTAATTCTGGATTAATGTTTTTTTTTATTTCCTTTAACAAAACATGTTTTTTCTTGCAACAATAATGGAACAAGAAATAAGCTAACCTTTGTCTACTTTAAATATGGCCACCAGGAGCAAAATGAGAGTTTTTAAAAAGACTATAGCGTAACGAAGGTTTAGAAAAAAAAAAAAAAAAGATGAAGCTATGAGTATCTTGGCTGACCTGTTTGGAATGAAACTGCAGCACCTTTTATTGATCGAATAAAACAAATTCTAGCAAAATTTCTTAGCTGACAAATAAATGTGCTGCCTCCAGGAAAAACAGACTGCAGCATCCAGAGTGACAGGTTAGTGTGTTCAACGAGTCGGAAAAGCAGTGGGTTATTTCACGGCACATAAAAATCATGGAGGTTTTTATAGTTTATTTATGGTAAATGGCATGTACTTATTTAGCGCCTTTATTCAAGTTAGGAGACCTGACCAAAGCGCTTTACACTACATTCATTCACCCATTCACACACACACTCACACACTATTTAGTGCTAGATCGTGCCTCATGGCTGATTCCCCCATTCTTCAATGACTGGATCTGTAATACGCACATAAAGATGCTGCTGAGGAGCTCAGGAGACTCACAAACAGAGAACACATTGATCTGAGAAAGGCTTTATATTACGATGACGATTTGTTTCATTGTAACTGACCTCCTGCTGACTTCTATTAGTATTAAGTAAATGATCTAAAGGTGGTTTCTTCCCTCCTAATCAAGCCTTAGTTTGTAATTACCTCCTGTATAGAAAGGGGATGTTCTTCATATAGTGACTCAACAATAAATTACCATACGAGATGAACTTAATGTGCTGTCTCCTGGGACAAATCAAGGTAGTCTTATTTGCAGCATTAGATCCATTTTGTCTTTGTTCCCCAGGCGCTATTGATCATGCTAAGTCTATCCTCAGCTTGCAGAGAGGGTTCAGTTCTGTGTGTGGGAATAAAAGCAGGTTAGTTAAAGCTCTAATTTGGGAAAATGATCTTTGATGAGCACGCTCTCGTTCTTATATCTTCCCTTAACGTACATCTTAACCCGACTGGCTGGTCAACTAAATGACATTTCCCTCTGCTTCCCTCAGGTAGTTGGGCTGCTTAGAACGTCATTACCTCTGCAGGGACTGTTAAACGGTTCCATAAAGAAAACTGAAATATTCATTACCTGGGTTAATAATTCATTCAGATAAAATGGGGATGTGTGCTTTGCAGAATGAAGACGAATATGAAATGAGTGCATGCTCAGCATATTTATGCGTGGGAATGTTTTCCTTCCCTGATAGCAAAGGAAGGGAAATTAATTGAAAGTTCATTAAAACATTTTTTTGTTCTACAAGTAATTCCTCATGATAACATTGACGCTTTCCAAGCAGTTTTGAAAAGTACAATCTAACATTATATATTTGAATTTATTTTTAATTATATTTCAAAAGTTTTTATAAATTATAACTGACCTAATTTCCTCCGAATCTCTTTGCCGTCTGAAAATTGGCCCCACAGTCTGTGGGAAACAGCGAGGAATCAGTTTATTGATAATGTCATGGTTTTACTCTTTTTTTAATAGAAAGAGCCCCTCTTTCCCGTCCATAAACAGCGCTGAGCGTGTGCACACACTCCTTCGGTTAACAGCGGCGGTGAAGCGCTCCCACTCCGCCACACTGCAGTGTAAACACCCCTCATCCAAACACTGTCAAACTAATTTCCTCACACCACAGAGGTTCAATTTAGCTTTCAGATGAATCAATTCCTCCTCTAATTATCAATTGTGACACCCATAATGACTGGAAGACTGTAGCGCTGAATAAATAGCATGTCTTTTGTGTTATAATTTTGTGCATCTTGACAAACATGACCCATTAAACAACCCTGTGGCCTTTTTCAAGAGCGACGATTAGTCTAATTAAAACTGCTAAACATCTGAGGGGGCTGCAGACGTGCCAGAATTAAACAGGTCATTAAATCAGCCAAGGAATATGTCAACATCCACTCTGCCTGTCGCTCCCACAGCGAGATACTCGGAGAGGAAGGAGAGGATAATACACGGCGGATCATCTCATATGCGAGAAAGAAAGTGGCCTCGAGTTGACAAACAGAACACATCAAGAAAACACATTAAAGGGACGGGAGACATGACAAGAATGGATGACAAATTGTCTCATAGAGGGATCTATTCTGTGAAAAACTTCTAATATAGCTAAGCATCCTAATGACTGATGTGTTTTTGACCTTTAACCTCCTAAGATCAAAGCGTTAAGAAAAATCCTTTAAATAAAAAAGCATAAACGTTCATTTTCTGCATGTATTTATAGGAAAAACCTTTTTGCACATCGGTTTAAACCATCAAGCAATATCCTTAATGGCTATAAAATAAGTGAATCAATCAATCATCATTAGTTTTCAATCAAATGGCCATGAAGATATATATAGAATTTCCCTTTGAGATCAATAAATTATTTTTGAATTGAATATTCAGATTTTCAGCTAAGCTCAAATATTTACACCCCTGGTTAAACAGTTAAAAAAACGAATAACGAGTTGCATCTACTTTCCCTGAATGTCGTGTTGTGATCTTTCCAATTTTAAAGGTTAGCTAAGAACACTAGAACTTTGTTTTATGTCTGATTTATAAGGAAACAGGAAGTGATGGAAAACAAATTGAAATGCTCCAGAACAATTTGCACAAAGTACAAAACAAATGCATAGGGAAGCATATTATAAAAGACCCATTAGAGGCGCTTATAAGTGTAGCATTAGTTATTTTATTGATATCTAATGTCCCTGTATTAAAATTAGCTATAAGCGTTGTACTTTTCTAATGAATAATTACCATGCCAAAATTGTAAACACTGTCAGGTTGGGTGGAGGTTTGTAGAGGAACTTAATGCAGAGATGGAAGCTCAGGTGCTTTCTTGCAGGACACTGTGGCAGCAGCATAAATCTAGCCTCGTGAGACCATCCTGATCTCCCAAGCTTTCATGTTTCACTCGCTAATCAGTCTGGAGACTCTCCGTTGGAGAAAATTTGGAGCCGTTCACCAAATGAACGGCCAATCAGCGTTGGCTTTGAGGCGGGTCGAGGTGTGACGCAACGAGAAGCGTGACAGTTCAGTCTAAAGAACATGGCGGCTTCAGCCGATGAAACTAGCGTTAGCGTGGCTATCGAGCAAGTTTTATCGGAATTACAGAGTATTTCTTCACTGAAAGAAGAGCAAAACACTGCTCTGGAGGCTTTTCTCAGAGGAAAAGATGTTTTTGTTCTTCTACCGACTGGTTTCGGCAATAGTTTGATCTTGTGGTTGTGTTTTCGTCGTCGCTCTGTTAGTACGTCATATGCTTCGTTGATCTGGTTGGTTTATTTGGCCCGTCTATCACCAACATAGGCCAATCAGCTAACCAGTATTTTCATCCCTTCCCACAATTACTTCAACCGAAGGTTTCCAGATGGATATGCGGAGCAAATCCATCTGGCGGAGTCAGGTTAGCATAAATCCAGAAATAATTAGTTAAGGAACACAGGAACCAAATTAAAGGAAAACACATAGGTTAAGGAGGGAATTAAGAGAATCCAGCAAAACGTGACAGCAGAGGAGGAGTATATATGCCAGACATAACAATGAATGGAATAGCCAACTGATTGGGGGCACGTGTGGATGGAGAGTGAAAGGAGACTGGCACAAGGGGGCGACAAAAAAAATACACAAGAACTCAAATACAACCAGAAAACAACTAAAATGACACAAGATGGAAATGAAACCAAAGACCCAGAAAACACAGAATAACATAAATCAGAGTGAAACACAGCGATGGCAGCATCATGTTAAGGGTTTCATATTAACGTTCAGATTAATCTATAAGTTTCCGATGAGCTGGGAGATTGAGTCAGACCTGTTACCCACTGAGACAGTCTAAATCGGGGTGAGGGTTTGTCTCCAGCTGGGTAGGTGACCTAAACATGCAAAATCTCAGTGGGATGGTTTAGACCAGCCCCTCTGAAGCTCAATGTTCATCAGCCTTCAATTAAATTCTGAATGAAATACATTAAATCAAAATGTTAAACTCCAGGGAACCATAAGGAAATAATGTGGAAAAAGAAATTTCTGTGATGGTTTTTATCCACAGAAAGAAAGAAATGAATCGTTAAAGTAGTTTCCTCTGATTATCGGCCAGTAGCTACAGTAACTCAGTTTAAGCTCAACATTGGGGATGACCCTAACATCCTGAATCTGCAGTAACCAAAGGCAGAACGTACCCTGTTATTTGCTAAGTTGGATTTTTAGTAAAGGAAGCAACTCTGAGGTTAAAGGCATGTCGAGGATTTTCGCGACCCACCCTCTCTGCTTTAAAAAAAAAAATGCGTGTGCGAAAGCATGCACAAACCCATTTCTCCTCGTACACGCCCTCTTTAAAATGTGCTGTTCTCATAGCTCATACCAGCTTACTGTGTCCGAACATCCGCCCTAAATCCCTCAATCATTATATGCAGCGGTGACTATAGACTATATAGTGGACTTTATAGCTAACTGACTGTTCGGATAGATGATTAGCGCTTTTTTGCTCAATTGGTCATGTAAATAATAATCGTTTTGTATCGATGCATCGATCCAACAGCCGACGATCCGATGCATCGATACGTCCGCAACATAATCGATTCATGTTTTTTTTTTTCCTCCGGTCTATTTTTATCCATTTGCTCCTGGACGTAATTCTCCCTCCCGTGCTGCGGTGGCGCTAAACCTATTTTGCCCTCCTACCTCGCTTCCTGGTTATACTTTTACAGCAGTGTGTCGCAGTGAGCTTGACACAGACATTTTTGATTTATGCTCAATATTGAAGCGTGGTCTGTGCTACACGCTGTGGGTCTAGATACGGCCGAGGCGGCGAGGAAGTGGGGGCGAGTTTACTCCGACAAAAAGAGCGGAGATCCAGGTGGAAAAAGGGTCCCAGCGTTCTTGCGCACCTCGCTCTTCGAGCGGGTCAAACCTCACGAGTTGTTTTCCGCAATTTCGGTCTTAAAAACAAAACAAGCTGGCCTCCTGTCTGCAGGCAGCTACAATTTGGGAGAGGAGCAGCGGAGCTTCTGTGGAGGGGGCGGGACATCTGGAGCAGAGGTATTGCATTGCACTGATTTTCTGCAGTATTTTTTGATGCAACTTTTCTACTTCTGTTATTTGTTGTTGTTTCTAAAGAAAATGCATAATGATATTACAGCTTTCATTGATTTATTTCACACTTGAAACTTTGCTTAGCCTGTAAGGTCTAAAAAAAAAAAAAAAAAAAAAAAAAAAAAATTTCATTGATTAATCGAATCGAATCGTGGTGTATTCTTGAGTATCGAAAATAATCAAATCGTTGGGTCAGGAAATCGATACTGAATCGAATCGCCATGATGGGTGTGATTTACACCCCTACCACTGATACATGCGCAGAAAAAGACAGCTAATGGGACGAGCACGTGGGACAGGCTCACATGAACATAACACCAGAATGATTGACAGTTAGGAGGACCACTCATTAAGATGATCCACCCGGAAATAAAAGATCATCCTCTATACCTTTAATCTCATTGCTTTGCCTGTTACTGTTTTGTATTTACCTGAACCAGAGATGAGAAGAACATACTAGCCATCAACAGGAAGTGCTTGTGATGACTCCATCATTCCTTATAACGATTGTTCCTGGGTTGCCATTTTTTTGTTCCACAGGAAAATATTACCTCATTATTCTGGCGTTTCTATTCTAAATTTGCATATATATATATATAAACAGGTTTCATATCTTCTTCTATGGTGTGAAATGAAAGTTTCAATTTCCATTGATTATATATAAGAGACAAAGATGGGGGTGCAATCCACTCCTGGATCAGAATAACAAGAAGACTGGTTTAAATAATAGCATGCCCAAACTGGAATAAAGATTTTTCTTAATGAGGAATCTGAACCATCAAATCTGTTTTAATGTTTCACTTTATGATGGTCCCTGCTAGTAGCAACAAGCATAGAAGTCATTTAAAAGTGAAAATGTACTGCTCATCGAATCCATGACATCTTCTAGTGCAGCTCTGACTGTCACTCTGCAACACTGTTTCCTCACATCCATGAAAGAGCTCTGCTTAGTCTCCAATTACTTATCTTTTATCATCTTATTTTCATATTTATGGACCTGAAGTCTGGGAAATAAAGGCTTTGGGATTTGTATAAAAGCAGGGATCATGCATTTATCACCCACTCGAGGAGGAACAACCCCTAAACGTCCTCTGAGCTACGCTGCGTGCCAAGTGTGAGGTGTTTCACCATCTCTGGGTTTTATCGGCAGCATCTCAGAGATCCTGCCTCCGTTAATCCTCTCCTCGACGGCGATAGCAGTGAGCGATAGGGCAGATGTCTCGTTACCGGCAACATATGTTCCCCTTTTATACAACAGCAGCTTTCCAAACCACTTAATGGGATTGTTGTTGTTGGTTTATAAACCTCCCAAAACACAACAGACACTTTTCCTCGAAGTGGTTCGACTTGTGCCCAAGGAATTTGTCACAGGATTTCACAACAAATAAGCCTGGGTCAGGGGGCTAAGACTGGCCTCCGGTAACAGACTGCTATAAAAACTGCAACTCCTCCACATGATGAGAGAGAAAGTGGATTTTCCAGCTTAAAAGAAGATTCATCTCTGCCTGGGGCATTATGCTGTGTTCAAAGAGATTAATAATAAGATGCTATTGATACGCAGCTGTGCCGCTCTGGGATCAGCGCTGATCACTGACATCCTCAAGCTTTTAGCGCATGGAAACATGGCCTCTATATTGAAGACATATTTTTCCTGATGTTTGGGGATTTAATGGTTAAACTTGATCAGTGATGCAGGAGTTCAGCTGCAGGGTTTCAATATTAAATGCTTTCGAACAGAGCAATAGCTGTACACATAGAAAATTGTATCGGAAGAAACATGGGCGGTTCAAGACGGGGGCCAATGCCCCTGCAGAACTGGTCCTGGCCCCTCTACTAACACATAATACTAAATAACACATAATACTAAATAAATGTATTAGAATGATATGCAATGACAAACCCACCTTAACAAATTGGTCCCCTGCACCTGTTTCTTTTTTTAACCCTTTAAAGCCTGGAGCATGAAATAATTGACAGAAATTTCTTTTTTATTTTATTTAGAGTTGTCATTTAACTCTGAGAAATGAAAGAAAAATAATATATACACTCACCGGCCACTTTATTAGGTACCCCATGCTAGTAACGGGTTGGACCCCCTTTTGCCTTCAGAACTGCCTCAATTCTTGGTGGCATAGATTCAACAAGGTGCTGGAAGCATTCCTCAGGGAGTTTGGTCCATATTGACATGATGGCATCACACAGTTGCCGCAGATTTGTCGGCTGCACATCCATGATGCGAATCTCCCGTTCCACCACATCCCAAAGATGCTCTATTGGATTGAGATCTGGTGACTGTGGAGGCCATTTGAGTACAGTGAACTCATTGTCATGTTCAAGAAACCAGTCTGGGATGATTCCAGCTTTATGACATGGCGCATTATCCTGCTGAAAGTAGCCATCAGAAGTTGGGTACATTTTGGTCATAAAGGGATGGACATGGTCAGCAACAATACTCAGGTAGGCTGTGGCGTTGCAACGATACTCAATTGGTAGCAAGGGGCCCAAAGAGTGCCAGGAAAATATTCCCCACACCATGACACCACCACCACCAGCCTGAACCGTTGATACAAGGCAGGATGGATCCATGCTTTCATGTAGTAGATGCCAAATTCTGACCCTACCATCCGAATGTCGCAGCAGAAATCGAGACTCATCAGACCAGGCAACGTTTTTCCAATCTTCTATTGTCCAATTTCAATGAGTTTGTGCAAATTGTAGCCTCAGTTTCCTGTTCTTAGCTGAAAGGAGTGGCACCCGGTGTGGTCTTCTGCTGCTGTAGCCCATCTGCCTCAAAGTTCGACGTACTGTGCGTTCAGAGATGCTCTTCTGCCCACCTTGGTTGTAACGGGTGGTTATTTGAGTCACTGTTGCCCTTCTATCAGCTCGAACCGGTCTGGCCATTCTCCTCTGACCTCTGGCATCAACAAGGCATTTCCGCCCACAGAACTGCCGCTCACTGGATGTTTTTTCTTTTTCGGACCATTCTCTGTAAACCCTAGAGATGGTTGTGCGTGAAAATCCCAGTAGATCAGCAGTTTCTGAAATACTCAGACCAGCCCTTCTGGCACCAACAATCATGCCACGTTCAAAGTCACTCAAATCACCTTTCTTCCCCATACTGATGCTCGCTTTGAACTGCAGGAGATTGTCTTGACCATTTCTACATGCCTAAATGCACTGAGTTGCCGCCATGTGATTGGCTGCTTAGAAATTAAGTGTTAACGAGCAGTTGGACAGGTGTACCTAATAAAGTGGCCGGTGAGTGTATATTAATTTTGTATAAGTTAAATTAAATCCTTTATTTGCATCAATTTTGATACATTCAGCCTTTCTGTAGAATATTATATACGTTTTCTGCTCACTACATGTGTCTGATTATGTAAGTCAGGGTTTTTAAGATAAGCAAGATCACAATGATGATGCAAATATCTCAAAAGCTCATGTATCAAAAATTATACAATTGATTTTAAAGGGTTAACCTTTACATTTTTGTTTTAACCATGATTTTATCAGTTTTAATCAAGTTCTAATTCTGAATTCATAAAAAAATATCATTTTTATCTAAATAAAGTCAAAAACGTGTTGGTAATTAATCATGAATGAACATTGACATAATATTCCAAATAATATATGTATTTCATCTTTATTCTTTATTATAAAGACTTTAAACATAAGATTTTTGCGGGGCCAAATTTAAAACCTTTATTTATCTTCATTCACTTAAAAAGTAAAAAGTATAGTTATTAGGTATAGTTAAAGCTCCACTTTTTAACTGAGGCCGTTCACTGATAGCATCAGGGCCAAAATAAATTAAAATTATGAATTAAGACTGAAAGAAGCTTCACTGTCACTTTAAAACGGTTGTTTATTATCTTTTACATCTAAACGTTTACATTTTGACGCAGATATTTTTGATTTATGCCTCAATTTGAAGCTGTTATTCCACGCGACAACGCAAGAGGGACAATCAGGAACTAGCTGTGGGTCTAGATACAGCCGAGGAGGTGGAAAAACGCAAGGGGCAAGTTTGTGCGACAACGGAGGGAGTTGAGGGCGAAAAAGAGCAGAGATCCAGGTGCTCGCTCTTCTAACTGGTCCATCTTCACGAGCCATTTTCCACAATGGCGGTCATACAAAAAAAAAAAAACAAGCCTTTAAGGTACCAAACAGGAAATACGCATAGTGTAGATTGGATGTAGATTTGACCAATCAGAGGCCTCCTGTCTGAGGTCACCTACAGTTTAGAGCGGTGCAGCAGAGTGTCTGCGGAGGGGGCGGGGCATATCTGCGTTAACTGCAACACACATGCAGACGACCTGGTTTCTGAGTATAAATCAGCCTCAACTGGTTTTGATTTCATGTTAGCTTCTGTTAATCTATTAGCTCTAGCTAATATGGTAAACAGTAGATCACAAACTGATCACATGTTGTTTCAGCAATTAGCTCATATAACAGCTCATGAAAACATCCCAGCATGCGTTGCACAGGTGAAAAAAAATGGCGACCTCCTTGAAAGAAAGATTTAACAAAGAAATTTTAAAGTTAAAAGGAAAATTGCAACATGTTTAGGCCATGTTCAACCAGTCATGGCTCCCTTTAACTCTAATAAACGGCAGCATTAAAGTAAATGTTAGATTAAATTATTGTTCTTGAGGCCCGGTGTTCTGCACTTGGATAAATCAATATCTAGATAAGTCATTTTTTTCTTAAAATAAGTGTGTTTTTTCTTGAATTGAGAAGGTAAGTGAGACACTTTGCCAATGGAACGAGACAATTTACATTTAAAATAAGAAAAAAACTATTTCATTGTCTTATTTCAAGTGTATATTAACTTATTACATTATTTTAAGAGTAAAAATTCTCATTCCATTGGCAAATCATCTTATCAAACTACTCAAATCAAAGGTAAATACACTTAATTTAAGACATTTTGACTTATTTCTAGATCGTTTTTGCAGTGTGCACCTTTTAGATGCATCTTTACTTCACTCACTCAAATTTCTGAATTACCTCCTCAGTATGCAGCCAACTGCTAATGACCTGATTATTTGACCCTAATGGATTCTCACCTTTTCCCCCAACAAATGTTTATGAAAATATAACTTTTTCTTACACAATAATGCTCTAAATAAAGTCATTTCTTGTTCCCGGATTTTGTTCATTTATTGAAGCCTCACTGATATTTTCTGACTCCAGATTTATGTTCTTCACAGCCGTCATCAAAGTGGGGAAATCCCACGCTGTACTTTGATGAGCCTGACACAGTTTTAACTCTCCTCTCATTACAGAGATAATTAACGGTTTAATTAGCAGCAATTCTCGACTACTGAGAGCGTCTCAGAGACGGAACCAGGATGCAAAATTACATACAGGTTCGTTTCAGTCCAGGTTTGTGTAGATCAGCTAGTTTGTGCTTTAATTGTCCACCAACTTTTCCCTGCTGATGTCGACTACTACACCTCGCCAGAGGACGAACGGCTCCAATATGTGCAATGCAAACAATTTAACTAAATTTAATTTAATTCTCATCACCTTGAAGCAAAGTAATCATCTTCTATGTTGTAGGGAAAAAAAGCCATCATTAAAAATAAAGTAATTATCTCTCTTGCTTTTTTTTTCCCTCCACGCTGTTCAGAATGAAGATTTCCTGGAGTCTGAAAGGGGCTTTCAGACGAGCTGAGTTTCTGTGGAAGCAAACGCTTTAGATCCAAGAAGATCAAAGCTGCAGCGACTGGAATCTGTGGATTTTAGACGAGTTTAAAGATGCTGAAGGGAGCTGAGCGCACAATGAGCAGCAAGTGTAGGCTTGAGAAAAAACAAACGCGTGGCTCTTGTTTGGGCTGAGAGACAAAAGCGCGTCTTCCAACATGGGTGAGGGCCAGCAGCAAAGTCTCTGTTTCAAACTTGCAGTTTACGGCCGCTCAAAACAGTTTACAGCAGCCAAATTTCATTTTCTGCTCCCAAATCCGATCGCACATTATCCTGTACATTGCATTAGCGCTCTAATCTCCCCTTTCTCTTCCTGCGCAGAAGAAAGAAGCGCCTTCATGATTAACCCACTTTACAGCAATAAATAAACGCATCATCCAGTAATATACACCAGATTTAATTTGAAAGGAAGGGGGGGGGGGGAAAGGGCCAGAGCGCTCAAATCACTGAAATGTAATGAAAAATAACACAATGCAGACACCAGTGGGCGCCTTAGGAATTAATTTGAATGCTCCCTCATTTCACCCCCCCCTCTCTGCTGCACTCTGGATTGGTTTTCTCTCAGCCGGCTGCCTGACATTCCCCCCCCCAACATCACTTGCATTAATGCCTTCAAAACATGCAAGAAGAATAAAAAGAAACACGACCAGTCTACTTAAAGAAAAAACAAAAAACAAATTTTAATCAAATTAATTTAAGAGAAAAAAAGCTTTGCTCATTTTCCCTCCATTTTCATCACATGAAGCCCATATTGCTCTTGGTTTCCCATCGCTGCTTCGCCTCAAACCTACGAAACACAAAAACAAAAACATTAAACAAATCAGTATTTTAGCTGCAAACTTAATTCCTGTATGAGGAGACGTTCAGGCCTGTGAAGCTCCTCCATCTTCACACAGAGCGTCACACGGCGAGATGTGACGACAGACAGAGACGGGAGACAAGACGTCGTACCCCCAGGCTATCTGCTTCTTCCTCTTCTTTGCTGCCCTCAGAGCTTCCTCTTCCTGTTTGCTCTGCACAAAGTCACGGCAATCCGCGGCCTGAGCGATTTGCACAGCCATCTATTTAGAGACGGACAGAAGAGGCGGAGAGGAGAGAATGGAAATGAGTCGGTGGCGACAAAAACAGAAACTTTCCGATGATCTGAGAGGGTGGCATCTTGTAAAGCGGCCCCTGAGCTGATGCCGCCTCCTTTATATCACAATTTAACCTTTTCTAATAATGAAAAAGCAACACTTTCCTTTAACAAGATGATCTGTGACATTACTGATGGTTTTGTACAATACAGCTTGTAGGGAATTAGCCGAAGCTGCTTTTATTGTGACATTTATATTATATCTTCAAGTAAAAAATAAACATGCAAGAGAAAAAAAATTAAATAAAAACTACAGTAGTCTGTTCTCACAGGGAACCCATGATCTCATACCTACTGAGTTTACATCTGTATCAGAAATAAAGTTTAACTGTTCTTTCCTCACTGCAAAAATGATCTAGGAATAAGTAAAAATCTCTTAAATTGTGTATTTAACATTAATTTGAGTAGGTTAATAAGATGATTTCCCAATGGAATGAGTATTTTTACTCTAACAATTAGATAATTAGATAATATGCGGTTGAAATAAGATAATGTAATTGTTTCTACGTAATTTGAACTAGGGATGCACGATATTGGGATTTTGGCCGATATCCGATATGCCGATATTTTAAAACTCATGTAGCCGATAACCGATATCGATAGCGATGTTAAAGCTGGACAAAAATAAGTAGAAATGAAAATAGCAGTTTTGTTATCCATTTCTGACACTTTGAAAAATAATATACTCAAATATATTTTCATATGCTGATATCAAATAGATTTTTAAAAACGCGGTATCGACCTATTTTACTTTCAAAATCTTGTGAAATTTCATCGTTCTGTTACAACCTCTCATGATATTTTGCAAATTCTTGTGAGATTTTGTCAGTAACATAGATCCATACTGCGTCAATATATCAACATTTAAAAATATGGCAAGATTTCGTGAATTTTCGGGGGATTTCGTAGCATAACGATGACATATAGCAATATTTCATTAGTAAAAGAGATTGATATGGTGTTTTTAAATGGCAATATATCAGCATATGAAGATATTGTGATATTTTAATGTATCAATATTTTTTCCCTCATCTTTAGAAGTTTTTAAGTCTGTAAAAAAGAAGCTTTTGAGGAAGAAAAAGAAGTATTATATATTTTTTTTTTTTTAGACTTTAGAAACTCAGAAGCTGATCAAATATCGGGTTAAATATCGGTGGGGTGGCCGATACTGATAGGGGGCCGATTATATCGTGCATCCCTAATTTAAATGTAAATTGTCTTGTTCCTTTGTAACGTACCTCACTTACCTCCTAAATTCTATAAAAAATGTAGTTATTTTAAGAAAAAAATGACTTATTTAGATTTCCTTTTTTTGCAGTGGCTGAGATGATTCTTAAATTGCATTTTATATATAAAACCAGATGTTGCTGGAATGTTAGAAAGATTCAATATTTTTAAAGGTATTGGTCAGAAGCAGCACATTTCTTCCAAGGGTTTGGAGGAGGAAAACTTAAGGAGGAAAATCATCAAACGAAAACTGGACTTTTGGAAAAATGATTTGCAAAAGTGCAAATTAAAAAAATTAATTAAAATGTTTAAAAAGCACAGCATAACCACAGTGAAACATGGTGGTGGCACCATCATGCTTTAGGCAAAACAGTTTTAATTCCAAAACTTACAGTTGTTTTGTTTGAAAGCTAAAGAAAGAGAGAGGTTTTGTTTTTAGCAGTATTTAATGACCAGTCTAATTCCTTTATTTTATTTATTTACATAATAGTGACTTCTCCAAAGGTTCAAGTAAATCTGACTGAGTGGGAGAATTCGGAAGAAACTCTCAGTTTAATCAGTTTAAATGTTAAATGTTCTCATTTTTAAAATAATGAAAGCTTAGCTGAACCCTGGTGAAAATGTTTTCCATGTTTTTATGATGTTAAAATAAAAATGACTTTTGGTGAACCTCAACAATGCTAGTCGTTTTACAATTATTTTAAAATAGGCATTTAAAGAGTGGCAGCAAGCAGCTGGTCTTTTGTTTATTAGCCAATTATTCGCTGCTATCAGAACTAAAGATGGCATCTAGAAGATCTACAGATAAGGATTTCCAAATTCCACATGGAATCAGGACAGCATCACATAACCTCCAAAATTCAGGTTAAAATACTACAAACTGATTAAAACTGAACTTAACAGTTTGAAAATTGTTTCAGATTTATGGAAACCTTATTCTACTTGTGAAAAGGCAAAGATATATATTGTTTTTATTCTTTTTGTTGATAAGTAGAACAACTCTAAAAAGACAAGCAGAAATATTCTAATATATGGATGTCCTGATACTTTTCCTGTTAAATCCTAAACCGATATCACAGCTCTGAGTCCGGACCGATACCGATATCCACCCGATACGTTTAGTGTTGCGCTGATGCCATTTTTTGGCCCTGATAGAGATACCTGGCTGTGCAGTATCGGCCGATACCAATACCATCTGTTTGAAATTGAACTACATACTACTTGGATGTAAAATAATTGCCATCATGGCTTTGTCAAGCTGCTGCCTACTAGAGACTGACATTTTTTCAGGAATCCCACGGGTCACGGGATTCCCGTGGGATGGGAGTCAGTATTAGTAACGATCACATGATTGGGACGGTACAGGATTAAACATTAACGGGAGCAGACGGGAGCGGGAGCAAACCAATAGTAACTTAAAAAAAACTAGGATTGATGCCAAAAAATTAAATAAAATAGAAAGAAAAATCCAGTACCGGCGCCGCCATTTTGTAGTTTTTTTCCTTGAAGCCTACACTATAATGCGAGTCAAAAAAAACTACACGACCCAAAAACCAACAGTGCTTCCGCTCTGAATTTTTCACCCGCGCTCAAAAACAACTCGACTTTGAAAAGTTTGATTTGCAACGCAAGCTGAATGGGAGTGGTGCAGGAGCGGGAGTCATTCTGAATGGGAGCGGGATGGGAGTGGGAGTAATTTCACCAGGAGTGGGACGGGACAGGATTTTTTTTCTGTGGGAGTGGGACGGGACAGGAGTGAAAAATCCACTCCCGTGTCAGTCTCTACTGCCTACCTTTGTGAAGCAGGAAAAATACTAATATAAAGTGAATCCAGTAGAACTTTTTATTGCCTACCAGGAGTGGGGGACAAAAGTTTAATAAACTTTCGGCTCTCAAAATGGTATCGGTGCTCTATTTGTCGGCACTCGCCGATACCAATACCACCATTTTAGTGCTGGATCGGGGCCCCGCTCGATACTGGTATCTGTGCAACACTAGACACGATGCATCAATCACCCATAATTTCATTGCTTTTTCTGTCAATACTGACAGAGGTATCATTAAGAAATGAGTTTTGTCAACATTAAACTTAAAAATGAGATGAATGAAATAATCAATTAGAAGATGGGACACACAGCAACCCCTGATGATTTAGATCTCTGTTGATATTTTTGCTTTTTCTAACAATGTTTATGTCTAACATGATGTCTTTCCTCATATGGTTAATTCGTTCGACAGTATTATTGCATCAGTATTGTATATGTGGCAAAAAGCTCAGCCGCTGTATCATATCGGACTAGATCAGATAGAATGGATCGCTGCATCTCTACCAAAACCTACAACCAAAGCCTCACCTATATAGAGCTGTATGAGCATCATGGCGGCTGTGAATGACGGAGTTAGGGGCTAAAAAATGTGCAAAAGATAAAAAAAAGGTTTCATTTAAACATGAAAAAAACTAAATGTTGACTATGTTACATTAGACGGTTTACTGCAATATTCTTCTTTTAACTTCGTTTCTATCAAAAGTACAATTCGTGTTGAAATTATCAAAAACAAAAGAAAATTTCCCATATTTTTAAAGGTTTTAGGTGATAGTTTCACAAATAATTGAGAGGGAGGAACCGCACAAATGGATCTTAACAGGTATTAATCTGAAAATATTCTGATAGCCCTAAATAAAACCCATTGTAAACAACTGCCTTCAAGGGTAAATGCATTTTTAACTAGAGCTCAGATGTAGATTTTTCAATCTTCTTATGATTGTGCTAGGCCTTGTGGGTTTGTTAGAGGACATTAGTGATGAAACACCACCACAAATGAAGTTGTGGAGAAATTTAAAGCTAATCAAACAAGGTAAGGCTGGAAACAATATCCCAGGATATAAAGATCTCAGGAAGCTAACATAAAGCAGAGACATGAAGATGGAGAGGATGGAGCACCTACAAAGACATGGGGGTCCACCTTAACTGAGAGACTGAGGAACTTTTAAGAGAGCAGCAGCGTAGGGGCCAATGGTAACTCTGGAGGAGCTGCACAGATTTGGAGTTTGGCATGAGCCTTTGCGGAGCAGCACAGATGTTCAAAAACACGCTCTGCTCAGATGAAGACAAAGATTAAACCTTTCAGCCAAATGCAAAACGTTGGTAAGATGCAAAAACATCCAACTCTCAGGTATGATGTGCAAATTATAGCTACAGTAGTAGCAATTCAAAATTTCCCCACTTTCCTTGATGGGTCCTTGGTTGGTCCCCTACAATTCCTTTTTTTAAACATCAATCTTTGCACTAAAATATTCTTTCTGTGGTGATTTGTGGACATTAAGATCTAAAGAAAAGCACCATCTCCTGATCAGACCCTGTAATTCAGTGAAAGGGTGGAGTAAAATAAATGCACACCCAGGAGAGGGCCAATGGCTGGAAGTTGGAGGCGATTTTGCTGGGAGTCCCTGAGTCAGTAGGCTGGCGATTGACTGGGGAGGGCCATTTTGAATGGCTGCTACTGTATGAATTGGGTGAAGACATGACACAGACACATAATACGGTACCAAATGTTAGGCTGGAGCATATGGAAGCAAATCATTACCATATTTCAAATGAAAAAGCATTTCTGGAAATGCTTTTTCATTTTCAAATTTTACATTTCAAATTTAATTTTGGTATGTATTTGCTGGGGTGCATTTTGAAAAATAAATCTCAAATGTCTTTTTCTTTTTCATTTTAATTAATTAAAAGGATGAGCAGTGCTGAAGAAGAAAATGAAAATGCAAACAGGATTATTGATTACTAATTTTATTTATGAGTCAAACAATGCAGCCGCATTCTTAAAATGAAAATGCTTTTTCATTTGAAATATGGTAACGATTTGCTTCCATAGGAGCACGGCTCTGGGGTAATGATGGAGAAGCAGCTGGAGTTTAAACCCAGGATCAGGGATTTCTCAGAGCTGTCAACTCCAGTGGGCTGAACATAAATGCCAGCCGCACGTTTAAGATTTTAAATTGTAAAACTAATAAATAAAAAAATGTATCGTTTTTCTTAATGACTTCTCGTTGATCCGTTGAAAATGTAAACTAACAAGTGAAAGAGGTTGAATACTTTTATCTAAGTTAAAAAAAGGCAAATGAAATATATCAGCTTTATTATGAGGTTTAATAAAACAAAAAAAGACTTTTTAAAGTATTATTGATGTCTAGACGTAGCAGAGGACAATTCCAGCTCTGTCATTATCATAGAAAAACAAAGCAAGGAGGGCGCCATTTCTTTTCTAGCTAGCAGATGCTTAATATAACCCGCCCTAAATTTAGCCGATCATCTACAAATGATGTAATAACTAGAATAAACACATTCTCTACTAATGTTACAGTTGCTTTTTTTTTTTTCTATCAACACGTCAACGATGTGTAGGAGACTTTGGCATGTTTGGAGTGAAGCAAACAGCTCCTGAAATCAGAAGATGAAGAGAATGACCGTGACTGCAAGAGGCAAACATTCAAATCCCAGGGAAGACAGGCGCGCATTGTGAAGCAGAATAATCCCAATAACCCCAGACACACAGAAGCCTCGGAAACAAAGGGCCAAAACCCTGCCGCTTCTTTCACTCCCAAGATAGGTTTATTATTCAAGCAAAGGCGAACTTCGATAAACAACTTGGAACAATTTCACCAAACCTTTGGGTAATTCTCTCTAATATTCAGAGCACAATCAGCAGGGAGAGAAAGTCTTAAGGTAATGAAGAAATGTGCCACCACTGTGCCGCTTGGAAAAAAAAAATGTTTCAATTATAATTAAGTGGGATAAACTTTATTAGAAAGACTGAAACTAAAATATCTCTTAATGCATGCTGGGATTAAGCAGGTCAGAGCGAGCAGGCAGGAAAAATTAAACTCTAAAGGCTTTTTATCACCATATTTCAGGAACCAAGGGTGTAAAATGTTCTAATTTGGGATACATTAAAAGCCATAAAGGTCTTTCAAAAAGATTAATGGTACTTTGCTTGGATTTAAGATAAGGGCTTCGGCTGGCTGCAAGTGCTGGGCTCCGGCTGGGCCCTCAAGGCATTCATCTATACAGCCACTGGAAGATTTGTGAAAGCGTCTGAATAACCTGAAGCATACAGGCTATGACAGCTCTCTAGTTCTCTGCCATTTTATACTTTCTTAAATTCCCCAAATCCTGTTTTCTCCTCTTAAAGAGGCCTATAAGGAACGGTAGCTCAGCTATGCAGCAGATTTACAGATAAAATGACTTAGGGGTGTTCTCGGGTCCTAGAAGGGGTGAAGTCGGAGCTAAATGAGGCAGAGTGGCTCCAATCTAATGAATCATCTATTTAATTTAAGCAAATCCTGATAAACCCCCTGACAACCGGAGCTTTTCTACGTCTTACATCAGGCTTCTTGCTGTTATTACAAAAATGATCACAGTTGGAAAAGCGTGAGTGACCATAAAAAAGAAAAAAAAAATCAAAAGAGAAATATTTAAACAAATATTTAGGTGTTAAAATACATGATTAAAAACATGGGTCTTCATCTGAGTCATTATCTGCTCTGGAACACTTTGAAATTATCATATGGAAGAAAAGAGACAATTATTACCTTTAAATTCACTTAGAAATTGTGATGGAAATTTTATATACCACCAAAAAAATACAAGAAAAATATTAAGAACACAGAAATTAACTATATATTAAATATATAAGCCAACATCCTTTATAGGCTTCATGTGTGACAAATAAATACACTGGAAAAACGATCTAGAAATAAGTAAAAATGTCTTAAATTAAGTGTATTTACTCTTAATTTGAGTAGGTAAATGAGATAATTTGCTAATGGAATGAGTATTTTTACCCTTAAAATAAGATCATTAGATAATATGCACTTGAAATATGCACTTATTTTAGGTGTTAATATTCTTGTTCTATTGGCAAAATGTCTGTTTTTCCTCCTCAATCCTAGAACAAATGCACTAATTTTAAGAAAAAAATTACTTATCTAGATTTAAATTTTTTTCCAGTGTACAAACTAATGTTTTTTTTTTCATATAATATATTTCGGCATGCAGTTACTGTCTTTATCATTCCCTTTTTTGTCATTGCAGTTTTTTGCACCTAAAACATAGTAACAATATAAACAGTTAATTTACTAATTGGTGGAGGGTCGTTAGATATTTTATTTTATTGTGTCCCTTTGATCATTTTTATGGTCTCTTTTTAACTGAAAGTAGGGGGATGCATGAAATGCATGACAACAGTTAAATTAAGCAGAAAAAAGCAAGAAATTAAAACATATTTGCCCATTTTTTTTTAGAAAATGAAATTAATTGCAATACTGAAAGGTTGTATTTGCAGATTTTGAGCTTCTATAGTTTTGACTCACATTAACCCTTTAAAGCCTGAACCAGGAAATAATTGACAGACGATTCTAATTTCCCAAAATTAGAATTGTCATTGAACTTTGTGACAAATGAAATAACTACATAAATTTTGTAAAAAAAAATATTAAATTACATAATTTATTTGCATCAATTTCGATATATTATGCATTTCTATATCATCTTTTATATGTTTTCTGTTCACTACATGTGTCTGATTATGCAAGTCAGGGTTTCAAGAACAAAAACATCACACTGATGATGCAGAGGTTTCAAAATCTCCCGTATCAAATATGACTTTAAAGAGTTAACTAGCTCTCATTTGGGGCTGCAGTTCCAATGCAAAAGGTCTTAAAAACAGACTTTCTGCCACATTCCAACAGCAAAATTACCCCCCCCCCCCCAACGAAACCCACTTTCCTAGACCGCGTCTTCCCCTCTTTTAAATTCCCAGCATACCCTCCGCTATATTTAAAGCATTAAAGGTCTTTCATTTTGCTCTGTTTTTTATCAGTTTTAGTCTACACTCCCTGATTGTCTTTACTGTGGCTCAACATTAATGTCAACCAAGTTACCTAGGAGACAGAGTAGATCAAAGAGACAAAAAAAAAGCCCTCAAATGTCTGATTAATCAAGCCTGCAAACAGCTTATTTCTTTTAGCCTGCATGCAAGTATGAAAATGAGATTCGGAGAGCAGTACATTGTGCAGATTTGTTCATTCTTATCTGAACAAAGCCAGCGGCAGCTTATTTCATGGATCACTGGCACTGTCAGCGCTGCGGCGCCGAGCAGGTGACGGCTCCTCTTTCTGCGGCGAGAACGAAATTAGCAAAAAGTCGGCACAAATTAGCCTCTCATATTTTCAGTAATATGACATTATTTTTCATTTACTTTTTTGATCCACTTTTCAGGATTTTTTTTTTCTAACCCCCCCCTCCTCCTCCTGTGTGCATCTTAGTGCCAAATCCTTTCACATCAGAGGCTGGTGAGAAATCGCACTGCAAGTACAAAGCAGGAATAAAGAGGACGAGACAGGGAACCTCCTGCCTTCTTTGTTTATGTGCCTCCTAAAAGGCAATTCTTCCCACTCCATCACATATTAATGTACAATTAGGTGTCCATCACTGCCCTGATTCTATGTAGTGTTTCTCTCTTGTGTGGCCTCTGTGCAGCTCTGCTAAAAAGAAAAAAAAAAGGTTTATTTAGAGGATTCATTCTCTGACCTTTAGAAGATTTAAAGGCAAAAAAAAAATCATGGAGCACAATGCTGGCACTGCAGCAGCAGCTTAGGGCCACTAGGAGGGTTAAGTCAACAGCTCTGCCTTCTGTTCATACGTGTTTGCGTCGTCATGGAGATCCAAGTGAGGACTCAAACATGGAGCCACAAAGAAATAATGCCGATTAAAGTATATGGAGTCCAACCTAATGCTTGTTCAGTGTTTGTGTCTGTTTTTATTAGGCGATCAAAAAACACAGTTAATGTACAGAAAGACAATAGCTGAGCGAGAGTGGAGGAAAAAACGCGTCTCTGTGTGGATGAAGTGTCAAAGCCCCTATTAACAATATGAAATAAATGATGGCTTTAAGGAAGAAATGGCCTTAAACCCATTCATAAATTTCCTATCCAGGAAGCCTCTTCCAATTAAAACGTGTGAGAGGTGGATTAACAGGGGCTATATAGCTTTGCCTCGCTAAATCACCTCCCCGAGCTGCTCCGCTGCATTTGACGTGTAAACGATTAATGACCAGCCTAATTCCTTTATCACACCACCTTAATGCCTAAATAATGTGGCCTTAGTCAACTTTGGAAAGCAGGGCTATATAAGAGAGGAATGAATATCAGATTAGGCAGCTTGTGTGTTATTTCAGGATAATTTCTTTGGAGTGAGGCTGAATGAAGGGGAGTAGAAGAAGACAATAGTGTCTAGATGTAAAGCTTTGGTGATGAGGGAACAAAGACAGCGGGTCAAAAGAGCAAGGGGTCAATCGATACCACCCGGATCGTCTTGCAGAGCAAGGAATATGACTTTCTCTGGTTCGGACATTTGGAAATCTCTAAATTAGGGAGATGCGTCATAGGGGCACAGTTCGAGGTCATAGCCCCATTTACACTACCCTTGAAAAGTCAGAGCTTGGATCAGTTAACCCGGCCGAACTCGGTTCTGACGACCGTTTACACATCACGCTATCTCGGTTCCTCGCCTCCTAGTGACGATCTGCGGTATTACTGCCAGTATTGAAGGAGGAAATCAAGCAGTTGGTGGTGGTAATGCACCAAAAGCTGTTTGCGAACCGCCATAAAACACAAGAAGAAAAAGACGAAGAAGGAGGGAATCAAGCGAATCAAAATGGCGGCGCCCGTCACATTCAGAAAGTGATGCTTGATTATTATTGCTGTACTTCGGTGTTAAAATGTTAAAATGTCCGGTGGAGAAGATTTCGATTGTTGTTTATAGCTCAAGAAGTTGTTCTTCTTCTTCTGTTTCTGGAGGGGCATTACCGCCAACTACTGGAATGGAGTGTGAATCGCGATGTGCAGCCAGACGGAGATGACGCGTTCTGCTCATGCGCTTTTGTTATCAGAGAACCGAGCCAGGGAAAAACCGAGCCGAGCCCACCTCTGGAACTGGTCTGCAGTTATCTCGGTCTGGTTGTGTCTAGCTCGGTTCAGTTCAGTTTGCTTTCCATTTACACACGATAAGTTATCTCAGTTACTGAGCTCGGACCGGTCTCGGCACAGTTTTTCAAGGGGTACATATCAGTGTCTTGATCTCAGGGTGTTTGGAAGTTTCATAAGGTATCATCATAAGCTGCTTTACTGAACAGCTTTAGGTATGCGAGTCTAGTGTGGAGATGAAGGGAATGTTCTAAAACATGAAGTCCTGTCATATTTTTTTCATTTTTATCCTCACTTTTGCCGACCTAAGTTGATAACACTGTGCATGGCTACTCACGATATAAGCATCTTGAACCACTCCTTTAATTTGTTGGCTAAACTTTAGTAACAAGTTCATGCGGTCAGTTTTAATGAAGACTGGTTGGAAGTTAAACTGAAGAAACTGATTATTTATCCTCATCCGCCTCCGGAACAGGCAAATCAGCTTTGGTCCACATCTCCACTAAAGCCCAATCAGCATCCAAAGTTCATCTTAAAAGAAGTGCAAAATCCACAACTCAGTCTGCTACCTAAAGCACAGGCAGTGGTTGCGCTCTGTCGGACTGCGATTCGGATGACAACGACTCAACCAATCTTCAGCCCCTCCTCCACCATCGTAGCTAAAGCTTCATCAGAGTGTCATTCCTCCCGGACTCTTACTGCGTTCCCTGTCTCATCTCAATCGGTCTGACAGAAGACCGCCATGTTGAGCCTGGTTCTGCCAGAGTTTCTTCCCAAAGGGGAGTTTTTCCTCTCCACTGTCGCTTCATGCTTGCTCATCATGGACAGGTTCTCTCAACCTGTGTTATCCAAGCTGGACTTCCATCTTCCCGGTCCCTGAGTGAAGCTGACGCAGTCCACTGGATCTCTCCATAAAGCTCAGCAGACTGTCTCTCCAAGCAGCAGTCTACAGACTAACCAACTTCATCTATCTCCACTTTACCACCAGTTTCAGGCCTGGGGGGAAACAGCCCTTTTCTTTACAGCTGTTCATGCATATCAAAGCAAAATTTAGTGCTAATGTTTTCTGCCGAGGTCTGTATCAGTAATTTTATCAATCAATTCTTCTAATTGTCTTTTTCTTTCCATGTGAGTTTTTCAGATTAAAAAGCATTTAGCATGCTGAGGTGAGTGAAATTTCTTCAGTGCAGCTAAAAAAGCTTAGCATGAGATTAAATAATGCTAGCATTGCATCACTGACGCCGTATTTAGAATATATGGAACATCTTTCCTTACCTGCAGCCAATAAAAAAAACATGCAAACTTTTGCTAAAGACACCATGCCTTTCAGATGTATTGTGCAAGCAATTAAAAATGTACAAAAAGCCTTGAAATTCTTTAATTATAGAGGGATACACTTTTTCATAAATATGATTGCTTTATTGCTTAGATATCTATGATTTATTTCTACATATGGCACCAAACTAAAAGGTAGTGGACTGCCTCTATTAGAGCTGCATTGTAAGAATATAATAAATACAAACAATAAGGATTAATAACTTCATTTTGATTTTCAGTGAACTACATTCCCCTTTATTTTGTTGTTGAATATTGCATGATTACAGGAATTGTGACAGATGTATTTGAAACCTAATGATAATTTTAACCTTAACCCTTTAAAGCCTGATCCAAGAAGAAAACAAAACAGAAAATTACTTTTTCTGGTTTGAAGTCCTTATTTGGCCTGTAATGCTACGTTCACACCGGATGCAGCAGGCGCAGCAGAAACGGCGAGTTTACATGCAAAGTCAATGGTTGACGCGCGTCAAGGCGCAGCAAAATGTCCCGCAGCGCGTCTGAGCAGCGGAAGCAGCTGGTCGGGAGCGTTTAAGCAGCTAACGTGTGCGATGCGCCGCAAATGCGCTGCTGCTCGAGATGGAAAAATTTAACTTTTGCTGCTCGACGCGCCGCATCAACCAATCAGAGACGCTGATCTGGGAGCTGGCAGGGGGACGGACACATCGCTGATGATACAGAGCGCTGTGATCGCTCCTCTGAAACAGTTTATTAATGTCTAAATTAACTTAAAATGCTGAAACCTGCCGACAGAATATGTTTGCTTTTATTATCCTGGTGCCTGCAGTTTGGATTAAGTACATGAAAAACACCTTTCAGCCGCCGCCGCGAACCGCGAGGAGGCGACCCGGCCAGAGGCTGCTGTTGAATGGGATTCCTACTGACGGCGCACCGCTGGTATGTGGGGGTCTGAGCAGCTCCGACAGAAATAATACTGGAAGGCAGGATGGTAATCTGGATGAACTGACTGCACTGATTAAGTTTTCAGGTGGATTTTCTCACTTAAAAACATATTAAAACTATTTTATTCCCATTGATCACAGCAAATATAGCCGCGCGTCAGAACTAAACTGGTACAAGCAGCAAAAAGGAAGCAGCAGATGTGATTTTGCTGCTCCTGCTGCGTCCGGTGTGAACGTAGCATAAAAGGCGGCCCCATCCAGGAGCTCCGAGCCAGCATCATGTCAGAGGATGAAAGAGAGCACATCCAGCCAGTCACAGTCAGAGAAACAGGACTACACTGGAAAAACAGGCCGATTAAAGTTTTGTATGACTCTGGTTCATATGGCATTAATTCAATGGGATGTACTTTATGCACCATGAAAGGCCCTTTTGCCTTCGGGCCACTGTGGTGTGTAGAAACAGCTCTGCTAGCAGCCTCGTGACGCTGTATTCCCACCAAAGTTTAACATTCCTCTTAGGGGGGTTTGAGGAGGGCTTTTTTGTAATCTTGCCTTCACTTCAACAAACAGAATTACATGGCAAGCAAAAAAAGAGAGCCACTCTGGGAGGGGAGGCACAGAAGAGCAGGCATGGCTCCACTTCCTCCTCCATTAATCTGATCCTAGATACACATGCCATGTCATCTTTGGGGAACAGACAACAAAAAAAAAAAAATCTCCAAAAGTTTGCCTCTTTTGTGCATGTCTCATTATCTCGTCCCTTCTGAGTAGGGGGAGGCTTATTAGCAAGCTTTGAACTCACACTTAGAATAATATGCCATCAACAGTTTTATAAGCTAATTAGAAAAAAAAAAAAACAGTTTAATTAACGAGTGACTGGCAATAAAATGGCAATCATGAAAAAAGAAACCGAGGGTGCTAAGCTTCCACTACCACCAATTAAGGCCTAATTACAAACAAATTATATATGTGTTTTGCTGTGGGCCTTAATTTAAAAAATGCTTTAATTAAAAGAGAAAACATGCTAATTAATTAAACAGCACACAAATCTACATTGAAAAGTATGCTTTGTCTATCAAGTAATTAATGAAATACAATAATCCAAATGAGATTCCCAGGCATTTGATAAAAGCTTAGTACCCATTTCAAATATCCATTTCAAAATTAATAGGCGAACATTTAATGTGAGTCATACTGAGATACAATATAAGTTCATTCAGTGATAAATTGCTTACGCTGAAGGAGAAACGAACAAAGGGGAGAGTTACCCTAAACTCTCTGCGAGGTAGCCCGGAGGAAGCAGGGAGTCGCAGTGCCGCTGCGATGTGGGGCGGAGACTCTCCCCATCTGATAAAGCCCACTTTCCACAAAAGCTTAACTCATTAATTTTTTGATTACAAACAGAAGGTGGTGAGAAGAGGAGGAAAAAAAGGTGTTAAATAACAAATGTCATGAAACCCTCTTAGTTCAGCTCTTTGTTTCAACTAAGCCACCATGTCTCCTCTGACAAAATGCCGCAGCACCTTTGTTCTGCGGCATTTAGGCGAGGCTTTCCAAAGGGTAGATTTCAAGGACAGCGGGGCTTTTCCTTTCAGCTGCTGCTGCCTATTGAAATATGAGCTCAGACATAATGAGGGATGTTCTATAACCATCCGCTTGTTCAAAAGCCACGGAAACAGCTCCTGCTAATACATATTCATGCTGCTAATTATTGTGCAGCCAATTACGAGGGACCGATTTTCAAACAGTTTTACTAATCAGGCTAATCTGGCTGTAAAAGCGCTTCCAGAAAGGCTCCACCAGCAAAGGTCCGTCCAGAACACAGGAACCCACAGAACAGCCTCTGCTCTTCTCTCGTGTTAGAATCATAATTTATGTACATGGTAAGACCAAGGAAGAAGTAGCCAAAAAACTTTCTGAAACCATGCTACATGTATCAAAATTGCTCCACAATTCATGCTTACATTTAAATGTTAAAAAAACTGTATCTATGTTCTTTACAAAAAGAGTATCAAACTGCTCAGACCCAGATGTGTTTGCTGCAGGCCAATCCATCACAGTAGTGTCAGAGTATAAATATCTTGGACTCATTCTGGATTCAGGTTTCACATTTAAAAAACATGTAAAGAAAGTCACTCAAACAGTCAAACTCAACCTTGTAAACTTCAGATACATAAGAAATAATCTGAACACAGATGCAGCAAAATTGTTTTTTAACGCAATGATTATGCCTCATTTAACATACTGTCTTAGCAGCTGGTCACAGGGCTGTAAAACAACATTAAAACCAATCCAGTCTGTCTACAAGCAGGCTCTAAAGGTTTTGGACAGGAAACCCTTTCGTTTTCATCATTGTAGTATACTGGACAAACATGTCCTGTTAAACTGGGAAAATTTAGTTACATTTCATGATGCAAATCTGGTCTTTAAAATTTTACATGGCTTTGCTCCACCACCACTTACCGCTTTTTTCACACAAGGTAGCAGACTCACCAGATCTGTCTCTTCTAATAACCTTACAGTCCCACTGAGAAAAAGCTCATTTGGTCAGTCAGCCTTCTCAGTGCGAGCAGCTCAGTCCTGGAACACCATTCCAACTCATATACGCAATGCAGACACATACAGAACTTTCAAAAACATGTTAAAAGCATGGTTACAGGAGAATCAAACCTGTAATCATAATCAATAACTTCTGTCTGCCTGTCTGATGCACTTTTGTCAATGCTTTTTAAATCTTATATTTGTAATAACGTCTTTGTTTTTTACAGATCAATGTCCAACTTTTATGTAGATTACTAACTATGTATTTTATTGTTTGCACTAATTTTTAATGTTGTTGTTTTATTATGTTGGCATTTTAAACCTTGCCCAGGGACTACAGTTGAAAATTAGCTACTTAGCTAACACTGGCTCATTTACAGAAATCTTTATTAATGTGCACAATCCCTGTTCAAATAAACACGTAAATAAATAAATAAATAAACTTGCATCAATTTTATTGATTTGCTCTGATACCCCTTAATATTAAATGTTTAAAAAAAATCCTTTAAAAGTTATATAGTTAAAAAAAGTTTATTTCAGCATAATCCAACTTTCCTCTCAGATGTTTCTTAGGGAAGATGACAAACATCAGAGGAAACGAAGAGATGGGACAAGGAGGAAGATGTGGAAAACCTACCAAGACATTACCGTCCTAGTTGCTAGTTGTTAAATGAGGAAGTTATGTCCCCTAAAAAAAGCTGTTGCGCCTCGGGGGCTTCCTCACGGTTCTTTTCCTGGGAGCAAGTTATTTACTACTCTTAACTCAAACTGGGTAAAACCATATAAAAAAGGACTATAAAACAGGAGTAAAAAATAACAGAGTTTATTCCAGGTCAGGTCGTTACAGGACAGAGAAAATGCTTGGAGCTTGCACAGCTGTGGGCTCAAAAGTCACGTCCGCGAACGTCCGGCAAAAATTGAGCCCCGAACAAGGTCATCACCTGCTTCTTATACCTCATGAGTCTATGTGTTGCATCATGTTGATGTTTAGCTGTCCGTATCAGAAACTGACGCGCCATCCATGTCTTGAACTTCGTGCAGCTTGCCTCTATGCCTCAGGGTTACAGATAGCTCTCCTCTATCAGACCGGCTCCATATCCTGTGTATTTTTAAGACACGAAGGCTGTCCTGATTAGATGACCTCCGTACACACAGTGACATCCACAATGTGAAGGAAGGACATCTACTCTGTCTAATCCGGCTAATAAAGTAATAATGCACATGATGTATAAAAAATAAACCTAACACTAGGTTACCACAGAAGCAGTAAAAAGCTCCCCAGTAGCTTTGGAGGAGCTGCAGAGATCCACAACTCAGGTGGGAGATTCAATTTGGACAATAGTCACACTATTAGTCCTGCACACAACAAATCTAAAGTTTTTTTGGGGAAAAAAAGCTAAAATACCTTCAGATGCATTTCAAGAAGTAAATTATGGCTATAATATTACATTATTGTGTATATAGCCAGTTAAATAACACACTGCTGTCATTTTTCACATCTCTGATGTTGCTGTCATTTTCAAATAAAGCTGGATATTTGTTATTTATTCTCCGGGTGCAAAGTTTTATATTGTAAAACACTCACTGTACAGAATTTAATTTTTGATCTTTTAACTTTTTATGTCATTCTTATACATTTTTCTAAGGTCCATATTTGTATGACAATGTGTTCTGCAATCTTTGTGCTGCTGTAAACTCCAGAATTTCCCCATTGTGGGACAATAAAGGGATGTTTTATTCTATTTTCTATTCTATTGGGGTTAGTTATCATAACTATTAGATTTTACCATGTTTTCTATTCTGTGATTTAATTTCTTATAGTCTAATGTTTTAGTTTGTTTTCAATGTTGCCTGAATTAGTTTATTTGTTACATGAGCAGTTTGTGTTCTTCTATAGGAGATTTAATGGAGGATGAGAGTGAAATGATCCGGGACAAAGAAATGATACATGTCTTGGTGCTTTAGTAAAGTTTTTCTCAACCTTTTTTGAGTTGGGCATTTTGTCTCACCATGAGTTCCCCTCTCAGTCAAAAGTATTGATGATCGCCCAAAAGTACAATAACTGATTATAAAGTAAAACTATTTTACTCAATCCTATAATTTGAGCATTTAATTCTAATGCTTTGTAATCTTTCCATCTCAAATTTGGAGCCGTTCACCAAACGAACGTCCAATCAGCGTTGGCTTTGAGGCGGGTTGAGGTGTGACGCAACGAGAAGCGCGACAGTTCAGTCTAAAGAATATGGCGGCTTCAGCCGATGAAACTAGCGTTAGCGTGGCTATCGAGCAAGTTTTATCGGAATTACAGAGTATTTCTTCACTAAAAGAAGAGCAAAACACTGCTCTGGAGGCTTTTCTCAGAGGAAAAGATGTTTTTGCTCTTCTCCCGACTGGTTTTGGCAAGAGTAGCCTGGCTTGTGGTTGTGTTTTCGTCGTTGCTCTGTTAGTACGTCATATGCTTCGTTGATCTGATTGGTTTATTTGGCCCGTCTATCACCAACATAGGCCAATCAGCTAACCAGTATTTTCGCCCCTTCCCAAAATTACTTCAACGGAAGGTTTCCAGATGGATATGAGGAGCAAATCCATCTGGCGGAGTCAGGTTAGGGATTTAGGGGTTAGGGTGGACGCTCCACCACAGTAAGCTTGTATGAGCTATGAGAACAGCAACTTTTAAACAGAGCATGCACGTGGAGAAATGTGCTTGTGTGCGCTCTCACACACGTTTCCTTTTTTAAAGTGGAGAGGACGGGTCTTTTAAAAAATTCGCGAAAAATCCTCCACAATACCTTTAATTAAGTAGAAACGAAAAGAGTGCTACCTATCATACGCTTGAAGCTTTTCTTTTCAATAAAACCAGATCTTGTTATGCATTTTTGGTTAAATCTATGTTAATACCATCTTCTTCTTTTTTGTTTTACGGGCGGTATGGAACCAGCTAGAAGCATTAATGTGAAACTTTGTTATCATCAAGTTAAAATCTTAAACCTCCTATGAAGTTAGGAGCAGAGCGGTTTATTAAGCTACAAAAGTTGGGGGAAATTACTCTACCCTTGGTACCTTTAGCTTTTCTGCTATTTATTATATTATTTTATTATCTAAAACAGTTAAATAAAAATGTCTAAAACTGATAAAAGTAAAAAAAATATTACGTTGGAAGAAAAATAAAACATTTGCAGCTTGTAAGGTTTATATTATTATTTATTCACCTTGAAAAATGAGGGTTTTATTTCTGCGTTTCATCATTGGAGCTGTTGATACATTTACTTTAAAAAGCCTAAATTAATCCAAAAACAAAAGGCTTCCAGCTTTGAAAAAACATTTAAAAGCTGTAATGAGAATTTAAAAAAAAGACAATATTGAAGCAATGCATCAAAGAAGTCAGACGGATGGAGAAGCACAAATCTCCGAATTTGTTTGGAGCTTTGACTACTGTTTTTTTTTTTTTAAATCATATTATTTTCAAGCTAAGATTGAAGAAAAAAGAAAAGTAGAGCAAACGAAAATCATTAGTTGATTTGAGGGAGCTTTAAACAATAGAAACAGTTTCCTTTCTGCAAAAGGCGGGATTCTGACAGCAAGCTCTCCATCTTCCATTCATTCCCCTTTGCTGTTAGGAGATAATAGGGAACCTGTTATATTGAGGATGTAAATGCATTAAAACATTGTCACCCAACGTGTACCAGCATTTTCTTTAGAAAAACAAAGCCTAAAGGGGCAAACAGGCCTCTAACTCCTTCATAGCTGTCAGAATGCTTTTGCATGTAATGTTTTTTCCGATTCTTCGAGATAAAATCCTGCCGTGATCCCGTCTCACTGTTATGACCGTAAACAGATTAAACATCTAAACCTCTCCTTGGCAAATGAGGCCCTCAGTTTAAACCATGAAATTGATTCTGGCCACAGTGGAGATTATTGATCCCGTTTTGTTATAAAAGTCAGCAAAAGCTGGATGACCGTACAGTCGTTTAAATATACAAAAACGCTTTTATAACTATGCAGCGGGAAAAGTAAACATGCACAACTTTGCATCACTTTGGTTTCAGCGACTTCAATATGGTCAATTTCCCCCTGAAATGAAGTTATCGCTGCTCAGCAAAGAGTCGCTCCTGCCAAACTGCTGTCAGTTTCCATCACGGTTCTGGCAAGAATGGAGGCAGGTGCCAGGGAGGGGAGAACCCCAGCTCAGGCTAAAACCAATCCACCGGCACCGTAAGAGGCTTTCAGCGAAGAACAGTGCAGGTGCCACTCAGCAGAGCTTCAATTTAACTCCCCCATATTTGAACAATCCTCTGTGGTTAAAATGGAAATATGAAAATAGCAATGTCCATTAAATACTGGAGAAACCGGAGCACGCTGGTAATACCAGTCCAACCATTTGTAAACTTGCTCTCTAATGCCGTACATGATATTTATTTGTTGGGTAAGGGTCAGAATATTAACAGTAACAAAGAAAGAACACTCCTGGATTCCCTACATTTTAAAGGAGTCATCACCCAGAAACCTGACTTCTTCTTGTTAAAATGAGTGCTGATGTTGGGCTTCAACTGAAACCTTCCATAAGATCTAAAGGGGCCAAGGGGCCCTCAAGGACCACATGGGGTGCCCTCAACGCCTTCTGAAAACAGCAACTCAGCAGTTGCTAAGTTTGAAATTTTATTTTATTCTGTGACTCTTCTTTTTAATCATTTATAGAGCATTTCATCATAGTAATCATATAGGGCATTTTAGCATTTATAGAGATTTTAAATGGTAAATGGCATGTACTTATATAGCGCCTTTATTCAAGCCAGGAGACTTGCCCAAAGCGTTTCACACTATATTCATTCACCCATTCACACACTGATGGTGGCAAGCTACATTGTAGCCAATGCTGCTGTACACTGGCGCCACCAGTCCCTCTGACCACCATCAGTAGACATTGCAGGTGAAGTGTCTTGCCCAAGGACACAACGACACTGAAAGTCGGAGTCGAGGCTTGAACCGTCAACCCTTCGAATTCAGGGCAAACTCCAACATCCAACGGCACTGTCGCCCTACTAAAAATTATAATGTTTAAAGGAAAATTAGAAATTAAAAGTTAACAATAAAAATGTGTTTAATTTGGATGAAGTTTAGGTGAACGTTGACCCCTCTCGTTCATAGGTCAGTATTGGTAGCCCTTCCTATGATTCAGTAGCCATGAAGTAGCCCTCAGCCTTGAAATGGTTGGTGACCCCTGATCTAAAGTGTCAGAGCGGCTTGTTTTATTAATTTGGGTTCATGGTGCAAACCAGAAAACGCAGACATGAGCCACTCTCCACCAGTGGTGGAGCAGACAGTTTCCATAAGGGGTGGCCAATGTAGGGTGGTCATAACGGATAGGCGCCCTAATAGGACAATAAACGACCACAGCATCCAGATATTTAAAATAAGTAAGAAACAAATCAGATCTTGATAGTAAATAATCATGCTGTCTAACGTAAAGGACTTTAAATATGAAATTATTACATACTGTTCAATAAATGATAAGTGTTTTTAATTAAGAGTAATTTTCATTTAAATGTGCTTTACTGGAGGCATCCATGTTTGTCAAAGAACACTACTGCCACCTACTGGTTTGTGACATCACGGTGCGGTATCGGCTGTTGATCAAGTCACAGTGCTGTATCTGGTGTTTGTCACAACGCGCTATTATCCAAGTCATCTTGAAAACATTCTTCTTCCAAATGTTGGCTACATATCACGTGTTTTTTCTCTGACCAAAATTTCAATGCTAAATCCTCCCTCTTCAAGTTCGCAATCCAATGACCAACCCGTCCGTGGAGGATCAGGAATCAGAAAGGTGGAAAAACTTTTTTTTTTCACTTTTACCCGATGCATTCCAACATCCAGCTGACATGCGCGTGGGCATTGTCAGTTTCACTATAGCTCTGGTGAATTTCAATGGTGAAGTCCTCTGGAAATCTTTAATAATTGTTGTTGATTGCAGATGTGTCTAGTAGTTCCCATTGATTTAGCTTGTAAAGCGGGGAGAATGGCGCTAGGCTTACCGCACCGTGACGTCACTGCTGGAAGATGGCAGGAGGGAGGGGTTACTATACTTGGGCAAAAATGGCCGCTCCCAGACTCAGTGATCGCAACAAAAATAATTATTTTTATTTATTTTACTTATTAAAGCTAAATTCATTAAATCACCGCAAACATATTAGTTATAGGTATAGATAATGATCCATTGATTATTATTTGCTGACCAGACTTTTCCTTTAAAGGTATACTGGATAATATGTTTTTTGGCTTGCAGGAGGGATCAACTTATTTATGGGACTTCCAACATGCCAATCTTGGCACATCCAATAGCAAAGTTTTAGCTGTTGCTGTGCAAGCACGCTTCTAGTGTTTCTGTATCTGGTTAGTTTTGGGTTCAGTCATTTAGTTTAGCTCTACTTTAAAAGTTGTTGAGAGTCACAATAAGCAAACTGTCCTTTATGATGTCTTTGTCGCATTTAAGTTTCTTCTAGGGGTGGAACAGTTCAAAATCCACGGTTCGGTTCACAGTTTCGTGGTCACGGTTTTCAGTTCGGTATATGTTGATTGTTAGCCTGACATGTTGGTCGTGTTGCTGTTAGCATAAACAAAACGTGTTGCACAATGCTTGCACACTGTTTTTATCCACAACTTTCTTTCCGCCTTCATCGTAGGTCACTCTAAATGCAAAGTGGTCCCATACAGCAGACCTATAAAGTGCTGCTGGCGCGTCTTCCAACTCCTGTTCTTTCCCACTCGCCATACCCACACAATTCTCCACAACAACTGATTTTTTTCTGCTACACCCGGCTACGCTGCTTCGCTTCTTCTTCTTGTTTACTACTGGTGGTTGGCTTTGGTCGCAGTACCGCCACCTTCTGCTCTGGAGTGTAAACGCTTCGCCTATGAGAAAAAGGAGCAGCGCATGAACCGAACGCAACACACGCGAACCGAACCGAGACAGTCGAACTGAACGGTCCGGACGGTTTTCATAAACCGTTCCATCCCTAGTTTCTTCATGTGAAAAATCAACAATTAAGGTGTATAATTAATTAAGAAACTCCACTTTATAGTTTTGGTTTTCCTGGTGTCATTGCTGGAAGGATGCTAACATTAGCCTGCCTTGCTATCACCACTCCAGTCTCTATCCCACCATATGGGCGATTCCACCAATCACCTGCAGGCAGTAGGTACTTAGACTAAGACAAACTTTATTGTCATTATGTTTACACAGGGTGCACACAAAACAAAATTTTGTAAAGTACAGTTCTCAAGACATTATGTTTACATCTTATGTTTACATCAAATGTAAACATAAGACTGATATAAAGGGGAGGAAAGTGTTTCTGTTTGTGTAATTTTTCACCTGTTGTGTAAAAGATCAGAAAAACATGGTAAATTAAAACCATGGCTAGTGGCTAATGTTGCTAAAGCTGCATCCAGATTAAGTAAATTTTTGATACCGTTACTCATAAAGAAAAAAGAGGCATGGAAAATGGTTCTGAAAAAGCTTTTTTTTTTTCTTGTAAAAATATTTGATCATGAATTTTAACAAGTTATGACTCTTTTAATCCGAGTGTTAAGCTAAATGGATATTTTATTAAAGCTCTATTTGCAACTCATCAAAACCACTCTTATCAGGTGAGAGCTGATAAAAATGATGGAAATAAAAGAATGCTTCATCTGAAAATGTTGACTTAATTGGCAGCTACGACTTAAAATCATGTGGGTGATTCTTATGTTTTTTTGTTTTTTTTGTATAAGGGTGAAACTTTTATTAAAATTAAAATGAAAACGTACTGCCTCTTATTTAGCAACTCCTCTTGAATCCTTGCAAAGCAAATAAACCAGAGTCAACATTTTGGTCCTATGATAAAAGCCAATGGGATGCTGCAAGCAACAGGCAAACATAAAACAAAGAAGTTTATGTTTGATGCAGTTTGGCACTGTAGCTTTTGTGTCTTTTAAACCAAAATTACATGTGTGTGCATATGTGTGTGCGTGTGGCGGCTACATTTTACGCTAAATTACTTTCAAGCCACCCGGATCTTCGACGCCAACCGAGCCGCTTAGTTACAAAACTTCAGGCAGTGCATTTAGGGACACGTACACTTCAAAGGTACGAAACTCTTACCTGGAGAATGATTTAACAGTTGGCTTGAAAGCAATGTACCCCTTCATTAAAAAGCAGAGCCAAAAGTCCTTTAGACACTGCAGCACTTCAAAACTAAGGGGAGGGCTTTCCATTAACTCAATAGGAAAAGGACTGCGGGTCTGAATGGTGGATGTCTGCATGTTATTTTGTTCCTCTGTGTCTTTGCAGCGAAAAAATGGCCACGGATCCATTAGCTTGATTTGTCACAGCGGGCGCACCCCAAAGATCGCTTATCTGCTGAACGTACCTCTCGAGTGGCGAGTCTGTCGCTCATCTCCTCCGCCTTTGCAATGTCCCCTTCAGCGATGGCCTCCTCCATGCTCTTTTCTAGGCCGGACTGAGGAAGAGATGGGGGGGAGAAGAAATTCAGATTTTTTTCCCCCCTTTTTATTTGAAATACGGGTATAGAGAGAGAAAAAAAAGAAATCAAAGTAACTTGAAAACTCCCCAGGGCCTTATTTTTAATATGATCGCCATTACTACAAATATGTAGATTTCGCTTCACAAATGAAAACCGCTTTGATTGGATATTAGTGAGGAAATCTTAGAAATGCTACAGGAGATTACCAAACATAAATGTGATTCTTTAATTACATATTTCCATTACAGAGCCGAGAGGAGGAGGGGTGGGGGGTGCTGACAAGCCCCCGGTTACTGATGGAAAGCCATCTCTGCTGCAAGGAGCGCAAATTTTCATCACAGTAAGTAAAAAAACACCAGAACGCGGTTGTAAATATTCATACTCCCACACTAAAGTAGCTCAAAAAACAGACATTAGTGCACTTGCTCTAATTTTCTCATGTAAACTAGCTCGAAAACTACTTTTTTTTTTTTTCTCAAAACATGTTTGAGAGCTTAGCTGTTGGATGAATCTGGACAACTGTATAGGGGCGTGGAAAAATGTCTACAGAGAACAAAGGGACCATTTGAGACATTTTGTTGCCGTTTTACATTTTCAATAACTCCTATTCACACTCTTTCTGTCTCTCCATTTTTTATCATGTTTAAAAAAGCGAACCTAAATGCTCTTCATGTGAAAGACCAACACAAAGGTGTTAAGAAAGAACATCCTGAGCTATCTCTATAGTTATGCTGCTATAGGTTTAGACTGCTGGAGGACAAAGGGACCTTTATTCTCTCTCTATTCTCCTATTCTGCCGAATCTGTTAGTTCAATCTCTAACGTTCTGCTCTCTCTGCTTTTCCTCAGAGTAGCTTTGCCTCTTCTGTTCCTGTTTGGCTGTGACGCCATCCTGGAGAGAAACATCAGCTCTGCTGCTTCCATCCACACCTTTGTTTATAGATGCTGGAGATCGGCCTGTTTTCCAGTGCGGTCCTGTTTCTCTGACCGTGACTGACTGGATGTGCTCTCTTTATCCTCTGGCATGGGAGCTGGCTCGGCGCTCGTCTGCCTGGCTGTGTGTTTCCTGGACGGGGCCGCCTTTTGCAGCTGCTTTTTGTATCTCTGCTTCTGTGTCCTTGAACCCCAGTCGGCCTCGGCAGATGGCCGCTCACACTGAGCCTGGTTCTGCTGGAGGTTTCTTCCTGTTGAAAGGGAGTTTTTTCCTCTCCACTGTCGCTACAAGCATGCTTAAAGGAATAGTACACCCAAAAAGAAGATTAGCCTTCATTTTCTACTCACCCCCATGCTGAACAACACTCTGGAGTACTTTTTTGATATCTCAAATGCATCTGGAGATCTGGGAGGCTTCTTGCTGTCTGCTGACATTCAAATAATGGAGGTCTATGGCACCCGAGGCAGAAAGGTCCATAAAAGTCCACAAAAAACGTGTCAATATTCCTCCATACTGCTCGTCCAATGTATTCCAAGTGTCCTGAGTGGGCAGCGTCCATAATTTACTCGAAACGAAGTCATTTAGAATGTTTTTAGAGCATAAACAGTAGTGTATAGGATTTCCTGAAAGCGCGCACATGCGCGTTCACGACGCTACGGAAGCCGGCAGACCAAACCAGATGAAAGTGCGCATTCAGCGTCTGCTCTGCCAATAATGCAAGCGTAGAAGAAGAAATGTGCTGTTTACCTGTGCAAAGAAAGAAACAACGAAAGAAAAATGTCTGACGTTTGGTCTGCCGGCTTCCGTAGCGTCATGAACGCGCATGTGCGCGCTTTCAGGAAATCCTATACACTACTGTTTATGCTCTAAAAACATTCTAAATGACTTCGTTTCGAGTAAATTCTGGATGCTACCCACTCAGGACACTTGGAATACATTGGACGAGCCATATGGAGGAATATTGACACGTTTTTTGTGGACTTTTATGGACCTTTCTGCCTCGGGCGCCATAGACCTCCATTATTTGAATGTCAGCAGACAGCAAGAAGCCTCCCAGATCTCCAGATGCATTTGAGATATCAAAAAAGTACTCCAGAGTGTTGTTCAGCATGGGGGTGAGTAGAAAATGAAGGCTAATCATGTTTTGGGTGTACTATTCCTTTAATGTGAGGGATTGTATTTGAGTCAATGAGTTGATGCAATCAACTGGTTTTCCTTAGATAGAAACCTTGAATCAATATGACTGTATGATCTGGTGGAACTGTAAAGTGCCTTGAGATGACATGTGTTGTGAATTTGGCGCTATAGAAATAAACTGAATTGAATTGAATCTGTAAACATCAACATTCAAATCTGGAGCACAGATGTCGTTCTGGGTTTTGACTAGGCCATTCTATCTGCCCTAAGTGTTTAGGATTATTGTCTTGCTGGAAGGTCCATCTCTGTCTTAAATCTGGTTTATGCTTGACGTGTCAAATTACGTCATTTTAGCTCCTATGCATAGAAAAACATGGTGGTCTATGTTAGGATAATTATCATTGATGATGTGTGAGTTTATTACACCTTGGTATAATAAACTCACCTGCCTATTGCGTGTCAGAACTGATGTTTTCCACAATAGTTTATCTGATTAAGACGGTTACTCTGTCTGGATATACAGTTATAATCTTTATTCTGTACGTGGCAAATATTTGAGAATGGAATGAGAGCGATGTCCTTCAGCTAAGAACAAAGAGTAATATTTTGATAAGGCTGGAGACATGGATGTCTACTCATCTGCTAACATGTATGATGTAAAATGTGATGATGTGGCAGACTGGACATGTATAAAATGCCTTTTTAAAGGAATAGTACACCCAAAACATGATTAGCCTTCATTTTCTACTCACCCCCATGCTGAACAACACTCTGGAGTACTTTTTTGATATCTCAAATGCATCTGGAGATCTGGGAGGCTTCTTGCTGTCTGCTGGCATTCAAATAATGGAGGTCTATGGCGCCCGAGGCAGAAAGGTCCATAAAAGTCCACAAAAAACGTGTCAATATTCCTCCATACTGCTCGTCCAATGTATTCCAAGTGTCCTGAGTGGGTAGCATCCATAATTTACTCAAAACGAAGTCATTTAGAATGTTTTTAGAGCATAAACAGTAGTGTATAGGATTTCCTAAAAGCGCGTTCACGAGTCTATGGAAACCGCGGCAGACCAAACCAGATGAAAGTGCGCATTCAGCTCGGCAAAGAACTCATGCTCTTCCTCAACACTGAAGTCCTCAGACATTTTTCTTTCGTTGTTTCTTTCTTTGCACAGGTAAACAGCACATTTCTTCTTCTACGCTTGCATTATTGGCAGAGCAGACGCTGAATGCGCACTTTCATCTGGTTTGGTCCGTCGGCTTCCGTAGCGTCATGAACGCGCATGTGCGCGCTTTCAGGAAATCCTATACACTACTGTTTATGCTCTAAAAACATTCTAAATGACTTCGTTTCGAGTAAATTCTGGATGCTACCCACTCAGGACACTTGGAATACATTGGACGAGCAGTATGGAGGAATATTGACACGTTTTTTGTGGACTTTTATGGACCTTTCTGCCTCGGGCGCCATAGACCTCCATTATTTGAATGTCAGCAGACAGCAAGAAGCCTCCCAGATCTCCAGATGCATTTGAGATATCAAAAAAGTACTCCAGAGTGTTGTTCAGCATGGGGGTGAGTAGAAAATGAAGGCTAATCATGTTTTGGGTGTACTATTCCTTTAATGTGAGGGATTGTATTTGAGTCAATGAGTCGATGCAATCAACTGGTTTTCCTTAGATAGAAACCTTGAATCAATATGACTGTATGATCTGGTGGAACTGTAAAGTGCCTTGAGATGACATGTGTTGTGAATTTGGCGCTATAGAAATAAACTGAATTGAATTGAATCTGTAAACATCAACATTCAAATCTGGAGCACAGATGTCGTTCTGGGTTTTGACTAGGCCATTCTATCTGCCCTAAGTGTTTAGGATTATTGTCTTGCTGGAAGGTCCATCTCTGTCTTAAATCTGGTTTATGCTTGACGTGTCAAATTACGTCATTTTAGCTCCTATGCATAGAAAAACATGGTGGTCTATGTTAGGATAATTATCATTGATGATGTGTGAGTTTATTACACCTTGGTATAATAAACTCACCTGCCTATTGCGTGTCAGAACTGATGTTTTCCACAATAGTTTATCTGATTAAGACGGTTACTCTGTCTGGATATACAGTTATAATCTTTATTCTGTACGTGGCAAATATTTGAGAATGGAATGAGAGCGATGTCCTTCAGCTAAGAACAAAGAGTAATATTTTGATAAGGCTGGAGACATGGATGTCTACTCATCTGCTAACATGTATGATGTAAAATGTGATGATGTGACAGACTGGACATGTATAAAATGCCTTTTTAAAGGAATAGTACACCCAAAACATGATTAGCCTTCATTTTCTACTCACCCCCATGCTGAACAACACTCTGGAGTACTTTTTTGATATCTCAAATGCATCTGGAGAACTGGGAGGCTTCTTGCTGTCTGCTGACATTCAAATAATGGAGGTCTATGGCGCCCGAGGCAGAAAGGTCCATAAAAGTCCACAAAAAACGTGTCAATATTCCTCCATACTGCTCGTCCAATGTATTCCAAGTGTCCTGAGTGGGTAGCGTCCAGAATTTACTCGAAACGAAGTAATTTAGATTGTTTTTAGAGCATAAACAGTAGTGTATAGGATTTCCTAAAAGCGTGTTCACGAGTCTACGGAAACCGCGGCAGACCAAACCAGACGAAAGTGCGCATTCAGCTCGGCAAAGAACTCATGCTCTTCCTCAACACTGAAATCCTCAGACATTTTTCTTTCGTTGTTTCTTTCTTTGCGCAGGTAAACAGCATATTTCTTCTTCTACGCTTGCATTATCGGCAGAGCAGACGCTGAATGCGCACTTTCATCTGGTTTGGTCTGCCGCGGTTTCCGTAGACTCGTGAACGCGCATTTAGGAAATCCTATACACTACTGTTTATGCTCTAAAAACATTCTAAATGACTTCGTTTCGAGTAAATTATGGACGCTGCCCACTCAGGACACTTGGAATACATTGGACGAGCAGTATGGAGGAATATTGACACGTTTTTTGTGGACTTTTATGGACCTTTCTGCCTCGGGCGCCATAGACCTCCATTATTTGAATGTCAGCAGACAGCAAGAAGCCTCCCAGATCTCCAGATGCATTTGAGATATCAAAAAAGTACTCCAGAGTGTTGTTCAGCATGGGGGTGAGTAGAAAATGAAGGCTAATCATGTTTTGGGTGTACTATTCCTTTAACTGTCAATCGGGGCCACTTCCTGAGAGGTCAGCAGCTGCCGTCTGTAAACCCTCAGCAACGTCTCTGATCGGAGTAAGAATACAATTTCTATCAAAATATGTTGTCATGTCTCCTTGGAAATTAAGACTTTTTAAGGACCTGCGGGAACGCTGTGTAAACAAGTACAAAGATTAAATGTTTTTAAAGCTCTGTATCATGTTTATCTATGTCCTTCATAAACATTTATTTGTTCTATACCTGCCTTTTTTCTACGTGTTTCAAATACTTCCTTTCAATCCAATTGTTAGATAAATTGGGTATAAATTTCTCCAAAACTTAACTAAGCGTTCTCAAAGGTCTAGGTTGGCAAAAAAAACTCCATTCAGTTAAGGAGAAAGTTAAAAAACGTAACTTTTATAATTGAGTTATGAATTTCTCCAAACTAATATGTATCTGTGAGAAAAGAGGTGTTTAAATATTTTAGTTTCAGTCACAGACGTATCGTGAGGTACTCTGACACGGCCTTCCTTTGTCTGGTAACATTTAGACTTCTTCTCTAGAGGAGAAAAAAAAAATCACACACTTTCATCTCAAGCACAACAGAAAGGCTAATCTTATCACTAAACGTCACAGAACATAATCCCTAATATTCTTCTCTCTGTCAGGTTGAATCATTACAAAGGTTTCCAAGGATCCACATGTCAAATCGCATAAGACAATCAGAAGACACAGCGGCACAGACACAAAGGATATAAAGGTGTTACTAACAGCTGCTATAGAGGCAGAATTAAAGCTGAGAGGACAAGTCGGAAGGCAGGCTTTGTTACCTTCGGAGGCGGCTTAGAGCAAGCAGGGGGTTGAAATCGATCGTTCACACCAAAGTACTGCTTCAGCTCCTTCCAGTGCTTCTCCCGGTCATCCTGTCGCTCCCTGAAAACAACACAAATTCTGTTAACATCAAACATATGTAGACAAACAATAATCTTAAAGAAATGCAGGGAGCAGAACTAAACTACAGTTTAACAAGTTTTGATTTGCTGAAATAAACTCAAATGTTTTGCACGTAATAGATGGCATCAGAAATCAAAACGTATTATTTTAACCAGAAAACTAAACAGATTGAATGGAGGACGTGTTGAAGTTTTAATTTCATTAACTGTCTCTTAACGCTACAGAATAATTATCATCAAGGATACACTGGAAATCTAGATAAGTCATTTTTTCTTAAAATAAGTGCATTTTTTCTTTGATTGAGGAGGTAACAGAGACATTTTACCAATGGAACAAGACAATTTACACTAAAAATAAGAAAACTTAACTGTATTGTCTTATTTCTAGTGGATATTATCTAATTATCTTATTTTAAGAGTAAAAACTCTCATTCAATTGGCAAACTATCTTATTTACCTACTCAAATTAAGGGTAAATACTAGGGATGTACGATATTGGGATTTTGGCCGATATCCGATATGCCGATATTTTAAAACTCATGTAGCCGATAACCGATATCGATACCGATGTTAAAGCTGGACAAAAATAAGTAGTCATTGAAAATAGCAGTTTTGTTATCCATTTCTGACACTTTGAAAAATAATATACTCAAATATATTTTCATATGCTGATATCAAATAGATTTTTAAAAACGCGGTATCGATCTATTTTACTTTCAAAATCTGGTGAAATTTCATCGTTCTGTTACAAACTCTCGTGATATTTTGCAAATTCTTGTGAGATTTTGTTAGTTATGGCAAAATTTCGTGAATTTTTGGGGGATTTCGTAGCATAACGATGACATATAGCAATATTTCATTAGTAAAAGAGATTGATATGGTGTTTTTAAATGGCAATATATCAGCATATGAAGATATTGTGATATTTTAATGTATCCATATTTTTTCCCTCGTCTTTAGAAGTTTTTAAGTCTGTAAAAAAGAAGTTTTTTAGGAAGAAGAAGAAGTAGTATTTTTTTTTTTTTTTAGACTTTAGAAACTCAGAAGCTGATCAAATATCGGGTTAAATATCGGTGGGGTGGCCGATGTCCGATATTTAGTTTTAAGGCCGATACAGGCCGATACCGATAGGGGGCCGATTATATCGTGCATCCCTAAAAAAACCCATCATATAGGTTCTTTCACTATGACTTATTTTCATGTCAGTCAATGCACATGGTCTGCTAGTTAATTAGCAAATAGGTGAGTTAAGGATGTGACTTAATTGAGAATCAACATTAAAAGACCATTTTTCAGATATTTACATGTCATGGAAAAAAGAAAACAGTTAAAAAGCTAAAAAAAAAACAATCAATAGGTCATTTTCACCATTTATTTATCCAGACTTTGAGAAATTATCAATTTAAATTCTATATTTCTTGAAAAATTCTAATACTGGACAGATGTTTGGTACAGAAAGACTCTAGATAGTTGAGTTGATAAGAATTAATAGCTGTGAGTTTCTGTAAAGGTTTAAACGTTCACCTCAAAGCCCTTCACAATTTACATGAAGAAAATAAAATAAAAGAGAAATGTTTATTGGTTTGATTGTTATTCTTGTGAATCAGGGCTTCAAACATTTCTATCTTAAATAATGTTTAATCAACAATGTATTATTAACACAATCGTTTAGATCTGTCATTATGGCAAACCGGATCAATTATTAGACTTTTTTAGCCTTTTTGTTTCACTCCTGCCCTTCAAAATGTCTGTGCACGCCACAGCACTGTTCACGTTGGATGATGATCCTTCACATCATTTTCAAACAACTGAAAAAAAAACTCTCCCAGAACTTGGATGATCTTTTAAGGGTCTCAGCCACACCTTCAGAAGAATGATGAATGCAGTAGGCTGCTTGTAGTGATAATAGTTAATGCTGGGCCTTAAATGTGCACTAACCCACCATTGAAGGGTTTCAGTGCTTATAGTTGTATTATTATGTGTGGGTGGCTGCATGATGTAGGCCTAAGCATTGCTAAATTGCTTATTTTAAAGTTGCACATCCAATATGGTGGCCACAGATGCAACCACAACATTAAAAAACCTAGCATTGTCACAATACACCCTGACCAGATTTCCTGTTAACTTTTATTGGGCAGCCTTATCTCGATGCAGTGTGTCACCCTACGTTGCAGCCACAGGTGAGAGGCAAAAATCAAACAAAAAAACAGATTACCGCCAAAACAGCACCTAAACTAAAGGGACTTATGGTGGTGGAGGGGTCATGCTCTGGGCTTAATTTTCTTCAGATATAACTGGAATTTTGTTGAAGCTCTAAATATCAGTAAGGATAGAACCAACAAGTTGAGGCGCCCACTACAAACTGTAATGTAGGGATGTATTTTTATAACATTAGAATGTGGACACATTAACCAAAGAAAGACTTAAGAAGACAAAAGTTACAGTTTAGGATTGGCCTAGTCATGCTTGGACAATTTTACAAGAAACAGAAGCCAAAAATTACAATTTCACGATGTAGGATGCTGACAGGTGCTTCAACAAAGCATCACATACTCTCACAGATTGAACTGCTTTTCAGTTGAATTTAACAGGTTTACATTTTGATTTTTGTCTTTATGTCCAGAGGTGTTAAGTAACAAAGTACATTAACAAATACTTTCTTACTGTAACTTAAGTACACTTTTTAGGTATCTCTACTTTACTCCATTACTTATTTTTCCTCCTACTTCTGACTTCTACTTATTACATTTTCACACCAGTATCTGTACTTTCTATTCCTTTAATTTTTAAAACAATTGTTACTCGTTACTCTTGGCTTCGGTTTAATGTTTATAAATATTTATTTCACATAATATGCTCCATCCAATGCAGATCATTGGCTTCCTCCACATTTAGTGAAAACTACTAGGGATGCACGATATAATAATCGGCCCCCTATCGGTATCGGCCTGTATCAGCCTTAAAAATGAACATCGGACATCGGCCACCCCACCGATATTTAACCCGATATTTGATCAGCTTCTGAGTTTCTAAAGTCTAAAAAAAAAAAACTACTTCTTCTTCTTCCTCAAAAACTTCTTTTTTACAGACTTAGTAGAGACAGAGAGACAGAGTGTTTGAGTCTTGGGTGCAGCTGTCTCTCCTCCTGCAGGAGCTGTTGTTTGAAAATCCCTTACTGTGTATTTAATTTCTTCTTTTACAAACCTACATTTTTGAACCCAACACTTACTACGAGGTTTTAATGATATAAATAATACCATTTTATGTAACTGGTGTCCTGCAGAAGCTAATGTTTATGTCCTCCAAGAGTATTAATGTTAATGTGCCACAAAGATACCTGAGAAGGACTGAAGAAGTAATGTTTTTTTTTTTCATTGTCATTTTTTATCTCTACCACAATGATATTGTGATAAAATTTTCCGAGTACATCGTCCAGTCCTAGTCTTGAATGAAATAAAAAGTGCTGAAGGTTAAAGTTAGATTCTGAGTCTGGAAAAGTGTGAAATTTTTGGAAACAGAGAATTTCAAGTGAGCTGCGCTGCTTTACTCCTTGTAAGTTCTCGTAACACTGGAAAAACGATCTAGAAATAAGTAAAATATTCTTAAATTAAGTGTATTTACTAGGGATGCACGATATAATCGGCCCCCTATCGGTATCGGCCTGTATCGGCCTTAAAACTAAATATCGGCCACCCCACCGATATTTAACCCGATATTTGATCAGCTTCTGAGTTTCTAAAGTCTAAAAAAAAAAAATACTTCTTCTTCTTCCTCAAAAACTTCTTTTTTACAGACTTAAAAACTTCTAAAGACGAGGGAAAAAATATTGATACATTAAAATATCACAATATCTTCATATGCTGATATATTGCCATCTAAAAACACCATATCAATCTCTTTTACTAATGAAATATTGCTATATGTCATCGTTATGCTACGAAATCCCCCGAAAATTCACGAAATTTTGCCATATTTTTATATGTTGATATATTGACGCGGTATCGATCTATTTTACTAACAAAATCTCACAAGAATTTGCAAAATATCACGAGAGTTTGTAACAGAACGATGAGATTTCGAAATTAATAGATCGATACCGCGTTTTTAAAAATCTATTTGATATCAGCATATGAAAATATATTTGAGTATATTATTTTTCAAAGTGTCAGAAATGGATAACAAAACTGCTATTTTCAATGACTACTTATTTTTGTCCAGCTTTAACATCGGTATCGATATCGGTTATCGGCTACATGAGTTTTAAAATATCGGCATATTGGATATCGGCCAAAATCCCAATATCGTGCATCCCTAAAAACTAGTGTAATTGGATGAGTCATAGAACGCAAACACTCATTGGTTAGCTAAAGGAAATCATTAGAAGCAAGCAGGTGTTCTTCAAACTGCAAACATGAATTGTCTATGCCATGCTACAATGTGGGATTCAGAAAAAGATGTTGAAATGTCTGAAAGGTCGGACACAGGCGAGAGCGTATCGGGAGACGGAGACCAACAAGACCTCCCTCATCCTTGGCCCTATCTCTAAGAATTTTTCGAAATAGTCGAAAAATTCAGCTTTTAATTCATATAGTGGCATCTGGCTGTTTTTTTTTTTTTTTTTTTAAGGTTACTTTATACTTTTATACTTTAAGTAGTTTTTGGAGCACATACTTTTTCACTTTTACTTGAGTAAAGATGATACTTCAACTTTTAAATTGCAGTATCTATACTTCTACTTAAGTAAAACATGTGTGTACTTTAGACACCACCATTTATGACACTTAACCAGACATTTCACAGCTAATGTTAGAACATTTAATATTGTCTGTATATCTGAGGAACAAAACATTGAAATAATTGCAGGGTTATTAATAAAATGTCTTGTTTGTAGCTCAAAATGTGTCATTTATTTGGGTGCAATAATGTTTTTACCTGTCCTCTGCAGGTTCCTCACATTTTCTCCCTGTTAATTCCAAATTGAACAGATAATAAATGATTAAACAATTGATTAATTCATTTTAAATTGGCTGAAATATTCCTATAATTTATTTACCTTTTCTGCGTCTTCTTTTTCTTTTTTCGTGGATCTTTATTGTCTTGATTTCATGTTTCTTCTTCCGGAGCTCCTGAAATTTCTTCAGCACACAAAACAAAAACATAATTTTATAGAATTACATCTATAACCTTATCCTGGTCTGCAAATGCAGGGCTATAGATTCAGTTTAACTCTCTCTCATTGACCGAACAGCAGCTTTAATATCAGCAGCTCTTTAGATTCACGTACTTCCAACATTTCCCGGGATATTCCAGGCAAACTGTCTGTCTGGGAATCGTTCCCGGTCTGACTGGCTTCTCCATCAGCCACCGAAGCTCTTACATCTCCAGCAGATAAATTATCCTCCACATTTTCTGATTCATCGCCTTCTTCCTCCTCTGAACTGAGGTCTTCTTCCGTCAAATCTCTAGGCAGCCGTCCGCTGTACATGTTGACTCATTATTTGACCAAAAAAATGAACATATTTTTTATTTAACTCTGGAAAAAACTGCTACAAATCCTTAAAATTAACAGCTAAACGCAAGCTGTCCTTTTTCCGGGTAAACAAGGTGACGTCAGCGATGCGCACGCGTTTATTGGCTGAGAGCAGAAACAGGGTGCACGAGGATGAAACAGAAGCTGCTATTGGTTGCTTTAGTAAAACGAAACCAGCCTTTTTTCCATTATGTACTTTGTTTAAAATATATATTAAAAAATGCTAATTTACTTTTCAAACTGGGACAAAAAATTGTATTATAGATCTTTTGCTTTAGTTTTATTTTAGTTTTAGTTACTTTAGTTTTTATCAAACTGAATTAAAGAGTAATTCTCTGGATAGATAGATAGATAGATAGATAGATAGATAGATAGATAGATAGATAGATAGATAGATAGATAGATAGATAGATAGATAGATAGATAGATAGATAGATAGATAGATAGATAGATAGATAGATAGATAGATAGATAGATAGATAGATAGATAGATAGATAGATAGATAGATAGATAGATAGATAGATAGATAGATAGATAGATAGATAGATAGATAACTTTATATACAGCAACTGACTAACTTTTTTATATCAAGCAAAAAAAAAGACATTTTAGAATAAAGACATACTAAATCCATAAACACATTTCTGGTGTTTTTTGTGCAGAATAGTCAAAGTTCTGCTATCAAATTAATGATCAACATTAAAGGAATAGTACACCCAAAACATGATTAGCCTTCATTTTCTACTCACCCCCATGCTGAACAAAACTCTGGAGTACTTTTTTGATATCTCAAATGCATCTGGAGATCTGGGAGGCTTCTTGCTGTCTGCTGACATTCAAATAATGGAGGTGCCCAGCGCCCGAGGCAGAAAGGTCCATAAAAGTCCACAAAAAACGTTAATTTACTCAAAACGAAGTAATTTAGAATGTTTTTACAGCATAAACAGTAGTGTATAGGATTTCCTAAAAGCGCGCACATGCGCGATCCCGACGCTACGGAAGCCGGCAGACCAAACCAGCGCATTCAGCTCGGCAAAGAACTCATGCTCTTCCTCAACACTGAAGTCCTCAGACATTTTTCTTTCGTTGTTTCTTTCTTTGCACAGGTAAAAAGCACATTTCTTCTTCTACGCTTGCATTATTGGAAGAGCAGACGCTGAATGCGCACTTTCATCTGGTTTGGTCTGCCGGCTTCCGTAGCGTCGTGATCGCGCATGTGCGCGCTTTCAGGAAATCCTATACACTACTGTTTATGCTCTAAAAACATTCTAAATGACTTCTTTTCGAGTAAACTCTGGATCCTACCAACTCAGGACACTTGGAATACATTGGACGAGCAGTATGGAGGAATATTGACACGTTTTTTGTGGACTTTTATGGACCTTTCTGTCTCGGACGCCATAGACCTCCATTATTTGAATGTCAGCAGACAGCAAGAAGCCTCCCAGATCTCCAGATGCATTTGAGATATCAAAAAAGTACTCCAGAGTGTTGTTCAGCATGGGGGTGAGTAGAAAATGAAGGCTAATCATGTTTTGGGTGTACTATTCCTTTAACTTACTTTTAAACAGCTCCAATCAGCATACAGTGGGAACATCAGGACGACCCGCTAATTTAGGTGATTCCATTGAGCACAAGGTACGGACGTCAACACATCACGCCAGTCACTTCTGATCTTCTGTAACAAGCCAAAACAACTCTGCTTTCATTAGATAAACATTCGGCAGCTCTGATATGAGAGATTCTAGGGGACAAAACAATAAAGAAGCTTGACTACGCCCTGGCTCATTTTCATCTTACTCTCCATTGTTTACTTTCCTGATTGCAGTCGCACTGGTGACATCATCAGCGCTAACCCAGCATAATGGCATCACCAGACACACAGCAGTGGTGGGACAGAGGCTTTGCATCTTACCTGCCGGGGGTTACCTTTTTGTGAATAGGAGAGAAGCCAAAAGCTGATTGTTCGCAGGTTAACCCATGTTTGAAAAGAAAAACATGTCAACCCCGCTAAGAGGCTGAAGAGTATTTTCAAATTTATGCACATTTTCTGTACTTGTAAGTTGGATCAGTATAGCAGCCTTTTTTCCATCAGGACTTCATCAGTGTAGAAACCATATGAAGGAAAATGTCAGTATTTTTGAATCATCACCTTTACATAAATACACAGCCACCATAAACCTGTGCTGCTCACAGACATACCTCATTGGGTTTATGAAATTGGCCTTAATATAAAAAGTGTCAAAACCTCCAATTATAAATGTGAAAACACCCACAGAGAGTTACAGCAGTACTTCTAAAAACTTGTCTTGACTTGAATATGCTGGAGTGAAAACCACTTCTAATTGAGGTGAGCTAGGCGACTAACAGTTTGGTGAATTACCAGGAGTCATTCAGATGTTAACCTATATTTGTGTCATGTTCTGGCTCAGATAAGCTTCCTTCTATGACCAGTGGTTCACGATTTGCTTAAAGTGCTGCGGGCATGACATTATTATTAGAATGATTAGCATGCAAATCTTGTATAGCCCCTGGCACTGGCGCAGGCATCTACCCTTAAATTGGTCTTTCACATTCATTCACTTTAGGCTCCCTTTTAGTTGCATCTTAATGCTGGGCCCATAATATACATAAATTATAGCCTGTATTTTGTGTGCCATATAAATGCAGAATAAAGAGTAAAAGACCCATAACTTTGGATTAAACATAAAAAGGTAGATTCCAGCTATACTATGTTTGCAATAGTGGTTTTATTTTTTATTTTATCTTTGTCCAACATTGCTTTTTAGTTTATAGGAATTAAAAATGCTTGTGATTCTTCAATATTTTTTCCGCAATAATTCTCCTCTTGCTTATTTGTGTCAAGTTATTGAGTATTATAAGACACTATTTTGATCTTATGGAAAATGTTATTGCCTACACCGTCTAATAATACTGTTTTAAGGCAATATAGATATTTAACAATTAGATCAAATTAAAAAGGTAAAAAAAAGTGATGAAATATTTGTGAAGCATAAATAATTATTAAGTGGTCATTTTTGCCTGTTTGCTTATAGATTTAGACTTCTTTATTTGTCATTTTGTATGCACAGAGTGCATACAGAACGAAATTGTGTTGCATACAGCTTATGAACATTGCATTGATATTTCAAATGAGATGGAATACACATCCGGATTGTTACACACGAGTTATACAAAAAGTGCAGCAGTGGTCAAAGTGTAAACAGTGCAGTGGATAAAAACAGTGTGCAAATTGCAATGGTTCAGTGCAAATAGGCATTTGTGCAAAAATGCGTTATTTCCTTCGGTTGAGAAAATAGAAATGAGATGAACTGAAAAAGCTAAAAGTTAAACGTTCAGCAGCATTTGATGCCCGATAATGTGCAATAGGTGCAGAGTTCGGTTTGTGGATCAAAGGTTCAACAGTCTGATGGCAGTGGGGAAGAAGCTGTTGCAGAACCTGGTGGATCTGCAGCGGATGCTGCGGAACCTCTTTCCAGAGGGCAGCAGGGACAACAGTCCATGGTGGGGGTGTGAGGGTTCTTTGATGATATTACGGGCTCGGGACACACAGCGCTGTGATGAAATGTCCTTAATGGAGGGAAGAGGAGCCCCAATGATTCCTTCTGCTGTCCTCACCCTCCTCACGTTCTTCCAGTCGGTGTTATTAGTCCTGTTTGCATAACAGAAACATAATTTCAAAATAAAATTTTCTGACAAAGTAGGGATCTTTAAATTAAAAGTGTGCTATTATATATAGATAGTTTAGAATGTAGAATGGATGACAAGACACAACCAAAGGCTTTTGCTAATCGCATATGGAAGGGCTGAGTGGGCACTCTGCCTTATCCTATCCTATCCTATCCTATCCTATTCTATTCTACTCTATTCTATTCTATTCTATTCCAATCGGACATGTCTTTTCTCTTTGTCTAAACCCAATGAATGAAATGAACCCAATGATGGAAAAAAATATTATTGACAGATCTGATCAAATCTGAGTGGAATGATAGATGATGGCCTCAGAGAGATGCTCTTCATGTCCTGTGTTGTGTGCATTACCCTATTACTATAAAAAAAAAAAAAAATGATTTATGCCGGTCAAACTAAGATTGATTTCCGTAAGACTATGTAAAGAAACTGAGAAGCTGACCTGTATCTGCTTTAAAACAACATTGCTGCTGAAAACAGGAGCTAAATTCTAACATGTCCCTGAATGCATCCAGAACTTTGCCTTTTTTTAACAGTATTTGTCAGAAATTGTCTTTTTTTTATACGGTTACCACCAAGATCATTTAAAAACTAGGTAGATGCCATCAGATATTTCTCCTTTTTCCCTCCCCTACATCAACAAATCACCATTAAGACAAACATTTGCCACGGAAACTTTAAATTCTGCTATTATTTCTTTCTTCTCTGTCGGCTGCTGTTCCATTTTTTGTGCTCATGGTGCCTCATGCTCGTTGCAGAACTAGGGGAGATCGCACCTTTCAGGAGGTCACTCCGGCACTTTGGAATGATCATCCGCTTTACTTGATTCTGTTGATGTTTTTAAGAGCGAGCAGAAAACCTATTTGTTTAAGACATAAGACAAAATTTAATTCAAGTAGATTAAGAGTTGTTTATGAACATGTCTTTTGTGACTGTAAATGTATTTCTTTTTGCATTGTAATTTTGTGAGGCCCTGACAATGTCTGTGAAAGGAGCTATATAAACAAACATTGCTTACTTGTTAAATATAAGAGGTGCTAAACAATGATTGAATAAGGCTTTTCATATGTAACATCGTCACTGTTCGGCCATTTTGGCCATTTTTATCTTGTGCTTTCTGCTCCCTTCAGCTTAGCTTATTTGTTTTCCCACATTTCTTGGCCTCTGATATGGAAAGAAACAGAAGATATATATAAGATAAGATATAAGATAAAATCCTAAACATAGCAGTAAATAACAAGTACTAAAAATGAGGATGTATTCTCTTCACTGCAAAAGAAATAAAATCAAAATAGGTCATTTTTTCTTGAATTAAGGATTGAAGTGAGACACTTTGCCAATGGAACAAGATAATTTACACTTTAAACAAGAAAAAAACAATTGCATTATCTTATTTCAAGTGCATAATATCTATATAGCTTATTTTAAGAGTAAAAATACTCATTCCGTTGGCAAATCATCTTATTTACCTGCTCAAATTAAGGGTGAATACACTTAATTTAAGACATTTGTACTCATTTTGAGATCATTTTTGCAGTGTTTAAAAATAGACTAGAATCAGAGAACCCTCTGGGGGGGGGAGTGTTGTGTATTGGGATCTCTGTTCCCATGCATAGAGATGTCTATATCTACAGTTGCTATATTAAAAATGGTTTTCTGTAAACGTCACCAGCAATAACTCCAATAACAAACGATAATTTCATTCAAAATGTATTTATTAAAAATGCTTAACAATTCCTGTAATGAATGAATAGCACAATGAAAGAAATAATGTCTCATCTAAACATCCCTCACTTAACAATAACAGTTAACAATAACTCTCAACTCCCAATAACAGATGATACTCAGCCTCAGCAATGAACAAAATAATGTCTGTTCTGTAGGCTATTGGAAAAATAAATTAACAAATGAGCTAATTAACAAAATTAACAAAATACCTCTTGTGTAACAAAAATTATTCAAAATGTATCAAAAACGAACAAACATATCAATAGACTATCTTTACTTTCGGAGTCCAGGTGGCTTTTTTGGATCCCTTGCACCTCCATTGGACACCGAGACATATGTGCCTGCTTTGCACTTCAAAAACAATCTTAAAATGAGTAAAAATGTCTTAAATCAAGTCAATTTAACCCTTAATTTGAACAGGTAAATAAGATGACTTGCCAATGGAATGAGTATTTTTACCCTTAAAATAAAAAAATTAGATAATATGCACTTGAAATAAGACAACATAATTGCTTTTTTCGTACTTTAAGTATTAATTGTCTTGCTCTATTGGCAAAGTGTCTCATTTACCTCCTTAATTCAAGAAAATATACACTTATTTTAAGAAAAAAATGACTTATTGAGATTCAAATGTTTGCAGTGTGCACGCTTTGCACAAGGCATCCAACACTACAAAAACCATCTAGAAATAAGTACAAAATTTCTTAAAATAAGTGTATTTACCCTTAATTTTAGTAGGTAAATAAGATGATTTGCCAATGAAATGAACATTTCTACTCCTAAAATAAGATAATTAGATAATATTCACTTGAAATAAGACAAAGCAATTGTTTTTTTCTTATTTTAAATGTAAATTGTCTTGTTCCATTGGCAAGGTGTCTCACATATCTCCTCAATTCAAGAAAAAATGTATTTAATTTAAGCAAAAATGACTCATATAGATTTCCATTTTTTGCAGTGAATGTGTCTCGACCCGGTTTGAAAGCGGGGAAACTCTTTTGTAAATCGTCGGTAAACATACATTTGCGCTTTTGCATGTTGTTGGCGTACTGACAGCCATGCTGTCTATATTCTGATTAAGAACAGGGCTGCCCGCACTGACGCGGCTCAGGGATTACGTCACACGCAGCGTCGTGCACAGTTCCCTAGTGCCTGTAAATTTAATGGTCCAATTAAGGTAATTTAAAAAATCAGGACATTTCCTCACTTTCTAAAAAAAAACCCGGGACACCCGGGACAGGACGTGAAATACGGATATGTCCAGGGAAATTTGGTCACCCTATCTAACAGCAGCACACACACGTCTTTATCACCCTCTTATATCGAAGGATAAATTTTTACCTGAAAACAACATTTATAATTTAATAACACCTTATTTATTTTTTTTTAATAAATATTCAAAGCAAAAGTCAGCAACCTTCTTATGACCTTATATTAAAGATTTGCAGTTTATTTATGCTGTGTGTGTGTTAAAGTTGTCTGATAAAGCTTATGTCATCTTGAACATGTAAAATACATTTTATACCATTAACTGGTATCACTTACTCAGCATTATCATGAGTCAAATTACATTTATGACAAATTCCCAAGCAGATCAGTAACGGGAGGTAAACCAAACACAAAATTCCATGTTAAAACTAAAAAAAAAGCAAATATTGCAGGTTTCAATGATTTTACTATTGATTCCAGGGCTTTGTTTTCTATTTCACACTTGAATTAAAGTCTCAGCTTTCTCACCATCCATGTTTTCTCTCTCTCCAAGTCTTTGCGCGTCGCTCTCTCCTTCTCTCCCTGGCAGTATGCTCATTATTTCTGTCATTTCTTGGTAATTTGGAGTTCGCTGTTTAAAACTTAGAGCCTCTTATTAAGTTTTTGGCCACGGTGGATAAGAGGCAGGACTGTAAGAGCACAGAGATAAACTAATCATCTTAAAACCCTAATTATTAGTATCTTACTGTGACAGACTGTTTTTGCGAGCCAGCCAAATTGAGCCTCAAATGAGGAAAGGCATATCTGTGGAAGTGGTAATAATTTTAAGTCATCTCGATCTGGCTTGGTGTGGCAGAATTCATTAGTGGAGATTAGCACTGTGTGTACAAAGTAAATGAGATATCTAATAGCAAACGTGGAGGTCTGGGGACTCTTAATTTCCTCACCAGTATGAGGGATGATGTTAAGAGGTGATTTCATATTTATATATATAATTTTTTTCTTAATATCTTGGCTTCAGTTATGTGGATTTGCCTGCACTCCAACCAAGTAGTTAAACTAAACGGGGTCACTAAATTGCTCACCTCTAACCTTTCTTTGAGTTTCTGCTGCAGGGAGGCGACAAAAAAACGACCCTAAATCAGATTAAAATGCACTCCTCCGACGTAGAGGCATGCCAGGTTTTTTGTTTTTTTTTTCCAGGAGGATGTGAGGGGAAGTTAATTATGTGTGTAAGGAGAAGGTTGGGGAAAAATAATAAGATTACAAAGAATAATTTGCTGATATAATTACACCAAAATTGGGTACACACAATCGTAAAATACATGTATTGCTTGACCCGGGTTAGCCGGTGAAATAAATCCTCCTTCTATAGCCTTTGTTAATTTGTTTTTATCATCTCCAAGTGGTGTTTGTGCAGGCAGTTCAATTTGCATGTGTAATTCCACTGTGCAAATTGACAACAAGTAGATAATTCGAGGAAATGGGCTGGTTGCAGGCCCCTGCTATCTTCCTCAGCCTATTCATTTTGAGGAACCGCTGAGGCATGAAACTCATACATCAACTATTTCCTGACAACGCTTTGGCTTATTGTCCCCTAAAATGTCATTACAGCCATTATTTATGAAGCTAATTCATTTATTAAACCATATTTACTCTGACAGAATTTGTTACATTCCGTCCATATTCTCAGCGCTGCTTTTGAACATTGTCTCTCAGTGAGTGTGTGGGAATGCCTACAGCTCACAAAGTTTCAAATAAAAAGATTGTTTCTCCTGAAATAGTTGGGATTTCTTTATAAAATCACAGCCTGTTTTGGTGCAGACAGGTATATTGAAGGTAGACTGGTTTCCCCTCAAGTTTAAAAATGGTCACCACTGGTTAAGGTTTGCAAACATTAATTGGAAAGATCAGAAATATTCAGTGTTTATTTTGAGCACAATTATTTAAAGGGAAATAAATCCTATTTAAATAAATATAATTTTTACAAATTTATGTGACTGATTGTGCACCTCTAACGACACAATCACCCTACAGTAGTCTTGCAAAACTTTTCATAAATTTGATATGTAGACAGAGCAATTGTAATTTACACCCTACTTATGTTTTAGACCCTCTTAATTTGCTGCTTTACACTGCAAAAACGATTCAGAAATAAGTAAAAATATCTTAAATTAAGTGTATTTACCCTTAATTCAAGTAGGTAAATAAGTTGATTTGCCAATGGAATGAGGATTTTTAAACTTAAAATAAGGTAATCAGATAATATACACTTGATATAAGACAATTAAATTGTGTTTTTCTTATTTTAAATGTAAATTGTCTTGTTCCATTGGCAAAGTGTCTCACTTACCTCCTCAATTCAAGAAAAAATGCACTTAATTTAGGGAAAAAATGACTTATCTAGATTTCCATTTTTTCCAGTGTAGGTTGAGGTGTTCCTTAAAGATCCATCTTGTGGACAGTTTTTCATCTCATATTTATTTTCTCTGGTCTGAATCTTTCAACTCTGAAAATTTCCAAATGACAAAACAGGCTTAAATTGGAGGAAACGAAACCTTTGCTCAGTTTTTCTGAAAACCTTTCCTCACCTATCCAGTAGATGGAGCGTAGATGTTTTAATTACAGTGGTGGTCCATCTTCCTGTAAGTACATTCACAGTCAGATGCAAATCAAAGACCAACACGTCGTTCTACTGGGTTTTTGGAGTCTTTTGTGTTTTGTCAAGTGATTCAGGATAAGTGTGCTTGTTCAACCTCTTTTGAATAAGTTAAAGGACAGAGTTGTAAATGCTTGGAAGCTGAAACACAATCCTCCCTCTCTGTTCAGTGATGGCTTTGCTCCTTTAATCAAGATGGCTTCCTTCACCCCTCTTTCAAACCGTTTATCCTCTCTGTCCAAACTTTGAGCATTTTGGTGTCCATCTAGATTTTTTTAACAGAGCTACAGGCTCTCATGTGCTGCGCCATTTGCTGACCAGAAAAACTGAGCAAAAGTCCAGCTGCCACCAATTCAACCCTGTTTGATGTTTGCTATGACCTGAATGACTGAGAATTTGCACAGACATATTCTCACTAATAGTGACATTAGGACAACAATCACCGCTCTAATTGTCACAATGTACCTACTCTGCATTTGTTTTACTTTGGAATACGCCTGTCTCTGTTTTCTACATTCAGTTGAATTGTTTCTCCTATATTTCCTATCTGAAACCAGTAAAAGAAACAAAATTACACTGGAAAAAAATCGAATGTTCTTGGATTGAGGAGGTAAAAGAGCGGTTTTGCCAATGGAACAAGACAAAAGACACCTAAAATAAGTAAACACAATTGCATTGTCTTATTTTAAGTGAATATTATCTAAAAAACTTATTTTATGAGTATAAAATACTCATTCCATTGGCAAACTATCTCATTTACCTACTCAAATGAAGGGTAAATACACTTAATTTAAGAAAGTTTTGCTTATTTCTGGATTGTTTTTCCAGTGCACTCCTGCTTTGGCATCACTCCTCTGAATTCCCCACACTGGAAAAAAATCAAAATCTATAGAAGTAATTTTTTCTTAAAATAAGTGCATTTGTTCTTGAAATGAGATGGTAAAAGAGACATTTTGCCAATAGAACAAGACAATATACATTTAAAATAAGAAAACACAACTGCATTGTCTTATTTTAAGTGCATTTTATCTAAATATCTTATTTTAAGAGTAAAAATACTCATTCCATTGGCAAATCATCTGATTTACCTATTCAATTTAAGGGTAAATATACTTAATTTAAGAATTTTTTTACTTATTTCTAGATCATTTTTCCAGTGCAGAAGTACGGAAGTGTAAATTTGGGGTTGCTCAGGGATGCATCTAGAACCCCTTTTTATTTCTTTAATAACATGACAAAAAAAGAAGAAAAAAAACATGTCAGTTCGACTATTACATGATTGCATAGGAGAAAAATCAATTTTGAATTGAATTATAAGACTGAAATCTCAGATGTGGAATAAATTTCCAGTATAGCATGACAGCAAGATGGTTTCCTTTGGCCCCCAAAACACTTTTTCGACCTAACATTCCTCTTAACACCGCCATACATTTATCATCATGCCCAAACCAGATGTTTAGCTATCACATTTGCTAACCAGTTACATTAAATAAAAAAATCAATTCCATGAGAATTTACTCACAATACTAAGCATACAATGGAACTCACATTAAGGATGAGAAATTACAGTTTGTAAGCCTGTGGAAACATTTCGCATTTCTCACTAATTATGGAGTGAAGACAGTCATCGCCACTTTAATGAACTCAATTATTGTTACTCTCTTTATTTTGGCATCAGCAAGTCTCTGCTGTCCCATCCACAGCTGGTTTAGACATCTGCAGCAAGACCTCTACCTGGAACCAGAGAAAGTGAGACAGAAGCACTACTGTGTGTGTCTGTGTCTCCCTGGTGGTTTCCTGTTGAGCGTAGCAGTAATTCTTGTGTTTTGGTTTGTTTTCAACATTCGCATCATGGATATATTACTGAACTGACTTCCACCTTGATAAATAAAAAAGAATTAAGTTTACTTTCACTTTACTGCAAAAAATGGAAATCTAAATAAGTCATTTTTGTTTAAATTAAGTGCATTTTTTCTTGACACTTTGTCTTGTTCCATTGACACTTTGCCAATGGAACAAGACAATTTTCATTTAAAATAAGAAAAAAATTAGCTTTTTCTTATTTCAAGTGCGTATTATCTAATTATCTTGTTTTAGGAGTAAAAATACTAATTCCATTGGCTACTCAAATTAAGGGCAAGTACACTCAATTTAAACTGTTTTTACTTAATTCTAGATGGTTTTTGCAGTCATGTTACCAATTTTAGGATAAATCTTTTCATCATGCTTCTGCTGCAGCAAACATAGAACAGCTTTTCATTGCATGTCAAGCATGCACTGCAAAAAATGGAAATCTAGATAAGTCATTTTTTTCTTAAACTAAGTGCATTTTTTCTTGAATTGAGGAGGTAGGTGAGACACTTTGCCAATGGAACAAGACAATTTTCATTTAAAATAAGAAAAAAATTAGCTTTTTCTTATTTCAAGTGCGTATTATCTAATTATCTTGTTTTAGGAGTAAAAATACTAATTCCATTGGCAGATCATCTTATTTATCTACTCAAATTAAGGGCAAGTACACTCAATTTAAACTGTTTTTACTTAATTCTAGATGGTTTTTGCAGTCATGTTACCAATTTTAGGATAAATCTTTTCATCATGCTTCTGCTGCAGCAAACATAGAACAGCTTTTCATTGCATGTCAAGCATGCACTGCAAAAAATGGAAATCTAGATAAGTCATTTTTTTCTACTAAGTGCATTTTTTCTTGAATTGAGGAGGTAGGTGAGACACTTAATAAGAAAAAGGAACTGCATTGTCTTATTTCAAGTGCATATTATACAATTACCTTATTTTAAGAGTAAAAATACTCATTCCATTGGCAAATCATCTCATTTACCTACTAAAATAAAGATTAAATACACTTGATTTAAGACATTTTTACTTATTTCTAGATCATTTTTGTAGTGTGCATCCTCTACAAATGGAGTTTTAAACACATTTATTTTCAGCTGCTATTCAGTTTTCTATTTGTCTTGATTTTATTTTTTAACTGGTTCCATGTTCAGCCATCAATTTTGAGCAATATTCTGCTACATTTCATAATAATATTTCATTTGATTTGTTACAAAAGATTTTCAAACGAATTAATTATTACTTGCACTCACAGAGCTTAGCCAAATAAACATGCCCACAGCATGACAGATCCTCCACTCTATTTAATGGTCGTATTAGGTTTATTTTATAATATTTTATTTCGTTTAACACCAGTGTTAGAGTTATTGAATAATAATTATAAAATTATTGTGTGGGCGTATTAAACATTTAAGAAAAATTATGCTACATTTCTGTCCTGTGATTCAATCAGGAGAGTCATAAACTTTTATGATCGGCATCCAGTAGGTCATGAGGCAGAGTCACACGGTTGTGTGACTTCCATCCAGCCAGATGGTCATTTCACACTGTCTTATGACCTGCATCCTGCCAGATAATCATTTCTGGGTTTTCTGTTTAAGACCCGCCCTATTATGTTGTAAACTGTTAATAAAAGGCTTTGCTGTGAAGGGATCTGTGAGAAAAGGTCCTGGTTGTGAGCCAGCAGTTCTTCTCCCCTACGGCAGAGGCTGACGTTACAAAATCCCTGTCTGTGTTTGATCATTTCGTCCTGTTAAACTCTTAAACTCACATTTTTTTGGATTTAAACCCAACAACCAGACCCATTCAGAGCGTTTTCTGTTGAAAAGCTTGAATCAACAATAGGCTAATTCTAGGCTAATATCTAATTATGGTTTCAACAAAAGTCCAAGCAAACTTCAATTGGAATCAATGAAAGTTAATCCACAATCACAAATGTTTACATTTAGGAAAGAACAGAAAGTATTATTTTTGAATGTATTTACCTTATTTTAATTTATGCTGAAGCTTTTTACGTATCATTTCCAGGGTTGCAAAAAAACTTCCATTTGTACAGAGTAATGAGCATAAACCTAAACATGAAGTATTTGGTTTTATGATTTTTTTTAGGTCTAAATTGGTATGGACAAATGAAACTGACACTTGCCAGATTTTCTATAACTTCCAAAATTATTTTTAGTAGATGTATACAGATAAAGATAAGATGGGACTATTATTCACACTGGAAAAAATCTAAATCTAGATAAGTCATTTTTTTCTTAAAATAAGTGCATTTCTTCTTGGATTGAGGAGGTAAAAGAGACATATTGCCAATGGAACAAGACAATTTCCACTTAAAATAAGAAAAAAACAAATGCATTGTCTTATTTCAAGTGCATATTATCTAATTTTCTTATTATAAGAGTAAAATGCTCATTCCATTGGCAAACTATCTCATTTTCCTGCTCAAATTAAGGTTAAATACGCTTAATTTAAGACATTTTTACTTATTTTTAGATTGTTTTTCCAGTGCAGGGTCCACACACTGCAAAAACGATCTAGAAATAAGTAAACATTTCTTAAATTTGAATAGGTAAATGAAATGATTTGCCAATGGAATTAGTATTTTTACTCTTAAAATCTGATAATTAGATAAAATGCACTTGAAATAAGACAATGCAGTTGTGTTTTCTTATTTTAAATGTAAATTGTCTTGCTCCGTTGGCAAAATGTCTCTTTTACCTCCTCAATTCAAGAACAAATGCACTTATTTTAACCTCTTACACCCTAAGGGGGTATAAATAAATTTCTGCCTGACAAAAACACACAAAAGTAAATCACTTATAGCCTCACAGCCATTAGATTTAAGAAGAAACTTTTGGTACCTCTGTAAAGGTAAGATGTCATAGAATGGTTTTCTGGTGTCAGCACCATTGTAGCTTTGACCCTGCCTGAAATATTAGGGACAAAATACAAAATATTTTGCATTTTTTAACCTCGCCAAAAAAATTTTTGAAATAAACATTGCAAAACACTACCAAAATATTATTTATAGCACAAAACAGTAGTACAGACTTTTAAATCTAAATGATGTGTAAAAATATACCAAATTTGGACTCAATCAGATGAATCATATTTATTTTAGAATGGTATTAGTGAGAAATTTCTTAGGCGGAGAGGCCATTTTGCCACATGTATCCAAAAATGTCACCAAACTGTGCCAAATGTGTTTTTTACATCAATACTGGGGGTTTGTTAAAATTACGAGGTCATGTAGCAGCTGGACCCACCGGTGGGTCCGTAGGGTTCTAGGGGTTAAGAAAAAATGACTTATCTAGATTTCTATTTTTTCCAGTGTAGTTTATTCATCATGCTCATAAGCCATAATAGTGTTAAAAAAAATGCAGGAAAAAGTCTCAAAATTTGACTTTGGAAAAGTAGGGAATTTACTACAAACCCTTGGTTTGAGCTAAATCCCCTCTCCCAGCAGTCTCCTCCTAAATAAGTGTGCATTAGTCAGTTTTAACGCGTCTCAGGAAGATGGTAAAGAGTTTTGCATCAAGCCTCCTGGCCTGTTGCTGCTGACTTGTGGATCTGTCAGTTTAGTGCAGCACATTTCATGACAGTGTGGATAATTTTCAATTGTGAGCAGTGAAATAACACACGGTGAACTAGGGAGGCGTGTGTGTGTGTGTGTGTGTGTGTGTGTGTGCGTGTCCTGGTGGGGGTCATACATTTTAATGTTACATGTTCTTCCCGGATAAATCCGTCACACCATTCTCTTGCATCTCTTTCTTTCTACTTACCTGTCACCCAAAAGCACTTATCACAGCAGTGGCGATGAGTTGTGTTTGAACTGTTTTACAATATTGATTCGGAGGCATGACATTTTAATTAATACAGGGTGTTAGCTGTCATATAGGCAGCCATCCTCGTTGGTTAGTATGTGAGACAGGCGAGGTGGGGGCACTGGAGATAACACTGAGGCACTTACTGGGAAAAGGGGATCACTGTGGAAAGAGAGAGACAGTCATGGGGTGAATTTACGGTGGAAAAAACAGTAATATCAACGCAAACTGTACTCCTGTCAAAGCCTATTCTGGGGCCCATAACACAAATCACAGAGACATGGCGTGTCCTTCGTGTTTCCACAGGATGCAGAGAGAGAGAGAGAGAGGGAGGCCTGCAAAGAGGGGCGACCAGGGGGAAATTAGGTAACTTTTTAGCACTCCATTGAACAGCAGTAAGCTTCGAAGGATTAGCAAGCATAAACACATTAAACTGATGAGATTCATCAGCACTCTTGTGTCAAATCTATTGAGCCCACAGGCGGAGCTCAGCTGCTGCAAACTGCAGTCAAGGCAACCAGAGCTGCACTGCAAAAAGTCTAAATCTAGATGAGTCATTTTTTTCTTAAAATAAGTGCATTTGTTCTTGAATTGAGTAGGTAAAAGAGACATTTTGCCAATCGAACAAGACAATTTACACTTAAAATAAGGAAAAACAGTTGCATTGTCTTAATTTAAGTGCATATTATCTAATTATCTTATTTTAAGAGTAAAATTACTTATTCCATTGGCAAACTATCTCATTTACCTACTCAAATTAAGGGTGAATACACTTAATTTAAGAAATTTTTACTTATTTTTAGATCGTTTTTGCAGTGTGCCTGTTTTTCCACAGAAAATCGGCTGCAGATTTAACAAAGTTTAAAACTTTCAGATTTCATTTTAATTTACAAAAGCATCAGTGTTTAAGTATTTCAATTTGGTAATCAGAAACAAGGCTCTTAATTCTTTTTATGGTTATTTTAAATATCCACATCAACAAAGATCTCCAACAATAAGTATTTTCTCTAGATACACAAAAAAAAAGATCAAAATTTAGACTCTATATTAGAGTTTGGTTCAATCTAAGGAAAAGATTCTCAAGATCAAACTGAGCAGCTTAACCCTTTAAAGCCCGATCCAAGAATAAAACAAAACAGAAAATTACTTTTTTTGGTTTGAATTCCTTATTTGCCCTTTTAACAAAATATGTAAAAAGAAAAAAAACAGAAATACATTTTTGATATTAATATTTTATTACTCTGCGATAAGTCAAGATAATTTTTTTTGTGTAGTCTTCTACACTGCAAAAACGATCTAGAAATAAGTAAAAATGTCTTAAAATAAGTGTATTCACCGTTAATTTGAGTAGGTAAATGAGATAGTATGCCAATGTAATGAGTAATTTTACTCTTAAAATAAGATAATTAGATAATATGCACTTGAAATAAGTCAATGCAATTGTGTTTTCTTATTTCAAGTGTAAATGGTCTTGTTCCATCGCCAAAATGTCTCTTTTACCTCCTCAATTCAAGAACAAATGCACTTATTTTAAGAAAAAACTACTTATCTAGATTTAGATTTTTTGCAGTGTACTGGCTGTTATCAGGTATATCTGATTGTGTGCAATAGGATTTTGAGCAAAGTTTTTACCATTAAATTATGCAAAAGGTGTCAGATGCAAAACATTTCAGAAACCGTATGTATCAAATACGATACATTTGGCATTACAGGGTTAATGTATGCAGGTCACTACAGAGAACTAGCTCCTCAGGACAGGACCTACTCCTCAAAGATTAATTAAACTCATTTCTTGTTTTATAAACACAGAACTGGAAAAAAATTGAAATCTAGATAAGTAATTTTTTCTTAAAATAAGTGAATTTTTCTTGGATTTAGGAGGTAAAAGAGACATTTTGCCAATGGAACAAGACAATTAAATAAAATAATAAGACAAAAACAATTGTATTGTCTTATTCCAAGTGCATAATATCTAATTGTCTAATTTTAAGAGTAAAAATAATCATTCCACTGGCAAACCATCACATTTACCTACTCAAATAAAGGATAAATACACTATATTTAGGATATTTTTACTTATTTCTAGATCGTTTTTCCAGTGAGAAAATTCAAGTTATAAATGACTGGATAAATGTTACATAAATAACCAAAACAGTTAAATGGGACGTTTTTATTATGGTTGATAGAGACCGCTGCCTTGTTGGGTACAGAAGTCAGTTATGCTTGTGTTACCCTGACTTTCCAACCTATAATTAGGGCTCAAATTGAAACATCAGCTGCCTAATGGCGCATTTAAATGGAGCGCACCACTTGACCTGCAGAGCAGCACAACCCAAACTTTGAAATCTGGACATCCTCTCTAACTAGCTTTGAACACAAAGTATTTTAGATGGACTACATAAACTAGGTGTTTTTTTTTAGCGCTTCTGGAGTCGCCATCTTCTAGATCTTCACCTGCCAACATCTTTCTCACTGCAAAAAAATAAAATCTAAATAAGTCATTTTTTTCTTAAAATAAGTGCATTTTTTCTTGAATTAAGGATTGAAGTGAGACACTTTGCCAATGGAACAGTGACGTGCGGTGAGGTTCATAGCTGGTGAGGCACTGACGTCATCAGAATCAGATTTGCAAATAGATGCATAGATTGACAGCAGTTTACAGGTTATGTTTCACTTCTGCATCCTTACACATACAAACTGTAGCTCACAAAACACACATTTCCTTAAAAAACAAAACAAAATAAATGTTATTACTGTCTTACCTTTACTTATAAATGAATAGAAGTCCTCCTTATCTTCCTTCAGTTTTAAAAGTCTCTCTGTCTCAATGGAGATCACTGCCAGGGAAGAAAGCCTTCCTTGATCCGTCCTGTTCCTGCCTTATGTTTTCAGTCTCTTGAGCACCCCCTGCCATGAGGCAAGAGAACTGCCTGCCTCACCTCGAACTTGTTCTCTGCCGTTTATAATCGCTCATTACACGAAACACGTTACACAAACACAGTTGGTGACAAAAAGCTCTGTACATTATATACATAAGCCAAATTATTAGAAATAAGTTCACATATTACATTTGTTTAAACCATTTTATTGACGCCGTACAGCAACATGCTCTCTCCGCTTTGCAGCCAGCGCAGAGCCAGGGGTTGCGCAATCCAAGGTGAGGCAGAGCTCGCTGCTGCCTCACCGGCATCGCTTCCAAGCATTTGAATGGGAAAATAAGAAAATTCAGCGATTTTGAACAAATAAAAATCGAAATTGGTGAAGCTACATGAAAAATGAATATTTTTTAGTACAAACCACCGGATGAATATAACAATTTAAATTACTTTATGATTATATATTTTCTTTCTTTCCATGATGGCTGGTGAGGCACTGCCTCACCTGCCTCCCCTGACCGCACGTCACTGCAATGGAACAAGACAATTTACACTTTAAACAAGAAAAAAACAATTGCATTGTCTTATTTAAAACACATAATATCTAGATACCTTATTTTAAGAGTAAAAATACTCATTCCATTGGCAAATCATCTCATTTACCTGCTCGAATTAAGGGTAAATACACTTAATTTAAGACATTTGTACTCATTTTGAGATAACTTTTGCAGTGCTTATGTTGTTTAACACTGGAAAGTTATCGAGAAATAAGTACAAATTTCTTAAATTAAGTGTATTTACCCTTAATTTGAGTAGGTAAATGAGATAGTTTGCCAATGGAATGAGTATTTTTACTCTTAAAATAAGATAATTAGATAATATTCACTTGAAATAAGACAATGCAATTGTGTTTTCTTATTTTAAATCTAAATTATCTTGTTCCATTGGCAAGATGTCTCTTTTATCTCCTCAATTCGAGAACAAAGGCACTTATTTTAAGAAAAAAAGACTTATCTAGATTTAGATTTTTTTGCAGTGAAAGAATTCAAACCCAGACATCCTTATGTCCTACAGGAGTATTTTATTTTGAAATAGTTTCAGCTGATCTGTAATTTAGTGGTTGACTTGTTTTTTGTGCAACTCTTGTTGAAATTGCACTCATTCTAAAAAGATCTTTAAAAGTCATTTGCAGAAGGTCTGAAAATGTAAAGTTCTGTTTTACTGCTTATTTAAACTGTGCTGTGTTCTGCTATAGCAGTACACAATCGTAAACATTATTTTCTTATTTTAAATCTGTAAAATAAAGATAGTTAGCTTGATTGTATTAAAATGAATGCCGGCAGTAGAGTAGTGGGGGACAGTATTTCACAAACAGACTTCAGTGTTTTCTATCTGTATTTAGGCCAAAATGATATATAGTAAATTAGGGCTGCAACTAACGATTATTTTAAAAATCGATGAATCGGCCGATTATTTTTTCGATTAATCGACGAATCGGACAAAAAATTTTTTTTATATTAACCTCTTTATTCCAAAATAAACATTTTAGACAGAACAAACAAGCCCACAAGTACAGGTTGCTCATTAACTGTACTGGTGCAATATGAAAAATAAATGTTTGTGTAAAAACTACGCAAACTTACATGAGAAATGTAGCTGTACATCCACAAAATATAGGCTACTTTGTTTCATAAAGCGCAAAAAGAGACAGGCATTTTTGTTTTTTAAAGCCCCTAAGGGGTTCAAACAATAGGTCCCCCCATTTCAACAAATGAGTTTTTTTAGACTAGAAGAGTTCTGCCTTTTAAGACAGGAAAGTATAGCAGTTAAAGTTGCTGCTTGAGAAAATACTGAACCATAGAGATAAAAATAGCCCTGTGATTCAAATTATAAATTGTATTTGGAATAAAAATGACACATCCTCCAAAGACAGATATTTACATGGGAATGTGGCAGATAATTAATTGACATATTACTGATCTTGCTGGATTTTATTCTGCTTTACTTCCATAAATTGCAGGATCTTCTTTTCTTTATCTTTGCCAGAAGATTTAAACTTTAAAAGCCTTGCCCTCATAATTTGCAAGTTAATTTATTTATAAAGAAAATATAAACGCTGCTTAAACAAATTTAAATGAAATTAAAAGTAAAATAAGTAGCCAACCTTATCACTGTCTGTAACCTACTAACAAGGTAAGGAAAGCATCAGATGAGCTACCTGAGAAACTAACGTTACGTTTCCCCACTTTAAAATGAAACAAACATGGTTACTCATCCTGCTGATCAGCTCTCTTCACTGCCATTGAAGGCTCCAACGTGTTTTCTTTTCAGGTGCTGCGTCATAACAGTGGTGCTTCCGTGCCATGTTCATTTGTTTTTACAAAAGTTGCATGTTACGACTTTTTTCACTTTACAAAGCGCCGGCTATTTTAATTATTGTGATCAATTTGCGCCGTCAATCCCGGCGCATGCGCGCTTCATTTGCAGTCTGGACGCTGAGGGTAAACTCCTCACTAAAATCCTGCGGCTCTGACTGCCGCGCTGAGAGGGATTCCTGTGGGAGAGGGAGAAAGGCGTTGGGATGGGGGAGGCGCCCCAAGGCAGGCAAAAGCCGCCAGTGACACCGTAAAAAGTCGCCAGATTTGTCGCTAGTCGCTTTTTTGAAAAATAGTCGCTGGAGGGGTCTGAAAAGTCGCTGAGTTGGCAACACTGCAACTGCGGCGCTGACTCGCTCCGCCATATTTTTTTTTCTTCCCCCGGTTGACGGCGGCGGCGGATGACGCATTAATCGCGCGACACAACTAATCGATGATTAAATTCGTTGCCAACGCTTTTAAAAGTCGATTTTTATCGATTTTATCGATTCGTTGTTGCAGCCCTATAGTAAATATACATTTATTCAAGTTATATGCTATATGAGGGGTTGTTTACACAAGAGTAAAATTTGGTGTATTAGAGATTTATATAGATTTTTTTCTTGTAACGGTATCAGCCAATACATGCATGCAGAGGTACAGTAAGAGGGCTTAGTATAAATAAATTAAATAGGAAATAGATTTTTTTCCCACCAAAATAAATGATACGATTTGACAGTTTATTTCTTTCTGTATTTATTGATAGCTTATTCTTTTAGGCAGTAGATTAAAAAACTAAACCCAAGATAATTGCACTTTAAAAGTTATAGTTTTAGCGATTTTATTGTTTATTTTATTGCAATATTTAATCAATGTTTGTTGACTTTTTTTTAGATCCAATGAGGTTAGAGATGGAGGGTCTGCAGGAATGCCACTCTCTCTGTTTGCCATAATAGTTTAATATATTAATTTATGGGGTTTTTGTTGTTGTTTAAATTGAGATTTGTGTAACATTTGTTGTAATTGTGTCATTTTTATCATACAAATGGAGGGAGAAAAAATAAAATCAGACTTATTTAAAAATAATCATCATCAGCCTGGAAAAACATGCACACTGAGAAAAAATCTAAATCTGGATAAGTAATTTTTTTCTTAAAATGAGTGCATTTGTTCTTGGATTGAGTAGCTAAAAGAGACATTTTGCCAATGGAATAAGAAAATTTACACTTAAAATAATAAAACACAATTAAATTGTCTTATTTCAAGCGCATATTATCTAATTATCTTATTTTAAGAGTAAAATTACTCATTCCATTGGCAAACTATCTCATTTACCTACTCAAATTAAGGGTGAATACACTTAATTTAAGAAATTTGTACTTATTTCTAGCTCATTTTTGCAGTGCATTGGTGGATCTCTCATCTAGACTTTTTAAATGAAAACCTTTTAGATCATATTATCACACATTTTAATTATTTATTGAAATCAGAATTCAATCAGTTGTTTTACTTTTTACTATTTTGTTATTTGAAAAATGTAATATTGGAAGTTTTTAGGTAGTTTATAGTAATAATTTTACCTTAGAAAGGACGTATATATTCATAGTTTTTAAGTCCTGGGACAATGAAAAAAACAATTATTCTTGGACATCTTTTCGGGGGCAGAAGGAGAAAGTTCTTTACATTTATTAAAATGTCAAAACTGTAAACGATCCTTTAGCCTATGTATAAATGTACAAATATGATCTGATGGTATTTTTTTCCAGAAGTTTTATCATCCCAGTTTTTTTACAATGTTAGATGTTTAAATAAGTGTGCATACTGGTCATAAACATGTATAATGTCCATATGTCGCTTTCTGTGAACAGCACATAAAGCAGATGTTCATATAGAGTCGGTTCACCATATTTGGCATCTAATTGCTGTTATCTCAGAGCTGCAAAGCTGCAGGATCTTACCTTGATAAAACGATACATTTAAATTGAAATATTTCTTCTCAAAGGTAAGAAGACCCTTCAACTTAATTTGACCATTTATCTGTTGTCTGTTCCTTTTTCCAAATCATCATAGCCTGGTGCCTCTTGGAAGGTTTCACTGGAGGCGACCAGATCGGCATGAAATTAGCCCAGTTTGAAACTTTCTACGGTCCAATCAGATGAGCCGAGATTTAATCTGTGCTGCTGTGCCCTACCAGAATCCGACCCCTCAGATGAAATGGACTACATATTCATAGGTTCCGTTGCATGGTTGATTATGTCAGTGTGTGCTGAAGGTGTAATATTACTTCTGTTTATTTTTTCTTATCCACTTTTGTAGCATGAAAGTGACAGATGATACATTAAATATGAAGCGACGCATCATAGATCCAAGCAAATCTGTGAATAAATCCCATTTGTGTTTTTTTTGCAATAAATGTAAAATCTTATTTACTGTTCAAAAGAGCCATTCGTTTGATTCCCAGCGTAGTAATTTCAAATCCAACTCTTCATAACGCTGTGGGATGACAGGAAATATAAAAAGGTAAGGTAGAAAACTAAGATAATAGAGAACTATCAGCTTGTCCCTGTATTTGCTAAAGGAAGCAGAGATAATTAATTTGAATGAAAATAGGGAAAATACTCTAAAAGACTGTTCAGTTCCATTTTTTTACATAAAAACAGAGGAAAACACTGAACATCACATGCATATAGTGCCTATGCATCTATACTTTCATACAAAGTTAGTTTTATATAATTACACTGCAGTAATTTTCACCATCGTGCCAGAGGTGATAGTTTGCAGCAGCACTGACTTAATTCATAAAATGGTTTATTTGGAAGCAGTGCATAATAGAGGACGACTCCCAGATAAGAAATGTTAAAACAAGATGCAACAGAAGGTGAGTTTTAGTTGCATATAAAAGGTTTCCTTCTCCCAAAACTTGATAATAAAATATAACACACTGCAAAAAATTTAAATCTAAGTAAGTAAATTTTTCCTAAAACAAGTGCATTTCTTCTTGAATTGAGCAGGTAAGTAAGACTCTTTGCCAATGGAATGAGACAGTTTCAATTTAAAATAAGAAAAAAACAACTATAGTCACTTACTTCAAGTGCACAATATCTAATTTATCTTATTTTAAGGGTAAAAATGCTCATTCCATTGGCAGATCATCTTATTTTCCTACTTAAATTTAAGGTAAATACACTTATTTAAAGACATTTTTACTAATTTTTAGAACGTTTTTGCAGTGCAATAGATGTGATTTAAATGCTCACAAAAAGATAAATGAATACAGAAAACGTAGTAACAGTTTGCTCCTATTATTCATTATTTTATTTAATTTTGGAGACATCCTGGTGAACATTTTGGAAATGGCGACTCCCAGCGAGGAATATACACTGCAAAAACGATCTAGAAAGAAGTAAAAAATTAGGCTTAACTTAAATTAGGCGTATTTAGCCTTAATTTGAGCAGTTAAATTAGATTATTTGCCAATGGAATGAGTATTTTTACTCTTCAAATAAGAAAATTAGATAATATTCACTTGAAATAAGACAATAAAATAGTTTTTTCTTATTTTAAATGTAAATTGTCTTGTTCTATTGGCAAAGTGTCTCACTTACCTCATCAATTCAAGAAAAATTGCACTTATTTTAAGAAAAAAATGACTTATTGAGATTTCATTTTTATGCAGTGTAGGACCTCCCCACATCCCACCTAAAGCCGAACAGAAGAAAATTACTAACTGAAGGAGAAGGGGATGAAGAATGAAGAAGGAAAGGATTCAGAAGGGAAGAGATGAGGGTCAAAACATGCAGAAATGATGGAGGGATGGTAGAGATGTGGAATCCAGAGATGAGGACAAAATGAGGTGGAGGAGGTATAGATGGGAGGCGGGGATGGAGAAACGATCTAGAAATAAGTAAAAAGATCTTAAATTAAGCGTATTTACCCTTAATTTGAGTAGGTAAATGAGATAGTTTGCCAATGGAATGAGTATTTTTACTCTTAAAATAAGATATTTAGATAGCATGCACTTGAAATAAGACAATTATCATTTTGTTTTCTTATTTTAATCGTAAATTGTCTTGTTCCATTGGCAAAAATGTCTCTTTTACCTCCTCAATCCAAGAAATAATGCACTTATTTTAAGAAAAAATTGCTTATCTAGATTTCATTTTTTTCCAGTGAGAGAGGAAGAGGAAGGAGAAAAATGAGGAAGATTTTCATAAGGGGGTAGGTGAGGGAGGTAAAAACAAAGCAATGAGGTTGGTAAGGATGAGGATTAGTGATTTGAAGAAGGAGGTAGGACCACAAATTGAGGAGGAGGTAATGACGAATGAAGATGGTGAGGATGAAAAAATCTAAATCTAGATGAATCATTTTTTCTTAAAATAAGTGCATTTGTTCTTGGATTGAGGAGATAAAAGAGACATTTTGCCAATGGAACAAGACAATTTACATTTAAAATAAGAAAATGCAATTACATTGTCTTATTTCAAGTGCATTTTATCTAAATATCTAATTTTAAGAGTAAAAATACTTATCCCATTGGCAAACAACCTCATTCACCTACTCAAAATAAGGGTAAATGCACTTAATTTGAGAAACGTTTACTTATTTCTAGATTGTTTTTCCAGTGAGAAAGAACATAAATCCTGATCATTTGAGGTTTGGTTGAGGCGTGGCCCTGTGTCGCTCCGCCGGTGGTAAACAATGGATGGATATATAGGTAATTTATTGTTTTATAGCTCAATAAACTCTGTGCTCTTTTTGCTGCTAATTGGGCTCATACAGCAAATTCACAGGTATAAGCTCTCCATCCTGACACCTTGGTAAAAGAAGGAGGGAATGAAGCCCAAATATTGTGAAAATCATCGTCTCCTCAGAGGAAAGAGGGGGAGAGAAAGTTGCCTTCCTCATTACACTGCTGTCATTTACTCTTCATCCCCCGTACTCTTTAGTGGCATTAAGACGGGATGTAAATTTGACAGTTAACGCTGTTAGAAAATGGCTAGTTCAAGAAGGGCAGGAATTAGAGATGGGCATTAGACGCTGATAAGCTCCTTTCCTCTGCTGCGGCGCCTGCTTAACATTCATGGGAAAGTCATCATCAAACAACGTTATCACAGCTCTGTTGACGGCTGAGGCACATCATCACTATGATAATTTTTTTATAGCTGTGAGCCAAAAAAGCACTCTTTTATTTCAGCGGTTTGTTAATGAGATAGGAGCTTGTTGGTATGGGCGAATGCAAACTTGCCACTCTCCAGCATTTGTTTGAGCCCCCCCCCCCCCCCCCCCGATCCCCCAGCTACCCTCCACACTGTTTAATGTTGCAGGCAGAGAGGGGAGGTGTTTAAATGTACTCCTTTCGAAGTGCTGTGTGTACACTGCTGAACGAGGGCCTTTATGTGTACCTTTGCAGATCAGTCGCTCAAAGAGAGGAAAACACGGCTATATCAACATACGCTCTCTCCTAAGGGCCCAGCAGATGGCACCTGCCACTCACCTGGGGTTTAACCACAGATCTGAACACAGCCAGGATTTCTTTTTTTTTTTTTTTTCATGTTGAAGACGAGTAAACTGACACAAGCAATAACATACCATCTTTACTCTTAAAGATGATGAAAACGATTAAACAGATTTAGGGATTTCTCCACATCCAGAGCTCGGTCAGTTAGATGATCTCTTGCTGCCAAGGCTAAGCGGCTTTATCGTGGAGAGGAAGGCGAACTGGACCAGAGATATCAAAATCTGATTTTTTGGCTTTGTTGCTGTTTGTTCCATCTTTATTAATCCTCATCATCAAGAGAAAAAAATTATATCGGATTGTTTCTAATGACTTCTTAAACTTTTTTGTTTGCACTGTAAAAAAATAAGATCTAAATAAGTAATTTTTTTCTTAAAATTAGTGCATTTTTTCTTGAATTAAGGATTGAAGTGAGACACTTTGCCAATGGAACAAGACGATTTACACTTTAAACAAGAAAAAAACAATTGCATTGTCTTATTTCAAGTGCATAATATCTAGATAGCTTATTTTAAGAGTAAAAATACTCATTCCATTGGAAAATCATCTTATTTACCTGCTCAAATTAAGGGTAAATACACTAAATTTAAGATATTTTTACTCATTTTGAGATTGTTTTTGCAGTGTGCATAGTTTGTGAACTAAAGGAAGACTGTGCCTTCATAAAAAAATCAACACCATACACTGCAAAAAAGGAAAATCTATACAAGTTTAATAAACTTGAATTCAGCATTTTGGTCTCATTACACTTGTTTTTCAATGTATTTTCTTAGTAAGACTGAATATTGTTAAGATTATTTGATTTGTTTTAAGAAAATTCTTTTTTTCACCCTAACCAGATAATACAACTAATTCTGAGCAGCTTTTTTCTTAAAATAGCACACATTGCGGACTTAGTCGCGTTAACATTTAGACTGTGAGTAGATTTTTACCTGTTTCAAGACAATAAGACAATCCATATTAACCTGTTTTAAAGGAATAGTACACCCAAAACATGATTAGCCTTCATTTTCTACTCACCCCCATGCTGAACAACACTCTGGAGTACTTTTTTGATATCTCAAATGCATCTGGAGATCTGGGAGGCTTCTTGCTGTCTGCTGACATTCAAATAATGGAGGTCTATGGCGCCCGAGGCAGAAAGGTCCATAAAAGTCCACAAAAAACGTGTCAATATTCCTCCATACTGCTCGTCCAATGTATTCCAAGTGTCCTGAGTGGGTAGCGTCCAGAATTTACTCGAAACGAAGTCATTTAGAATGTTTTAGAGCATAAACAGTAGTGTATAGGATTTCCTGAAAGCGCGTTCACGAGTCTACGGAAACCGCGGCAGACCAAACCAGATGAAAGTGCGCATTCAGCTCGGCAAAGAACTCATGCTCTTCCTCAACACTCAAGTCCTCAGACATTTTTATTTCGTTGTTTCTTTCTTTGCACAGGTAAACAGCACATTTCTTCTTCTACGCTTGCATTATCGTCAGAGCAGACGCTGAATGCGCACCTTCAACCTCCTTTAGCGGCTTAACCACCGTTTGTGATCACAAGGTAAATATCTTACCTACATTAATGTCAATATAATTTTCTTTTCTATTTACTGGTTTTGAAAAATGTCTAATATAAATGGGACTAGGCGCTTTTTTGTAAAAACAATGCTTAAATACAAGTTCATGTTCAAAAACATTCTGACGTGCCTGAAAATTATAATATTTCATTAAAAATATGATTTAATGACTGTTTTAAAATGAATATTACATTAATCCTCATAGTGATTCTGTTGAAAACCATTTTATTTCCTAACATCTGGGTTTTTTCACATGGAAATAATACATTTAAGTCAAGAGTTGATATTTACTTAATGCCTTTACCAAAAAGATAAACTTGGTTTAAGATGTTTAGACTCTTTCACCAGAGGCAGCAGCTCTAAAATTAAAAAAGCATCTTGTTATATATCCTTAGAATTTTCCAGGTGCATAAATATGTGCTGGATCTGTGTTTAACTGAGACTGGTGGCATGGTTTCAGAGCTCCTACCTGCGATGTGTCACTCTGTCAGTGTGTTTTAGTTCTAGTTAAATGACGAGACCCTGTGTTGCAAAGAGGAGTGATCTACTCTGCAGGTTTTTGAGGCAACAGAAACTCAGACCCAGGAGGAGGAAGGCAGCAGCAGCGTCTCGTTTAGAAACTTTCTGTAATCATAATGGCAGATGTAAAAGTCAACACTTCCTGTCATAACATTACAGAAGACCGGTTTATTCAGGTTTAAATGTGTCAGGAGGTTGTTTTTTTGCATTTTTAAAGGTAATTGCATAGATCCCTCATTTGTAGGATTGATGCCAAATGTAAAACAGCTCTGGCATGTGGCTCAATAACCTTATACATTAAAGGCATTTTTCCTGGCTGCAACTATGGAGGACCAACTCTGCCATGTTTAAAAATAAATACAGAAATAAATAAATGCTCAATAAATAAATATATGCATATAATTAATTTCCCCAAAAAATACAATAAACAAATAAATGTAGGTAGAAATTAAATTATACAGTGAGATATAAATGTATATATCTCTTTTAATTAGCTTCTCTGTTCGTAATAATTACCTTATTTATTTGCTGTCTGTTATAATCTTCAACTTTATTTATTTATTACTTATTTTTTTAAGTATTTATTTATGTGCATGATATAATATTTTGTGTGCTTTATTCTTCCTTTGTAATTTTTTACCCTCTTTATTTTTTCAACATTATTTATTTCTGCCTGTTGTTTTTACATTTCTGGAAGCATTTCTGCCTCATTATGTAAATGAGGAAGGGTGTGTCCTAGAGAGGCAAATATTATCACATAATCTCTTTGTATAAATCAAAGAATATCTATCTTTAAAACACTGCCGGAATAATAGGTTTCCCATTAATCAGGAATCAGAAGAAATGTTTGATTTAATTTTAATAGAGTTATTGTAACTTTAGCTCTTTATGAGGTTATCTAAAAGGCTGCCGGGTCAGAACAGTGACCAACACCAGGGAAAATGGATGATATCAAACCAGTCCTTAAATTCCTGCAGATGTGATTCCATTCTGTAAAAGCATTATTTTTTTTAACAAATCTTGTTATTGGTCTAAAACAACATTGAAAAAGATTTATTGGTTAGCTATAAGGAATGTAGACCGCTGGAGTCCCTGGAGACCGGCGCTCAGTTTTCCCATGACCAGAACTAAACAAGGAAAAGCAGAATCTAGTTGTTATGCTTCTCAGCTCTAAAAACCAACTGCCTCAAAAAATCTAAAGCATGCAAAAAATGTTTTGCTCCTTTAAATTAGGACTTAAAACCCTATTGTTTACTGCAGCTAATCTAATTGTCAAAGTTCATCGTGTCAGTTAACTTGCAACTTCTTTTAACAATTGTCACGTTTGCAATTGAATTATCTCTTTTTAATATGATCCATCTATTGTGCTATTTCAGTATATATTGTTGTTTTATTGTGATTTAGTATAAAGGTCTTTAATTTTACTTTTAATTTCTAAAGAAATGAAGAATGTCCCTAAAAATAAACTTTCAATGCCCTATCTTAGAGCCTGCCGAATGTTAGGAATTGTTTTAATCAGTTAATTATATTTATTATATTTAGTCTAATTGGACAAAATAGTCAAATTCATATCCAACTGAAGTAAATGTATTACCCTGTAAAATGTGCTATATGTGAATCCAGTTAAGTTTAACACAAATCAACCAAACAATCAGATACAAACAGACTTATTTAACCTTAAAAAAGCTTTTTTTTAACCACTTTAAAGCAAAGTATATCATATCTGATACATGATTCTGAGTTTTTGAGAAATCTGCATCATCAGTGTGATATTTTTTAATCTTGAAAACCATGACTTACACATTCGGACACATGTAGTGATGAGAAAATGTATTACGGGTTATACTGAAATGCCCAATGTATCAAAATTGATGCATAGATTTTAACTAATTTCACTTAGGAAAAATGAATGCTATGTATTTAATTTGTAAGAAAGCTCAATCACAAAGTTAATACAAAAAAATATGTCGATAATTTCATGGTCCAGGCTTTAAAGGGTCAAACCAGCTGAAAGAAGCAGATTGGGACTAATGAAAGGAAGACAAAATAAGAGCATTGAGTTTTTTCCTTAACCCTGAGCAAACATGGATAGGAAATACACTTTTTATTTATTTGTTCTTTAAAACTTTTTAAATTTGATAAAGTTAATCAGAGCAGCCTCCATTCTAAATCAGGAAGAGTTAAATATATTAATAAAAACATGTATTTGGAAATTCCAACCAAGCTAGAGTTTTTTTATTTACTTATGATAATGAAATGTAATTCCACCCATCACTGACACCCAGCATTTTTATACCCTCTAAATTATTCCTCTCTTTTACCCTTACTCCCATATTTGAAGCCATTACTTAATCACATTGTCCAAATCCCCATTCCCTCTCATCAATCCCACACTGAGCTTTATTTGTGATCCTCTCTGTCTTTTTGCCCTCACTCCATTTCTCTCATTCAGTTTTGCTTTGCATTGATGTTTATTTATTCTGAGGATGACTGGATTACTCCTACTGAAATAGCTGTTACTTTGATTTTAGGTCATCTTCTAAATCCATTAGGGAGGAAAGTACAAATAACCCTTCTTCTCTCTGCCAACCGTAGCGCCTAAATCTTTCTGGTCTCCTTAAATGACTTTTATTAGTAGTAGTTTTGATATTTTCTTTTTTAGAGGAGGAAACATGCACTGTATCCTCCTGCATTTCATTAGAGAATTTAAGAGAACATTGATGGCGCTGAATAGATCAGTAAAAAAGGATCAGTGATTTAATCTTCATGGCATATGAGCACATTTTTCATATGTGAAATGTATCTGTGTTTTATTTTTTTTGTAAATGCAGGATTGAATTTGTTAGAAATTTTAGGTGTAGCTTCATTTGATTTTACCAACTGCTTCATGATGTAAAGAAAACAATAAACAAGTTTTATTGATGCTTTTAAAAACGAAACATTTTAGCTTGTTTAACTGTCAGTTTAATAAAAAGAGATCATCCAAGCGAAGTAAATCCTGCAAAAATCATTGACTGAATACAATCAGCTGGGTTCTTACCATAGAAAACTTTTAACCAATCGGACTGTATGATTTGATTAAATAATATTTATAGTGATTTAAGTATTTATTTGAATAGCTTCAGTTGTCCTTCGGCTGCTATGGCAATTGCTTTGATGTTTTTTCAAAATACTTATTTAAATTCGTAGGGAAATCATATCTAAATGTCAAATAATGCTGGCTTAAACATGTATATAAATGTACTCTTTATCAGACCATATTGTTCCAAAAGTTGGAAAAAATCTAACTTTTTTCCTAAAAATCTGTGCCGGGTTTTCTGCTATCTTATGTAGGCCAATTAGTTATACGTCAGCTTGTACACCTAAATTCAGCCAATCATATATTAGCGGTGATCTGTCAATCAAATTTTTTCGGTCATAGCATCTTGATTCATATGTCGCAGCGAATATACGCAACGTGGAAATAAGATTAATTTACTTTCCCATTGAGTTCCGTCCCAGTGTTCACGGGACGACCAGCTAACCATATAGTCCAGCTTCTAAAGGCATGGCCTCGGGAAGTGGGGGTGCTGCAGCACCCTCTAGTGGCAATAGGGAGATTATTTTTAAAAATGGGAAATGATTTAGACTTTTAGATTTAGACACTATTTTACTATTGAATGTATTTGGATTTCAATTTAAAATCGTAGAGAAATCCTCTTTAAATGTCGAATTATTCTGGCTTAAACATGTATATAAATGTACTCTTTATCAGACCATATTGTCCCAAAAGATAAAAAATTTCTATTTGAAAAAAAAGAATCCTGTCTTAAAATCTGTGGGGTTTTTTCTCATTATCTTCTGCAGGCCAGTTAGTTATACCTCAGCCTGAACACCTAAATACAGCCAATCATATATCAACAGTCATCTGTCATTAAAAATTTTTCGGTCATAGCATCTTGATTCATATGTCGCAGCTGATATACGCAAAGAAATCAGAATGATTTCCTTTCTCATTGAGTTCCGTCCCGGTGTTCGGCAGGCGTAGAGCTATCAGAACTGCCAGCGTTGCGAGGCAAGGGCTCAAACATGTACGGCTGGAAGCCTTCTACACCAAACCAAGCTTCTGCCGCCCTGGCATCCTCTTCCACAACATCTTCGTCCCCGCTTTCCTCCTCCAAATAAAAAATGGATGAAGGAGGAGACTCATCCACGACCTCCGACACTAAACTCTCCTCTTCTTGCTTGTTTCCGCTGTTCAAAGCGTTCCTTGACAGCGTCGTTTCTAAGTCACCTATTTAATGCTACTTGGTCCCAATGGAATTTCCCATTGGGAACCTACGAGCACTAAGTAGCTAACTGGTTAGCAAGATGCTTCCGACAAACCAGCCACGCTCAAACTTGGTTGTGAACCTTCCCCCACAAGAATCCCGCCCTCTTGATAATCGACCAATCACGTTCACTTTAGTCACACGTGTAAAGTCGTGCACCACTCTGGAGAATTTGGAACTGCAACGGTTGGAACGGCTAGCCTCGTGAGACCATCCTGATCTCGCGAGCTTTCAAGGTTTCACTCGCAGATCAGTCTGGAGACTCTCCGTTGAAGAAAATTTGGAGCCGTTCACCAAACGAACGTCCAATCAGCGTTGGTTTTGAGGCGGGTTGAGGTGTGACGCAACGAGAAGCGCGACAGTTCAGTCTAAAGAACATGGTGGCTTCAGCCGATGAAACTAGCGTTAGCGTGGCTATCGAGCAAGTTTTATCGGAATTACAGAGTATTTCTTCACTGAAAGAAGAGCAAAACACTGCTCTGGAGGCTTTTCTCAGAGGAAAAGATGTTTTTGCGCTTCTCCCGACTGGTTTGGGCAAGAGTAGCCTGGCTTGTGGTTGTGTTTTCGTCGTCGCTCTGTTAGTACGTCATATGCTTCGTTGATCTGATTGGTTTATTTGGCCCGTCTATCACCAACACAGGCCAATCAGCTAACCAGTATTTTCGTCCCTTCCCAAAATTACTTCAACGGAAGGTTTCCAGATGGATATGCGGAGCAAATCCATCTGGCGGAGTCAGGTTATGGAACGGCGACTTAACTTATTCCAAAAACGTTCTGATTAATCCTTTTGAAAGACATTTATGAACAATTTACTTACTTTGAAATCTATTTTAGAATCGCACAAATTATGCTGAATGGCATTAAAAGATGATTGGAGCATCGATTCGTGACATTGTGCGGATCCAACAGGTGACATCGCATTGTCATCAGCAAAAAAATGTATTTTTCTCCTTAAAGATTGATGGTATTTAGAATAAATAAGAACAATCTTGGGACTGACCCCTGAGGAATGCCTTTAGAAACATGCAATAAGCTAGAAGAAATCCCTTTAACTTTCATTTGCTTTCATGTTACCATCGATCAGACGCTTGCAGGGTGTTCTTTAACAAGACATCCACACTGTAAACAGCATTAGAGCCTCAGTAGACTAAATATTATTGCCAATAAACTAGACAAAATAAAATGAATATTTGGTTACTCCTTCAGCTGTTTGCTTACAAAAGATATGATGATTTTAGCAAGAACAATTAATAAGAATTGATAATAATCTGATTATTGAAAATTGGTGTGTTTTCAAAAAAAAAGGACATATTTTATGATTTGACATAAGTGTTCTAATGCAGATCATCTTAACCAGGCATGCAGCGTGGACTCTAATGCTAAATACAGTGAGGTCTGAATAGCACAAGTATTTGTCGTAATTCATAATTTATTAATTTGCAATTAGAAGGTTTAATGAAAGTGATTCAGCAATATTAGTTATTAGCTGCACAGCGTCCGTAGAAACAAATCTGTTCATTCAGTTCCATAAATGTAGCTACATGAAAGAAATAAAGTGAGGAAGCAAAGCGCATTGAAGCTAACGAAGTGCATTACACACTTATTAAAGTAATTTTCACTTTGCCTTCCAGACCTGGCCAAAAACACTTTCAAATTCTCATTGTACTCCAAGGTAGAGCTATCCCCCTCCCCCCCCTTCCTCTTGTTAACTTTGAAGTAAGCTCAAAAACGTAAAGGTAGACAGGGGTGGCATCAAATAATCAGCAACTTCAAAAAGCATGCTGCCACTTAGCACTCCTAAAGCTAATGTCCCCGAGACATTCAGGATGGAAATTATTCAAACTCATTTAGTGGCTGCAAATTGGTCGAAGTTCAATCAGAAAACAGACTGACACCGAACAACAAGCGCAGCCTAATTATACTTGTTTGTCAAATGAAAATTTCATTTGGGCCGAAATGAAACCTTCCAGCAACTTCTTTTAAGGTGAGCTTCTAGTTGTATTATCAGCTAAATGCAGTAAAATCCATAATCATGTGATGATAATGAAAATGGAGCCAATGTTAACATTCAGGCTTCCAATGCCCCGGGCGTGTGGAGATAAAAATTAAGTACCATAGTCCTCTGCCAGGCACGCTGACACTTGGGCTGGTCTTTAGCCTCTTAGATGTGTTTTTGCATTTTAAAAACTTTATCAAAGCACTGTTGCAATGTGGAAAATGTCAACGTGAAATGCACTGAAGGCAAATTGGAATTTCATTAATAGTAAAATTATTGCTTTTGACTGATGTATTACTATGCTTGTTAAAAGCCGGGGAGTGGAACGCTCGTCTGTCTAGTCGGCAGCCTTGCCTCCTCCTGTCCTGTGCCATTTGCTGAAAGTTGGAGATCTACTTTCCAACTGAAAAATTGAAATACAAAGTTGTTAAAGTGGCAAGAAGGGGATGACATCAAGTCCAATGCTTTTATTTATCACAATACAAGTTCTGAGGCTTCCAACATGATCGTAGAGAAACAGGGACACGGTTACCATGCGTTAACAGCCTCCTGTAGACGTATGCTGCTGACCAATGGGGGTCATCATCAATAGAGATATTGAAAAGGTAATAGATTATTTCATTTTAACACAACAGGAAGCATTCATGTCCAATAAGAGGCTCTGTTAAAGTGTGCAAAAAGAATATGCACGACCTCAATTCAGTTGATCCTACTGCAGCCATTAGTTAGTCTTGGTGACTCCTGAACTTAACCTGAGACGGCAGGTCAGGGATCAGTTTCACAGGTAAAACAGGCGAAGCTGCTAAGAAGGTATCAGTGGAGGGAGACGTCCATTGGTGTTTATTGATCTGCCTAATGATCCTTCCTGTCTGTGTTGTCAATAATGGAGGCGGAGGCAGGAAAACCCAGTCTGATAGAGACCAGCCAAACACGGCAAATTAGTTTTAAAGGAAAAATAAATTAATAAATGCTCTCTTGTGGGCATTTATGTTGAAAAATGTATCAGTCTTACCTGACAGAATAAGATAAAATAAAATAAATTAATTTATATTTATCAAATTTGAACAATTTGAATGAAAAATGTGTTTGTTTGGCCCGTTAAGGGTCCTGATTCCTGCTAACATGTTGGAGAGGAAAAATTGTTTTTCTTAGAAAAAAAAGAAATTCATAAAAAACAAACTATCATTAGATCAAGAATTAATCATCATTATCTTTTATTTTCTTATCTATTCCGGCAATTGCACTGGAAAAAAAATGAAATCTAGATAAGTAATTTTCTCTTAAAATAAGTGCATTTGTTTTTGGATTGAGGAGGTAAAAGAGTCATTTTGCCAATGGAACGAGACAATTTACACTTAAAATAAGAAAACACAATTGCATTGTCTTATTTCAAGTGCATATTATCTAATTAGCTTATTTTAAGAATAAAAATACTCATTCCATTGGCAAACTATCTAATTTACCTACTCAAATTAGGGGTATATACTATTAATTTAGGAAATTTTTGCTTATTTCTAGATTGTTTTTCCAGTGTGGATCACTGTTCTGTTAAGATAAGCTTTATTTATTTTTAAATAATGTGTTTAAAATGTTTTAAATTCTTTCAGCAGTGAAAAAACAGTATTTAAAAAGAATTGTGTTGAAATAATGCTGTGTTTATTATTTGTTGTACTATTTGAACCTGCTGGACTGAAATATCCAACATCGTTTTTTCCTATTTATTCTGTTGGTTTAACAATAGATTCAACATATTTTCTCATTTAAACATAGAAAATAAAATATAAACTAATTTATTTGAACAAGAAACCAGATTCTTTTTTTTTTTTGTTCTACTTCACAGCTTTTCTGCTGTAATCGCCATGCGGCCCACAGCACTACCTTTCATGATAACATCTACTTTTACCATCACTTACCAATTACATCACCACCTTGTTCCACACAAGCTTTCAGTAATTTAAAAGAATTTCCCTCCAAACAATGTTGTCTCGCCTTTCATCTGGTCTAATGACAGCATTAATTGGATTTGTAATGATGTTTTAGGCAAACTTATTTCAGCAGCCATCTTCCAGGCTCTGGCCCTGTGATAACTGTGAGCAGAGCATGTCTGGCATACAGGATTTATAGTAGAAACCTGACCTCTTGTGTCTTATTATGGAAGTGCAGGTACTTCAGTGGAGTCATTCTGACTACAGGTTTTATTTTGACTGGAGTTTAATTGTCTGTAACTCCAGATAATGTGACTAAAGCTGGATTTAGAAGGACATGCCAGTTTGGTTACAGCTGAGATGTCATCACATGCTTTCTGATGTCCCTTAATCCCTTAACAATGATTGGTTAAATAAATTAACAAAGAACAGGATGAAAAATCATTGCTTATGGTTTCTTGCAAAGATATTCATACCCAAATTTTTCTTTTTCCATTCATGTATTTTGGAAATTGAAAATTTCCCAACGATCTAGAAATAAGTAAAAATCTCCTTTAATTAAGTGTATTTACCCTTAATTTGAGTAGGTCAATAAGATGATCTGCCAATTGAATGAGTAATTTTACCCTTAAAACAAGATAATTAGATCATTCGCACTTGAAATAAGACAATGCAAATGTTTTTTTGTTATTTTAAATGTAATTTTAAATGTGTCTTGTTCCATTGGGAAAATGTCTTACTTTCCTCCTAAAGTTAAGAATAAAATGCACCTATTTCAAGAAAAACATTACTTATTTAGATTTAAATTGTGTGTGTAGAAGCACAGAAAAGGTTTTTGAATAATCTTTGTTTGTTTTTTGTTTTTGTTTTTTATATCTGTAAATCTGTTTATAATAGTTCTGAACTGACAGGCCAAGAAAGTAGAGTTTCTTTTTTGTCTATTTTTTTCATTATATTCTTGTCTTATATGTTGCTATATTAGTTCATTAATTTTGTGTTTAGTCTCCTAATTCTTTCTTGTGTTCTGCCCTTTGGTAGCCTCGTGAGACCATCCTGATCTCGCGAGCTTTCAATGTTTCACTCGCTAATCAGTCTGGAGACTCCGTTGAAAAAAATTTGGAGCCGTTCACCAAACGAACGTCCAATCAGCGTTGGCTTTGAGGCGGGTTGAGGTGTGACGCAACGAGAAGCGCGACAGTTCAGTCTAAAGAACATGGCGGCTTCAGCCGATGAAACTAGCGTTAGCGTGGCTATCGAGCAAGTTTTATCGGAATTACAGAGTATTTCTTCACTGAAAGAAGAGCAAAACACTGCTCTGGAGGCTTTTCTCAGAGGAAAAGATGTTTTTGCTCTTCTCCCGACCGGTTTCGGCAAGATTAGCCTGGCTTGTGGTTGTGTTTTCGTCGTCGCTCTGTTAGTACGTCATATGCTTTGTTGATCTGATCGGTTTATTTGGCCCGTCTATCACCAACATAGGCCAATCAGCTAACCAGTATTTTCGCCCCCTCCCAAAATTACTTCAACGGAAGGTTTCCAGATGGATATGCGGAGCAAATCCATCTGGCGGAGTCAGGTTAGCCCTTTGTATGTTTGCAATAAATCCTGTAAGTTCTCTGTTAGATTCCCACCTTCTTCTGGTTCAAATCTACCCAGAACCAAACATGGAGAAGCAGCTTTTAGTTCTTATGCTCCACTAATCTGGAATAAACTCCAATAAAACTTTAAAAGAACTGAAACCCAATTTATTTCAATTAAATGTGTGGAGTATTATACCATATGTTATACTCTTATTTTAATCATCAATTCTTAAGTCTCTTGTGTCAATTTAATTAAATAAATGAAAATTAAGTTACAGTGATGTGAAAAAATATTTACCTCCTTATAGTTTCTTCTGCTTTTTGTTATTGATTTTGTTATAATTTGTCAGATCATCATACAAAAACTAAAAAAATAATAGTGAATTTCCTTTATTTGGTCCAAACCAACCTTGCCTTGTGAGAAAAAATTAAGTATATATAAAAAAAGTATAAAAATATAATATAAGTACCTGGTTGTGGCATCATGTTTCTAATCCAGTCCAACTTAATTTATAAAAGTTCTTTAAGATCTCACGAAGGACCAACATGTTGTTCAAGGAAACAACATAAAACATTTACACAGACTCAGAGGACTAAAAAATGTTTATCTCTAGAATCATTCATCTTTTACATCCCTGAGGAGGAAACTGGTCTACATAATATCCTCTCAAATGATAATTTTTTGATGTGCTTTTGGAGTAATTTCAATAGTTTGGTCCCTCCTGGGATTTTCACCTCTGGTCTTTATTTTTTGCCATTTCTGAACAAAGCTGGTCACAAACTTTTCTGTTCCAAAACCAGAGTATTTCAAGGAAAAGCTGTTGATAGCAACAGGTGGTTTGTTCCCTCTGACTACTTTCTGGCTTTTTGTTGCAACTCATAAACCAAAGTTAATTTGGTCAGATCCTACATGTTACAAGAAGTGATCCAAACATCTTTTTTTTTTACTTTTTCAATATTTGACAAATCAAAACATCCCTTCACACCTGCTATTTATTTACTAATTAGGGTCTAAAATATACCAAATCTATCACAACCTTTTCAAATCTAAAAATGTATTACAGATTTATCTAGACATATTATTACTGTTTTAAAGCCAAAAAAATATTGGAATAAAATGATAATTTACAATGTTTAAAACATAATGACAGCCAGAATGCTTTAGATTGAGCTCAACTAGAGTCCAAATGGCTTAAATAACCCCTCCCAGACTGATACATTTCAATTTTTTTATTTCTCATTGTTTTTGTTTTGCATTTGCTTTTTGATAAAGCTTATAGTTAGAGTGGCTCAGATTATCCTGAGCTATCTCTTTAGTTATGCTGCTATAGGCTTAGACCTCTGGAAGACATGGGTACCAATTTTTCATCATTCTGCTTCATTCTGTCTCTACTCTCCCACTCTGAAGAATCTGTTAGTTCAATCTCTAACGTTCTGCTCTCTCTGCTTTTTCTCATAGTAGCTTTGCCTCATCTGTACCTGTTTGGCTGTGACTCCATCCTGGAGAGAAACATCAGCTGTGCTGCTGCCATCAACACCCTTGTTTATAGATGTTCGAGATGTTTTCCAGTGTAGTTTCTCTGACCCTGACTGACTGGATGTGCTCTCTTCATCCTCTACATGGGAGCTGGCTGGGAGCTCCTCTGCCTGGCTGTGTGTTTCCTGGAGGGGGCTGCCTTTTACAGCTGCTTTTTGTATCTCTGCTTCTGTCTCCTTGAACACCAGTCGGCCTCAGCAGATGGCCGCTCACACTGAGCCTGGTTCTGCTGGAGGTTTCTTCCTGTTAAAAGGGAGTTTTTCCTCTCCACTGTCGCTACAAGCATGCTTAGTGTGAGGGATTGCATTTAAATAAATGAGTCAATGCAATCAACTGCTTTTCCTTAGATAGAAAACTTTGAATCAATTTGACTGGATGATCTGGTTGAACGGTAAAGTGCCTTGAGATGACATCTGTTGTGATTTGGCGCTATATGAATAAACTGAATTGAATTGAATTTGATTAGCACGTGTTATATTGCTTTATGATTGCTTTAGCCTCCTTCATGTTGTCAAACAGGTTCAACTTTAGTGATTTCTTGCTCATAAGTCTGACAGGAATCCAGCCCAACACTGCAAAAACGATCCAGAAATAAGTAATAATGTCTAAAATTTTGCACTGCAAAAAAATTAAATCTAAATAAATCTTTTTTCCTCAAAATAAGAGCATTTTTTCTTGAATTAAGGATTTAAGTGAAACACTTTGCCGATGAAACAAGACAATTTACACTTAAAATAAGAAAAAATGATTGCATTGTCTTATTTCAAGTGCATAATATCTGGATACCTTATTTTAAGAGTAAAAGTATTAATTCCATTGGCAAATCATCTTATTCACCTGCTCAAATTAAGGGTAAATACCCTTAATTTAAGAAATGTTTACTCATTTTGAGATCATTTTTGCAGTGTGTGTATTTACCCTTAATTTGAGTAGGTAAATAAGATTATTTGCCAATGAAATGAGTATTTTTACTCTGAAAACAAGATAATTAGATAATATGCACTTGAAATAAGACAATGCAATTGCGTTTTCTTATCTTAAGTGTAAATTGTCTCGTTCCATTGGCAAAATGACTCTTTTACCTTCTCAATCCAAGAACAAATGCACTTATTTAAAAAAAAAATGACTTATCTAAAAAATTTTCTTATTTTAAATGTAAATTGTCTCGTTCCATTGGCAAAGTGTCTCAATTACCGCCTCAGTTCAAGAAAAAAATTCACTTATTTTGGGAAAAAATTACTTATCTAGATTTACATTTTTTGCAGTGAAAATGGAGCCAGTGAAACTTTACCAAGATGAATATTTTTATTCACAAATAATCCATAATTTAAACAAGGGATGTGTTGCTTTTAGCTTTGCATGTTTGCTTTTTGTTTTGCTTTCCCTAAAACTCTTCCTATCAAGAGCAACTCCTCTGGCAAGGCTCCTGAGCTGAATAGGAGACACTTATAGGACAGTAAAGGCATTCACCAGCTGCGGTGTCTTGCTTTTGCTATTATTCATCATGTGTTTTCATCTGTGTCAGCCTGATGAATTCAAAATGAAGCAGCAATCCTTCCCATTTACTCCACAATGAGGGAGGCCGGCAAACTTTCTCTGGAAAAATGAAACTATTATCTTCAACTAGACACGCACGGGGCTCATTATAAATAAATAAAGTCACACTTATCTGCTGGCCGGGGTGATTACTGCAGCCAAAGCTGCCATCCAAATTGACTGTCTTATCGTGTTGAAGTGACTTCAGCAGAGTGCAGCCTGCAGATGAAAGCAGAGCGATCTTTAAACAGTGGTTAATGATGGTTGCTCGATAAATTGCGCCACAACTGTTTTGATCAATGAAGCATGCATTCAGCATATTGCCTATTTAGATGTGCAAAATAAAACTTCAGTGGTGTTTTAAATGGTTCACAAATGTTCTCCAGGCAAAGGTAATGACTTCTAAGCTGTCAGTAGTTCCTGCTTCAGTTTTCATTGCATAATTTTTGCATTTTGCAACATAAATTATGAAAATTTTAAAGAGCATTTAATTTGTTAGTGGTCCAATTAGAATGAAGCTTTCCCTACTTCTGTTATAAAAGTCTCCACATTGTATTTTGGTCTCCTTTTCTACATCAAACCGTGTCAGCTGGGAGCTCCAACTACATGTGGGAAATATCAAAGCTATTTCCCTCTTTACTAGTCAATGCAATGCTTGTTTAATGGTAATTGGAATCTTATCCCGCTGTTTGCTCATCATTTCCTGTGCCTAGATATTCTATGCCTAAACTCCATTTAAGTTTTTAATAACATTTTAGAATAGTTCCTGTTGGGGTAAACAGAATCTGATTATCCCGATGGATTGAAAATGTATGTCCGACAGTGGTTTATTTGATTTATTTATTCAAGGGACCTCAAATGGAGGAGCTTAAACTCAGGCAAACAAACACTTCCCATATGTTTTCCACAAGAACAGAGTGAAGACAAGAAACAGAAATGTGCTTTTTATTGTATTTCTATCGCATCTCTTTTGGGTTTTTGTTTTGTTTATTTGTTTTTTCTGGGGGGAAAAAAACTGAGAAAAGTCTGAACAGCACCCAGACTCAATTTATCTGTTTAAAAATGCTCCTTATGTTAGCATATTTACATTTACACCCACAGACAAATATGTTGGTAACCTTTAAGGGTTGCTGAAACCAGAAAAGAGCTTTAATTAAACAGTTGATGTCATGACTCTGCACTTTTGGTTCTGCTAAAGTTTTCTTTTTTTTGAGTTTTTAGTTGTACTTCGATTCACGTCTTTCTGTGTTTTCTAGTTAATTGGTTTTATTTCCATTTTGTGTTTTTCTAGTTATTTTTGACTATATTTCAGTTCTTAGGTATTTCTTATTTGCCCTCTGCTGCCCTCTAGTCTCAGTCTCTTTTTCCCTAGCTCCCTTCTAGTCTCCTCTGTCCACACCTGCTCCCAATCTGCTGATTAGCCAGATCTTTGTTCAGTCTCCCATTTAAACACCTCATGTACAGTCACTGTTTGCTGGTTTCTTGTAATTGTTGTTTTGTTGCTTGGTCGTCTCTTTGCTCCCCAGGAGAGTTTTTTCCAGAAGTTTATGCTGGTGAAGATTCTCAGTCATCCAGGTCGTAGTCATTCCAAAAAAAAAAGAAAGTTCATTCCAAAAAAAAAGAAAGTTAAAACAATATACCGGACAAAATGTCAGGAATAGCGTTGAGTTGGAGGTTTTATACAGCAGCCCATCAAAGCCTTGTTTTTTTTGTTTTTTTTAAAGCTACAGTGTGTAATAATTACAGGGATATAAAGTCAGAAATTTAATATATCATACATAACTATGTTATTTATCATCACCTACGAGCTCAGCCTTTTAACCATAATATTTGCGTTGCCTTAGAATTCGTTATTTATAATTACATAGGAGCGGGTCTCGCAGCCATGGGGGCAGACATCTTTGCGCTACGGCAAGCGCAGAGGCAACAAACTAGCGATTGCGAGATCTCCCATTACGCTCGAAAATAACTACGGCAAGTTGAGAGAGATTAACTGAGACGGTACTGAACAGTAGATGGCAGTATTATGCCTGAGAAGCGTTTAGTCTGCCTGAAACCAAAGAAGAAGAAGAAGCAGGTATACTGCGCCTCAGTAACAAGAAAGGTGAACAAGGCGGCAGGCGTGAGTGACTTTGCAAACTGTTTGGCACTGTGTGGCCAAACATCAGACGAATGGAGGATCATGCCTACTCTGTATCACAACGAAAAGCGGCGGACACCGAACCCCCGTCATCTAAGAAGCGGAAACACGACGAGAATAAACGCAAGCGTGAGAAGAAACGGCAAAAAACACGGATCAACATTGGCACGGCATTTACACGATGGAAGTCACTGATGGAGGAAAAAGGTTTTCAAAGTGACGCTCAAGTTGCCAGTTTTCTCTTGGACAGGTAATTAATCCTACACACACAATTGTCTAATATCACTGCAGTTTTTGGAGTACAGGATGCTCAGACCTGTCTAAAACAATAACATGCTGCGTGATGATGCTGTTACTCTCCAGTATACTTATTCAGCAACGTCCCTGACGTTTCACAGGTAATGATTCAGTAATTTTCTGTAAAATAATTTTCTGGATATATACCTCGGTTACTTCTCTCCGGCTCCTTTGGAGATCTTCAAGCCTTTCCTCCTCTGCTCTAGTCACCCCGCTGGCACCCCTCTCTCGCCTGGCCCTAGCTGCACGCCCTCGCCCTCTTCCTCTCCCTCATCCTCGCCTTGTAACCCCCGTGCCACAAACAAGACTTGGACTCTGTAAACGGGGAATATATATTCTTCTAGCGAACACAATCTCGCTGTTAAACTAATGACTACAATTCCTTCGTCTGTTTATATCACCATGCAAAGCAGCTCACCAAAACGTCACAACGACGTAGAAAAAATAACGGGTATATTTATTATCTAAAGTCTACATGAAATCTGTACCCTACACAGACTAATGAAATACTATCTGTAAAATTATCTATGTAAACAAACCTCATCACTTGAGAAGGTAGGTGATGCGGACGTCGTGGAAGACATTTTGTCCCGTAACGCTCGCCGTACTGTTGGGGGGGAGAAGCGGTGGGGGGGAGATGTTCATGTTGCTGCGGTCTGCAGTCTGGACGTTAGATGTCGCTGAAAATTACACACTGTAGCTTTAAAGTGAAACGGACGAATGGGTCCCCCCCCCTTTGGAATGGGGGTCGTTGGCTTCTGTTTGTTCAGCTTTGTTGGGCTACTGTATAAAACCTCGAACTCAACTCTATTTCTGACATTTTGAATTGAAAAAGCCTCCTGAATGAGAAGGGAAACATCTTCAAACTAAGAAACAAGGTCCAGTGGATTGGTTTTAACTTTCTTTTTTTTGAATTCCTAAAGTTTACTTAGATTTTTGTTTTTCAGTATTTTATGTTTTTGGACTTTGCTTCTGTTGTCTCTGGGAACCTAATTAAATTAACAAAATTCACCTCTTCCTCCTCATCTCTGAATTTGGGTCTTCAAACAACCTCCAAACAACCTTGACAGTTGATAATTGACATTAGGGGTCAAGTGACATTCCTGAAAGTTTTCTGTGATGGCTTCAGCCTTTTTCCATGGTGTAATTTCTCAGAGCTTCACTTACCTGAAGCTAGAACCCCTGAGCTCATTGGGAAGACCAGTTTCATCACATAAATAACAGGTGGTGGGGGGGCAGAAGTAACAAACTAACATCTTTGTTGCACAATGTCTGTATGTATGAACAGGAGAGCTCCTGTAGTGACAGACTGCAGTACCCAAGGTGCACAAATATGCGTTATCGCTGATGCTTCCCCTTAGTAGCTTTTAGGCTTTATAACCATTTACTTACTTCACATTGTCCTATTGCTAATCTTTGCTTACATATAGATATTTTTACCATTTTTATATCTGCATGCTTTATTTTATTTTTGCTGCTGGACACGAGAATTTTCCTGCTGGGTCGGTCTATTCAATTCAATTCTATTCTATTCATTTCTACTACATTCTATTTTATACATTTCTGTTCTTTTGTACTCCATTTAATTCAATTCTATTCTATGCTATTATTTTCTTTTCCATTTCACTCATTTCCATTCCATTTTGTTTGATTACATTCTATTCTTTTCTATCAGTTTTCTTCATTTATATGTTTAGGTGTCAGAGTTTTATGCAAAGCTGTGCAATGCAGCTCTGGATGGTGTGTTTAAGGGTTGAAAATTACAAGTTTCGGCTTTAGTAAATTCAATTATATAAAATCTATATTTTCGGCATTTAATGTTATAATAAATAAGAGAAAATTAAGGGAAAACGGCTCCTTGATCAAGTTATTTTTGCTCAATTTGTTCAACCTTTCTCAGGGGTATTTGCTCTTTCTTTTTGTATTATTGTTAATTAAAGGGAAACAGTTATGTTGATGTGTGTATATATTTACATTTAAATAAATAATCATCATAGACCCAGAGTTCATTTTAGTTATAATATTCAAACAAAAAATTAATGCCTAATATATAAATTAATTATGCATGAGAAATATTATTCATGGTTTTGATTAATGTTTCCTACTTTTTCGGGGCTAATAAACATGAGGTTTATTTTTTAGCTTCAACATATGTCATTTGTCTTGAAATATGAATATTGCATAGTTTCAATGGAACGATAGTAAACATCACATAGTCAACAAACAGCCTTATCTAAGGAAAGTATTTGGAAAAGCAGAAATAGAATAAAATAGAACAGAATTATCCTTTAATGTCTCACAGTGGGTATATTAAGGTGTTAACAGCAAAGGAAATAGGCAACGAAAGCATAGACTAAAACAAAACGCTGAAACAACAAAACATAGAATATATTGGGAAGTAAAGTTGAAATTCTCATTTCAGAAAATGAATTTGGGCATGGATTATAAAATGGCATTCTCATATCAAATGAAAATGTTCCATATATAAAATTGAAAAATGGCCAAAAACATGGAAAATGCAAAACAGGTGAAAACTGAGGAACTGGCAGATAAAACCCTGAAAATGGAAAATGTTTTTATTGAGCAGGTAACTGCAGATAGTTACTGCATCACACCCAGAGGTGTATGAGCTACACATCCCACAGTCCCTCACAGAATGGGTAGAAAACATCATGATGATGCTAAAAAAATGTATTATTCCAGAGTCGGGCAACTCAGTGGTGCCCTGGGTAGCACTGCTGCCTTGTAGCAAGAAGGTTCAGGGTTAGATTCCCAGTCTTTCTGAATGGGATTTGCATGTTCTCCCTGTGCATTCATGGGTTCTCTCTGGCTTCCTCCAACAGTCCAAAAATATGTCTGTTAGGTTAATTGGATTCTCTAAATTCTCCTTAGGTGTGAATGGTTGTTGGTCCTGTTTATCTCTGTGTTTACCGTTGACCCTGCCTCTCACCTGGAGATAGGCACAGGCACCTTCATGATCCCAACTGGGATTAAGCATGACAGAAAATGGATGGATGGTTTGAAGGAAAATTTTAGTGGCAAGATCCCAAGTAACTTTAGAAAGTAAGTCATCTGCTAGTGTTGTTCCATGTTTTATCAAGTCAAAATCAGCAGCTTTCCTCTTTTAAGATATATCTAACAATCTCTCAGTAGCAGCAGGGTTTGGTACTGACCCAAAAGATACCAAAGGGAACTGGAAGCTTGTTCAGTTGTTATGGTGTTACCTTCTGGCTGACCTCAAAATGTAGGATTATGTATAAAGTATTTTGAAGAGGGAGATGACTAGACCAAACAATGGAGGTAACCTAAAGGTTGGACCGCAGGTCAGTTGGCTCCATGTCACGCTGCACTGATTAAAGCAAAAGGAGCCCCAGCCAAACGACCTTTATATATGCATTAAAAAAACAGAGTTGGGATCAAGCTTTAAAACAACATGTCATGATCTGGCCTGTTTGCTCCTTAATTAGTCATTCCTCTCACCTGTCGTTTTCCCTGCCTGCCTCAATTATAATTTATTCCTCTCACCTGTTTCCTCTGATTTATATTCAGTTCTCCCTGAGCATTCAGTGCCAGATCATTACTTGTCTTTCTGTTAGCCTGACTGTTAGTTTTGTTCCTTGGTTCATGTCCTGGATCCTAGCTGCCAGTGGAAAGAGGGTTTTTGTGTCTGTCTCGTCTCCTGATCGTCCACTGTTCCTCCCCTGCTGAGTCCTCTGGGTTTTTGGCTCAATATGTGGGGAGGTTCAGTTTTTATCCAGTAAGCCTGGCTCCAGAGAGGAGACCAGTTTAAAGTCCTGCTTCAAGTTCCGGTTCCACGTCCTGTCTCGGCTACCCTCTTCCACTGAGCCTGCCTGTCTGCACCTGATCCTGTTTGCTCCTGTGCGTCACCACCTGGTCATGCTTCTGGTCCCAGTCAGACTCTGAACCCTCCTGGGAGCCTGTGGATGCCTGGAAGTCTGGATCCTGCCTCCTGTTCCTGCCTGATCTGGATCCTGCCTGTTCCTGACCTCTGGGACTGCAGCACTGGGGACATTCATGGTCTGGACTGTTAAACCAGGTAAGTGACCAATTCAGATAATCATCAGTCCGATGATCGTGGTCACTTACCAGTGTTTCTCCCACTACAGAGTGCCTGAGATTGGGCGGTGCCCCCCCCCCCCCCCCCCCCCCCCCCCCGCCTGCAGTGTCCGCGAGCCACAGCTCCGCTTTAGTTTTTGTTTAATAAACCTTTTTGAACTTTTGAACTGACTGTCTCTCCTTGAATACTGGGTCCTTCTGTCCTTGGTTCATGACACAACATGCATCAAGAATACTGATTTAAAAAATCATGTCCAGGTCCCATGGCTTAAATCTGGAGTCATTAACAAGTCATTGTGAGCTATCACTGGGAGGTAGCTATTTCCAGGGATAGCTCATAAAATCTTTTTATTTTTAGGATTTAAATTGTTTGGATTTTTGTTGTAGTGTAAATTTCACTGACAAGTCGCCAAATCAAAATAGGCTCAAGTCCAAAGACAAGTCACCATGTTTAAATTTTAAAACTGCTGCTTACACTTTAGCAGTGCTGCACTTTAAAAATCGAAATATCTTGAGAGCTGTACTGAACGAAATGTCTTTTTGTATACACTGTGTATGTACAAAATGACTATAAAGTCTTTCTAAGTCCAAGTCTACATCTAAAATCTGGGACTTGAATTTTCAGCAGGCCCAAATTTCTATTGATTTGGTTTTAATTTAATGGAAATGTATCATGTAATCAATCTGTCAGAGCTTCCCTTTCGAAATTTAAATCCAAACAAACTTTCTTGATGATTTTTTTTCCCTTTGTGAAACATCCATGTATTCACTTAATGTAAAGCATGTGCATATTTAACAGAAAACGCTGGGGACTGGAGGAGATCGTTAGATATATCCACAAACCGCAGACGTGCATCAACCCTGAGTGGCTGCAGTTTGAGCCCAAAACTTTTCTCTGATAGTTTTGGATTTCTCTCTCTCCATAAGCCTCTCATTGTCCTGGAGGAGCTGCTTTGTACAAGCACTTGCCAGCTGCTTACCAAATGAGGTTATAGTGTTTCCCTATCAACTGTAAATTTCAATAATTTGTTGGAGGGGCCTCTCACTGTCAGTTTTTATCATATTATCAATGACGACTCAATTTTCCTCTGCCACTCCATCTCAAGCGCTGACCCCCGGCCCTATTACGGCCCTGTAATGAAGTGCAATGGAGTGGTAATTGGTCCACATTATACCAGATCAGGTAACAGTAGACTTATTTTCTTATCACAATGAGCCCCTGCTGGTGACTCTCAATGAGAAACCAAACACAGTCCCTTTCTTATGCGGGCTATCGTCCAAATAACATTTCAGCTGAGAGCCTTTCTCCATTTTAGTTTTCCATTTCAAGATTGTCCTCGGACTGCACTTTGTTTCCGACTTTTAAAGTCTCCCAAACGAGCCGAGCGGCAGTGCAGATATGAGGGTAGAGCTTTTTCCAGAGAGGGGAAGTACAGTAAAGGAGACGGTAACATGACCTTGATGTGGGGAATATTAGTAGCCTCTTCCCTCCATCACAGCTTCCTGTCCTGTACTCCGTGATAACACTATGGATCACTTTAAAAATGTTTTTTTCCACAAAGTAAACGCAGCGACTTCTTAAAAGCACCAAAACCATTTTCGGTGTGTTAAAATGCATTCTCAGTTCCCCCAGTTCTCCATGTTTTAGCAGCCAGGAGGCTTGCAGACGTAGTTGAAATGAAGTGCAGTTTTAAAAATTGCTGCAAATCAATTTGCTCAAACCTGCTACAGTAATTATGTCTCAGTCACCTACAAAGCAGATTCTATAAGTCTGGCTAACAATGAAATAATGTGAGGTGCAAAAACATCTCTTCTCTGGGATTAAATAATCATCTCAAAAACTTAATGAGCAAAATAAGCTGTTATGAGGAGAAAATGATTGAGTTTTCCCAATGCTCTGGGCTGGGCAGATTGATATTAAAACTAATTGTTGGCTTAGTTACCGGTCCTACATACTGTATGCAGCACAAACTAATAAAGAGCAAGTATGGCAGAATAAATAAGAAAGCTTCCAGTGTTGGTCTGAAACTTTAGTGCTTTGAGAAGCAGGCAGGTCTTTGGTGTGGTCGGCCCAGAGCCTCCAGTCCCGTCGCTCCGTCTTCAAAACACACAGATGGCTGAAGAGACAGGATATTGGATAACAAGGTTGAATTATAGCAGCAAAAATATGTTCTTATTAAAGTCAGGCAGAGGGGATTTGATGTGAGCTACCTAATAGATAGCGGTTTAAGGGAGCCCAAACAAAAGGTAACGGGCCGGTATGCTTATGATGGCTAATAGCAGCCTTGGAAGAAATTAGGCGACTGTGTTTCTGCAGGAAATTGTGCTTAAAGGCAGGTCATGGATCACAGTCGTCTTCACAGGCAGCTACAGAGGTCCAAAACATTTACTTCTGATGAAATACCATCTTTGTAGTAGAAAAGAGTCAGAGCAGCTGTTGTGTTGACGACTTAAAGATGAATAGATGTTTAGCATTTAAAAACAAGAGCGTAACTAATTTATTTTGTATCAAACATTCAGTATAACTAGAACATCGGGGTTTTTTTCACCTTTGCTGAAGAAATTCCATTAAACATTTCAAAAAGCAAGGAGATCAAACCTTTAAATAAAGCTCAGGGGGTGAAACACAAAAATAAAAATGCAAAAATAGACTCAGCAGCAAATAAAATTAAATCTAGTGAAACAAGTTCAGCGTAAAAATTATTAATTTTAACAAACTAAGGTTTTAACACAATGTGTAAAAATAATAAAATAATCCAGATATCCTAATTTCTCCAACACTGAAAAAAGCGAACAATAAAATCCTATTTTTGCTCAAATTAAAACCCTTTTTATCTGCCGAATAATAAGTAGACCTATACATCCCATGTGTAAAAAGGACTACCTCAGGTCATTTATCCCTGCTGCCACTGCACTATAACCTGGTGTAATAACACTGCAACAACTGTGTAATAACTATTTGATTTTCGGTGCAATAACCTGTGCAATAATCCTGTATTATAAGAGCCCTCACCTATTTCAGTTACATTTACTTATATTATTTATATAGCTAACTAGAAACTGCACTTTACCCGCCACCACTTTACTGTACATAAGATATACACACTTCTCTCGAGTTAATCAAGGCTCAACGTCGTTCTTTTGGTTTTAACTTCCATTTATTGCACGCTACGTATTACTTTACTTGGATTTAGCTATACATATGCATATATATATATATATATATATATATATATATATATATATATATATATATATATATATATATATATATATATATATATATATATATATATATATATATATTTATATATACAGAAAAGGGAAGTAATGAAGTACAAATACTTCATTACTGTACTCAAGTAGATTTTTCTGATATTTTTACTTTAGTTTACTACTTATTTTTAGGGCGACTTTTTACTTCTACTCCTTACATTTTAAAAAATTGGCTCGTTACTTTAGTTTTGAATCATTTCAATGGAGTTACCGTTATTATTTTTCACGTCATCAATACCAAATTCAATCTAATTGGATGGGAATCTACGTTGCATTTGACGCACCACTACAAGATGAATCGACAGATTCGGCGGTATTCATTGGCGGCAAATCATTGCAGCTTGGTGGCGGTGGCGTTAGCATAGTAGCATGGACGACGAGATGATTGAAAATGAACACAACGGAGATCTAGTCCTATTGGCAGACATCCATTTAAAATGTAGGCAACAGCATGAAAAAAGTGGTTTCTACTTTTACTTTTATACTTTAAGTAAATTTACAAGCCTGTACTTTGTTACTTTTACTTGAGTAAAGATGTTTAATCAGTACTTCCACTTTTACCAGAGTATTTTCTAACACAAGTATCTGTACTTTTACTCAAGTACGGAAAGTGAGTACTTTTGCCATCTCTGTATATATATATATATATACAGTGACGTGCGGTCAGGGGAGGCAGGTGAGGCAGTGCCTCACCAGCCATCATGGAAAGAAAGAAAATATATAATCATAAAGTAATTTAAATTGTTATATTCATCCGGTGGTTTGTACTAAAAAATATTCATTTTTCATGTAGCTTCACCAATTTCGATTTTTATTTGTTCAAAATCGCTGAATTTTCTTATTTTCCCATTCAAATGCTTGGAAGCGATGCCGGTGAGGCAGCAGCGAGCTCTGCCTCACCTTGGATTGCGCAACCCCTGGCTCTGCGCTGGCTGCAAAGCGGAGAGAGCATGTTGCTGTACGGCGTCAATAAAATGGTTTAAACAAATGTAATATGTGAACTTATTTCTAATAATTTGGCTTATGTATATAATGTACAGAGCTTTTTGTCACCAACTGTGTTTGTGTAACGTGTTTCGTGTAATGAGCGATTATAAACGGCAGAGAACAAGTTCGAGGTGAGGCAGGCAGTTCTCTTGCCTCATGGCAGGGGGTGCTCAAGAGACTGAAAACATAAGGCAGGAACAGGACGGATCAAGGAAGGCTTTCTTCCCTGGCAGTGATCTCCATTGAGACAGAGAGACTTTTAAAACTGAAGGAAGATAAGGAGGACTTCTATTCATTTATAAGTAAAGGTAAGACAGTAATAACATTTATTTTGTTTTGTTTTTTAAGGAAATGTGTGTTTTGTGAGCTACAGTTTGTATGTGTAAGGATGCAGAAGTGAAACATAACCTGTAAACTGCTGTCAATCTATGCATCTATTTGCAAATCTGATTCTGATGACGTCAGTGCCTCACCAGCTATGAACCTCACCGCACGTCACTGTATATATATATATATATATATATATATATATATATATATATATATATATATATGTATATGTATATATAAACTGTAACTGGAGCGTATAACAAAAGTAATCTCCCTCTGGGATTATTAAAGTCTTACAAAGTCCCAAAAAAGCCCGTTTACACAAGGTTTACACAAATACAGACAAGTAAATCAATAAAGTCATACCGAAAACAGAATGGTGTAAAATTAGCGATATGTATTACTATTTACAATATTTACAGACAAATCAGTCATGACAGTTCATGAAGTCCAAGGTGTGTTCCTTTATCCATGGAATTCAATCAGTCCTAATTAGGATGTAGTTAACAAAAGTTGTGTTTCCTTTGGTGGTTATATGGGTCTAGCTCGCCAGTATGATCCCCCAGACTTTCAGAGTCCTGGAGATGGATTATGGAATGAGATCCTAGAACGGGATCCTGGACCCCCGGTTCCCACTTGTCAAACCAAATTAAGGTTTAAATCCACAAGGATGCATCTGCATCAGCATTAGACAGCGTCTCCTACCTGGGCTGCCCCTCATCAGCCTTATAAGCTGCAGCTGTCAGTTTAGAAAGCTGACATGCAGCTGGTCAAAAAAATAAAAATAAATAAAACTGAATTCAAGAAAAATGGAAACAAATTATCCTGGTTACAGATAATACTTGTTGGAGGCGTGCTGAAGATGGTTCAACCGACTTAAAATAAAGTTTATCCTGAATTGAAAACGCTACAGTAATAAAATCCAACCTTTAGCCTTGAAGTATTTGTGTTTCGCAACGATAATCGATGACTTTAGGAGCAAATAGAGAGCAGAATCTTGTGGATTCTCTTTCTGAGGAACCAGTTGTGTCCATATTGGTTAAATGTGGTTTTTTTTTTTAGTGGTCTCTCCCACATTTTTCTTTTTAACTAGTGCTGCCTTTTCAGACTTTTTATGATTTCATACATTTAAACAGACCGCTGAGTGAGACAAATTGGCCCTCAGCATCACAGCTCCTCCACTTTACTCCTGAACAGTCACAATGTGCTTATTAACTTATTCATATTTCTTCTCATACTAACCTTAGCTCCAGCATTTGCTACCAAAGATTACCCTAAACAGATAGAGCTCCATCAAAAATCATTTTTAGCCCAAAAAGAACAAAGAGAATATGATAATATATTTTGTTCATTAATTTTTTATATTGCAGTTGTTAAAATGCATCAAATGTCCTTACATAAAGAAGCCCTCACGGAGCCTACATAGCTGACATCCTGTGCTCATTGTCAGACTGTAACGTTAGGTCATGATTTAGACATACCTGTGTCCCTCTTTTTTAGTTTATTCTGTTTTAACCAACAACGTTGATCATCTGTTTGCAGAGGAAATTGTGAGGCTCCTGACCCCTAGTGGTTCCTTTAGTTTAGTACAATATAAGGAGTTTTTGTTGTTTCACTTTGGCGTCAAATAAAAATACTCAGCCCTAAAAAAAAAAAAAATAATAATAATAATCAAAGGAAAATTAAAAATAGGGCAGCCTCTTTGATTTAGAGGTCCACCAATTTGGCAGTTCTGGAATCAATGGAGGAAATAAGCAGCTATGTAAATAAAACAAGTTTGTTTGTTAATCTAAAAAAAGAAAAAGAGCTTTGACACAATCTGTTAATTTTAATAATTCATCTAGAGTGGATGGAAAGTTATTAAAGCAACAGGAAACAATATGTGTGAAGATGGGTGATGGTGATGAACTGTAGTGCTGCATTGCCTGTAGTCTCCACCAGGGGTCAGTATTGGGTCCGATACAAAAATTACCTATGTAAAATGTTTCATATTTTCTGTACAGGTGAGAGCCTAGAGAAGCTTCTAGATGATGTCACATCAGAGATGAATAAGCTGAAAAAAGTAAGTATGAGTTATTTAGTAAATATAAATTTCATTGTAAATGGGATAAAGGTAGAACAAGTTAATAAATTCACACCTAAAAACAATTTTTTTAGGTGTGATTAATAAACACAAGATCTGCTGGAAGCCTCACAACCAACATGTATACAAAAAAAACACCATAAATATCTAGAAAAGTTGTTATACCTATTAAAGCAAAACACATTCTTAAATATAAAACATTACTCATTCCATACCGCCCACAGATTTCCCACTCTCAGCTATTATTTATTAATATAAAAGTCTTGGTTAACACCTAGAGGACATCAATCAAGCTATCATGAGCGCTGCAGAAAAGAGGCATCAATATAATATTTCCACATGAAAAGAATAAGCATTTAAATAAATACTTTGAAAGAATGGAATAAACAGCATTGCGTAAAACAGTTTTCAAGCAGGAGATTGTTTAAGAAAAGAGTCAATCTGATTTTATTAAAAGAGTATACGATAGAATGACAGGGGCCATTAATGGCTTCTCATTATACAACACTATATTTACAGTATAATGAACTATATTTGCACTGGCTGTGGTCATGTGGGTTTCAGGTCATAATTGTTTGAATAAAGATGTGCGTATGCATTTGTTAATGTGGAAAAGGTGATCAAATTTAAACAGGAATTAGAAACATTGCTGCTGTCATGGACTACAGGAAGGTGAAGAGGTGAGATCAAAAAAGTTGCATCTCTTCATACCTCTTGTCAGTCCAGCTAACGATGATTTTGCAAATCCATTAATCAATTAATAATCAGCTAGCAAAAGGTTTCTAACTAAACTAATTTTTTTCCTCTTGTGGAGTTCTGCATAGAGCATATTGACAGACTAAAAGGTTTTTTTGTTTATTTCAAATTGATTTTTTTTTAGATTTTTTTTTTACATAATTACATATAATTATGTCATTTTGTTACATAATTTTGCGTATAAATGCTGCTCAAGCGTGGGTCGCTCTGTCAGCTACAGGCATGTTTTAGTCTCTGCTCTCCAGTTAATGATTAATCGATTACTAAATTAGTTGACGATTATTTCAATAATCGATTAATTGTTTTAGTCCTATTTCAGACATAAGCACTAAATGATATAACAATAATATATATCATTAATTCTAATATTCGTACGTTAGTTTTTTTTAAACAGCTTTTTTCTGAAATAAAGTCACTCATTCATTAATTCAAGCATAGATTATTTTTTACCACACATTTTCCTTTCCAGACTCTGTAAACTGTCAGCTTAGTCATTTCCAACTGGAGCCAGATCAACCTGAAAAAACTCACGCGGAAAGAAAAGACAATTAGAAGAGTTTTATTATTTTAGTCTTTGGTGCTCAGACCTGAGCAGGAAACATTAGCGCAGAATCTGCTTTGATATGCATAAAAAGGAGTAAATAATAAGGATGTTTCCCTCGAGGTCTGAAAAAAAAATGTTAGAACTTTAAATGTACAGTTATATGTTTTTATTACTGGTTTCATATATATTTTTTTCTATTTTTCAAGGCTGCACTTTTAAAAAAGATTAAATTGTCCAAAGAGCTGTTCCAAACAAAATTTATTTTTGTTTTACACTAGTGTAAACAAAATGACAAATAAATCTGTCTAAGTCTAAGTCTAAACTGGTGTTGGAGCGGAGCGGATGAAGTTGGTCAGTCTGTAGACTGCTGAGCTGGTGAGACGGTCTGCTTGAGCTTTATGGAGAGATCCAGTGGAGTGAGTTGATACTAGAGCTTCACTCAGAGAGCTGGAAGATGGAAGTCCAGCTTGGATAACACAGGTTGAAAGAACCTGACCATGATGAGCAAGCATGAAGCGACAGTAGAGAGGAAAAACTCCCCTTTGGGAAGAAACCTCTGGCAGAACTTGGCTCAACATGGCGGCCTTCTGCCGGACCGGTTGAGATGAGAGAGGGAACGCAGTAAGAGTCCGGGAGGAAGGACACTGATGAAGTTTAGCTACGATGCTGCAGGTGACAGAGCGCTATCGCCGCCTCCTGACTGAGATATCGATTGGGGTCCTTTTAAGATGAACTCTGGATGCTGATTGGCCCGTGACGGAGGCGAATAGTAATCGTTTCTTCAGTTGAACTTCCACCTAGGCTCCATTTCTTGCAATGGGCGTTAATGACTCTCTACTGGACAACCGCCACTTTCCTATGATGCCCAGAACAAAACATTACATTTTTCATCATAATAAATTCAATTAATCGTTTGGTTTTCTGTTAACACTGTATTTCTGAATCCCAATTAGCTGTGAGCTAATTAATAATCAATAATAACTTATTTCTCTCCGCTGTCTCCGCTGAATGAAGTTGCTTTCTCCATGCAGCGCTTCACAGCTTCTCTCACGCTTTTAATTGTCACATGATCCACGCTGCAGCGGCTCAGAAAGGTGTCTGGGTGGTTAAAGCTGCTTTTATTGCTTAGTTTGACATTAACCCTCTGATCTGCATTGCTGTTGATGATAAGTATCTGTGCATATTTGTACTATGATCAGGATTGTATGAAAGTCCCCTGACACAATGCAACTTGTTAAGGAAGTGAAAAATAGGAAGAAGCTCAGCAGGTGAATTAATGTTTGTTTGTGGATGATACTTTAAAAAAAAAGCGAACAAAGCTTTGCTCTGAAATATACCCTCAATGCAGAACGGGAGGTTTTATCTCCAGGTCCGTTTCCTAAATTCGACATGTTCATTCTCAGATAACTTTCTTTTTTCTTCTAAATAAAGATCTTGAGCTAACATGAAAGAGTATAAAGCCATGGCAACGAGAGACTTGTTGCACTTTCTGATGTGACAAGGGGTGCATTTTCTCACTTCTTCAACTGTTTCAGGAAGTGGGGCAGAGCAACCAAAATCAGGAAACTAAGTGTTGCTATTTATATGACTGAGCAAAGGGCCAGAGCTGGTGATCGCTGGTTTAGTGTCAGCTGACGAGTGAAGGAGCCTCAGTGAAGCTGAGACGGCCTAAAGCGGAGCTTATCAGGGGAAATGGTGGCGTTTTGGGGATGATTTTGAGCAAAGATCATGGAAGGACTCATATCCAGCACCGAGTCAGGTGAGTCTGACACATACTGGAAGACTTTTCCATCAGCTTTAATATGCTTTTAAACATCTCCTCACACTTCCTGCTCATTTTTCCCTCAGTAAGAACAATAATTTACTTGCTCGGTCTCATTTTTGTGTGTGAAATGTTTACTTAATTTGCTGAGTTGGATTTTGTCAGCCGTTCATTGAGAATTAACATCTTAGCTGAAAATAGAGGAACCAAACGTGTCTGCATCCTGTGTGGTTAAATGCATGTGGCAGTTAATTAAGACTCTTTCCCTCACACACACATGCAGACACGCAGACATGAGTGGATTCAGTAATACCCTCTCACTAACAGATGCCAGCTCCCACCGCCTCTGGTGAAGGTGAGCTCTCCTGTTTGGTTTCAGTAAGCAGAGGTGAAGTTGGCCCGATTAGAGGCTGTAATGAGTCAAACAGAATTACTCAGAGCAGTGTTGACACACTACAGTGTTTGCTCAACTCCCAGTTGGCTCGACGTCAACATTTCAAACAGTTCATACATTCGACCCTCACCCACAGTCACCTTGACATTCAGCAGCTGGAATGCTGTGGGCCGTTTTTTCCACAACCTGCTGCAGGAAATAATGTCCCCAGTGTCTGTCTGGTCATCGATGTTTTTTTCCCTTTAGGTTTCACCAACTGATGCACAATTTTTTCCTTTCGCTTCACTGCATATCAATCACACTGTTATACATTCATGTTTTGCAGCAGCATCTGAGTCTTCCTCTGCGTTTGAGCTGCTGATTCTCCACACCGAGGAGGCCCAGGAGTGGGCTGCGTACTTGCAGCAGATCTTGAATTCCTCCAAACAGTTCCAGAAAAACTCGGTTCTGCTCTACGCCGTGAGCTCAGCCGACCAGCTCCATGGATATAACTTCAAGGATTTCCAGTGCTTCAAGTGCATAGTGGTGATCCTGACAGGATTGTTCCTGGACATTCTCTGTGACCAGGAGCTGCATGAAGCGCTCCAGAGACTCCTTTATCCTCCACACAAAGTGGTGGCGCTGCTCTGCGGCGTTTCAGAGGACAGCTTGTCTGCAGGGTGCTTTGCAGACTGGCAAAGCTGGAGAAAACTGCATGCTGATGATGAGCCCGCCATTTATGTTTCTACCGTGTTGGAATCCATTGCTGACAGTATGTGGACAGTTAATCATTAACCACACCTAACAATTTAAGCTTTTGGCATCAAATCTTGAATATTCTTGTAAAAAAAAAATTGAACTTAACCCTTTAAAGCCCGATCCAAGAATAAAACAAAACAGAAAATTACTTTTTTTTTTTGGTTTGAAGTCCTTATTTGGCCTTTCAACAAAATACGTAAAAGAAAAAACAAAAATAAATGTTTGATATTAATAATTTATTACTATTACTATTAATTTATTACGATAAGTCAAGATTATTTTTTGCGTAGTCTTCTGCCCTCTTTTATCAGGTATATCTGATTGTGTAAAATGGGATTTTGAGCAAAGTTTTTACCATTAAATTATGCAAAAGGTGTCAGACGCAAAACATTTCATAAACCGTATGTATCAAATATGATACATTTGGCATTATAGGGTTAATTTTGTTAATATTTGGGAAAAAAGTTTGATTACAACCAAATGTACAGTTTCCTCTTCATATAAGATAAAAGGTTAAAACCAGCATTTTTTCTATTGAATGAATAGGAAGAACTGAGTTTGATTGAAGGACCCTGAGATTTTAAGCCTATAAAGGCTAAAATATAAAACGATTGTATGAAAATATCCATTTTTGTTTGGTCAAACTAGTCTTTACTAAACATCCTGACAAAGAAATAGATAAATTTGTTTTTACAAATTTCCAAAAAAATCCATCAATTGTTTTAAATTTGGCAATTTAATGCAATTTATTATGCATTTTCTGCTCAAAAATGTGTTTTTTCAATAATAAAATTATCACTCTATCTAACGTGGTACCTTTTATGTTATTAGAAATCTTAAAATGAGGAGGATGCTCAGAGCGAGGTATCGTGTTAATCGGATGAAATCAATTCGAGGATCATTTTTATCTTGTTTTTTTTACTTCAAGGCAGACGAGCGGAAGTCATATTGCAGAACGAAACTCCTGCAGCAGAGTTGAACGTCACAGAAGCTTCTCCTGTCTGCTCTGAAAATCCCACGGTGGCTGAAAGTGAAGAGGAGGCCCCGGAGGAGCAGACTGAAACGTTCCTAAAGGAGGAAGAGCAAGAGAGCAGGGAGAATTCAACAAGTGAAACCGTCAGCTCAGAGACACAGCTCACATGTCTGTGTGTTCAGCCCAACAGAGTCCGGTGTGGGGTAAGGTTGAAGCAAACATGCAGCTGCAAAGTTTACATGAACATGGAGAGGTTGGATAAAGATGAGGCAGACATGCAGTCATTTGCTGAGATATTCAATTCAAATGTTAAATATTTGTCCTTTTTTTATTCTTCAGGATCAAGAGACGCTTTATATAATTTTTAAAAGCAGAATTGTTTCTGGTTCTGATCTGGAAGTAGAGTTCTCAACTGAAGACTCAGATTCTTCTAAAAGGGTTCTGGCCTCTTTGGAGAATGAATACACCATAAGTGTCCCTGCACCAGGCGAGTTTCTGCACGAAGAGCTTTTACTGCTCAGTGCCATGCTTTTAAAATTCATCACTAATCTGTTTTTGATTGTTCTGCATAGAAATGCCTGCTGGAGTGACTTTGCTCACTTTGCACGCTGATGGCTCAGATGTCAGCCTGAGCTCGGTCACATATTACACCAGCATGGGAGAAGTTAGTCGTTATCTTACAGAGGTTGCCGATCCTGTGAACTTTATCTGCCAGGTAAAGCATATCAGATCATTCTTTTCTTTGCTTTTATTTATTTTTCTGCTCTTTTAGGTTTGTTTATAACTAAGATTTCCTTCCAGGCCTTTGATTGGACCTGCAATTCAACTGAATCAGTGGATACTTTACTGACAGACTCATTAAAATCCAAAATGCCAGCATCCGGGCTGCAGCTTTTTGGAGTCAAACAGATCGAAGAAGAAAACATGTCAGCGTGTGAGTGTAGCTTTCTGATTTCTTGGTTGTTGTTTTTTTTTTTTTGGTGATTCCCAATTTTTGCAGATATTCGTGCTACAGAGGAGAAGTAGGAATGTGAGAAAAAATTGTTGCACAATCAGCTTGTTTTTCTGTACCCATTTTTGCACACACATCTCCCGCTCTGCCATCAAGCAGAAGTTTGTTCGAACAAGACGTTGTTCAAACTTCATTACTCCTTTATAGGGCAAGCTAGCGTTTTCGATCACTTGCATACCCCTTACAAATGGAGTCCCCCCCGCCCCTTAGTGAGGTCTAGAAGCACAAGATCTATATCAAGCGGTAGAGCAAAGATACTGCTTCACGGCTGCACATCTTTTTTTAGCATTTCACCAATTAGATAAGCCCTTGAATGACATATTACCTACTGTACAAGTTAAGAAAAAGAAAGTAAAAAGCTAATTGAAAAGTTAAAAAGTTAATAAGCCTAGTTAATAATTTTATTTAGGTTTATAAACTGAAAAATGTGTCAGTATCAGCATTAATTCCTTTAAGGTTATGCTTCACTCTCAGAGTGTTTTTCATGAATCTCTTATAGAAGCATTTGTTATTTTTCTTAATATATTCGGGCAAGTTGGCATTTCTTGTTACATTGACATAAATTTTCGCCATCAAATATCCATATTTTTTTAATGTTACAAAGGTAATAAGGTCTTTTCCTGGATTCCAAACTACAAAAAATGGAAATCTATATGAGTCATTTTTGCTTGAGGAGATAAGTGAGACATCTTGCAAATAGAAAAAGACAATTTACATTTAAAATGAGAAAAAAAACAATTGCTTTGTCTTATTTCAAGTGAATGTTATCTAATTATCTCATTTTAAGAGTGGAAATGCTCATTTCATTGGCAAATCTTCTTATTTACCTACTAAAGTTAAGGGTAAATACACTTATTTTAATAAATTTTGTACTTATTTCTAGATGGTTTTTGCAGTGTAATAACACTGTTGGCTTGAAATATAGATTTTCATAGTAATTCACTGAAGTGTTAATGCATTGGTTGCTGTTTCATCTGCAATAACGCAGCAGGACCAGAAGTGATAGAAGCTTTACAGATTACACCTTTCAAAACTTTAACAGGGGGCTATTTACTGGAAGCATTGCATTGCATACATGATATGGAACTTTTAATGATGGAGACTATAAAAGAAGATAAAGAGTTTCTCTCATATAACTTAGTCCTTCCGATAAGAACAAAATGACTGACTGAGATAACACTGTAAAACACACACTGTGCAGAGCCGTCCTTGACTCTCCCCCAGTTACTGTACTTTGAGTTAATAGACGGGAACAGTATTAGGTTTCTATCATAGAGCGCCGACTGTGAACTTCCTCCTCGGCCCCACCGTAGCAGCAGACAGGATCGAACACGCCTAAACCTTCATTCCTACATGAAATGACTAAAAGTACCAAGAGTATTTTAAATTCATTTTGGATAGATTTTAGATTAGAGAAAATATTTTGAAAACTGTGTGACCCAAAAGAAGAAGATTGATCTTCATCTTGGTGATATCCAACCAGAGTTTCTCAAATATTGGTCTTTGAAAGTCCAAAGCTGTTTTCTCTCATCTTTCTAAACCTTTATGAGCAGAATTTGATATAAATTTGTGCATAATTCATCATTTAGGCATAAAAATTGTTCTGATGTAGTGAAGCATCATTACCTCTATTTTTGTGACAGATCTGTTTTTGATAAAACTCTGAGAATAGAGCTGATGTGAAGTTTCTTGTTTGGACACTTTTAGAACATGCAAACTCTTCTGCTCATGCTTTCTGTTTGACGTTAACTTGGCCGTTTTAGGATTTAACAGGGCCGGGCGACGTGGCCTAAAAATCTCATCTCTGACTTTTTATTCCTACCGAATCCAATCAGTTTCCTAATAAGTTTTATTCTATTTAATAATGTTAAAACTCTTTACACTACAGTATTTTATTGTTTATCTTTTAACTCTTCTCTATTATGCTATTCTTATACATTTTTCTAATGTCTACATTTGTGTGATTATTTTTTCTATAATTTTTTGCTGCTGTAAACACCAGAAATTCCCCATTGTGGGACAATAAAGGGATTTTCTATTCTCTTCTGTTCAATTCTATTCTATTCTATTATTTTCTATTCTGACAAAAAGAGAAAAATTATACACCTTACTTTCAAAAATTAGGTTTTATTTCAATCTTCTCCTGTGGGAGGTGAGCTTAATTTAAAGGGTAATGAAATCAAGCTTTAAAAACTGCTTTTATGATTAAAAATAAATAAATAAATAAATAAATATATATATAAAAAAAATAATAATTATTATAATAATAAAAAAAAAAGGAAAAAAGAAAAACTGTTTTTAATAAAATTATATTTGACAACAAATAATGAAAATATAACATGAACCTGTTCAATTACCGTACGAGTAAACTATAGCAACAGAAAGTAATGAACTGATGTCAGCCTGTTCTATGGAAGTCCAAAGAGCCCATAAAGTGAAAAAGAATCAATATTTACACTGGAAAAACGATCTAGAAATAAGTAAACAATTCGTAAATTAAGTGTATTTACCCTTAATTTAAGTAGGTAAAGGAGGTAGTTTGCCAATGGAATGAGCATTTTTACTCTTAAAATAAGATAATTTGATAACTTGCACGTGAAATAAGACAATCCAATTGAGTTTTCTTATTCTAAATGTAAATTGTCTTGTTTAGTTGGCAACATTTCTCGTTTACCTCCTCAATTCAAGAAGAAATGCACTTATCCTAAGAAAAAAATTACTTATCTAGATATCAATTTTTTCCAGTGTATTAAGAAAACATTTGATTGATTGATTAAAATTAACAAAGATAGAAAGGTGTTTGATTGTTTTTGGGTTTTTTTCAGATCAACGCGATGAAGAGCTTCCCACTTTGCTCCACTTTTCTGCTAAATACGGTTTGAAGAAGCTCACCAGTATTCTGCTTCGCTGCCCTGGGGCTCTGCAGGCCTACAGCGTGATGAACAAACATGGAGACTACCCAAACAAACTAGCAGAGAAGAGCGGCTTCCAAGATCTCAGACAATTCATGGATGAATTCGTTGTAAGTTCTCCGAAGGGAACATTATAGATTTAACATTATAGATTGGAATACGTTTGTAAAACCTTCTTTCTGGACTCCCTCAGGAGACAGCAGACATGCTCCAGTCTCACATAATAGAAACCTTAGATGAAGACGTAGAGATATACGAGCCCATGACGAATTCTTCTCGAGATATGATGATTAAGTTATCTGTTTGCTCTGAGGATATTTATGAGTCGATGCTCGACATCGACCCAAATTGTGCAGAAGACTTATGTAAGTTTAGATCTCTGCTCTGATTCCAAAGATAAACCCTTCAGACGGCTACTGATGGAACTGACCTTAAATGTTTGTTGCAGATGAGGTGATGACTGCCGTTGATGAGAATCCTGAAGAGGCCATGCTCAGGAAGTTTTTCGAAGGTACATCCAGCTATTAACCTGAGATTGGTCATCCTGAATCATCAAACATGCGGCTGAACGTTTCTGATTTAACAGCTAAACCTCAAGCTGCTGAGGAGCCAGTCAACCATCACAGGACGGAGGACCATGAACCCAACGAACGCAACAACTTTGATGAAATCGAGGAGGAGGAGGATCCGTACAACATCTGTCGGCAGGATATTTATGATACGGTGGACATAGTCAGCACTTATACTCCAGCAGTGGTGAACCGCCCCCCGGCCCCCATCCCTAGACCACAGGCTGAGCGTGAACCTGAAAGACCTGAAAGACCTGCCACCTACATCTCCAAAGGTCTGTGTTTTAAGGTTTTCTTTGTTCAATATTTTAAAGCAGTTTGTTGCTCTTAAAAAAACTACTACTTAACTTTAATGTATATTCTTTACAGTATTTTCAGATCGAAGGACATCCCATGAAAATACCATGGAGAGTGAATATCCTGCAGGTAAAAAATAATTAAACTTTGAAACCTTTGCGTTTTAGAGAGCATCTAGCTGTAATAATCTTCTCTAATCACTTTACTGAGCTGTTTTATTCAATTCAAGGTCCTGATTGATCCCCTATTATTCAAAATGCGCACTTATCTTTTGCCTGCTTGATTTTTAGATTTGAGAAAAAAAAATTTACCCATGAGTCTAGAAAGTTTGCTGAATCTTTGTTGAAAACATGAGAAAAACACAAATATTTAATAAAGACGGAGCTAATTTAACTAAAGTTAATCCCCTTGCAAAAAAAAGTGTTGGTAAAATAATTTAAATACTCTAACCCCATTTTTTAACTCGCTAAACTTAGGTTTCAAGGTATTTGTTAATGTATTTAATAATTACGATTAAATCTGTTCAGGATCTGGACTTTTACTGCACTGGAAAAACAATCAAGAAATAAGTAAAAATGTCTTAAATTAAGTGTATTTACCGTTAATTTGAGCAGGTAAATGAAATGATTTGCCAAGAGAATGAGTATTTTTACTCTTTAAATAAGATATTTAGATAAAATGCACTTGAAATAAGACATTACAGTTGTGTTTTCTTATTTTGAATGTCAATTGTCTTGTCCCATTGGCAAAATATCTCTTTTACCTTTTCAATTCAAGAACAAATAGGCTTATTTCAAGAAAAAATGACTCATCTAGATTTTGATTTTTTCCAGTGTGCCACACTTAAATTTTTTTTATCTTTTGGCCTTTTAGTACATTAATTGATCTCACATTGGAGAAATTTACCTCTTCATTTAACCCATCCCCTTGGGGAGCAGTAGGCTGCCATCGTGCGGCGCTAAAGAAGTAATCGGGGGTTAAGGGTCTTGCACAGAGACGGCAGTCTGTGGGAGTGGAGCTCGAACTCAGAACATCAGAGTCCGAGCTCTTACCGCTAGGCCACCACTCCCCATAAATCATAAGCTTTTTCCGCTGTGCTTGGGATCATTGCTCTGCTGATTTCAGCATTTAATAGCTGTCATTTTCAGTTTTGTAGGCTATTTTTTGTTTGTTCATTTTGTTACTCTGTTTGGTCAGCTTTCTTGAGTTTTAATATAAAAACACTGAGGCCTGTAGATGGAGCTTTTATGGGTTTGGTGCTTCTTCATTGTTGTTTGGCTCAACGTTCCTTTGAGAAACAGTCATAACACTGCAAAAATGATCTAGAAAAAAGTAAAAATTTCTTAAATCAAGTGGATTTACCCTTAATTTGAGTAGGTAAATACGATGATTTGCCAATGAAATTAGTATCTTTACACTTAAAATAAGATCATTAGATAATATGAACTTGAAATAAGACAATGCAATTGTTTTTTTCTTATTTTAAATGTAAATTGTCTTGTTCCATTGGCAAAGTGTTTCAATTTCTCCCTCAATTGGAGAAAAAATGCACTTATTTTAAGAAAAAAATACTTAGATTTCCATTTTTTGCAGTGAAGATGCTGCTGCAGCATAGAAATAATAATCATATCACTGTTATTATGGTGTTGGCCTAAAAATGACAGCATGTAATCCATGATGTTTCCACAAAAAAGACTAATAAATGTCTATATTTAAAGGAACTGTATTTATTCAGTCCTTTCCAACCCTGTTTACAATATAAAAAATGCATTTGATTAAAGCTTTCTATAATGTTTATAAAGCAGTGTTATTATTTCATGCTTTTTAGCAGAATTAATAAAAAGACCACAATATATTTGTTATATTCAACTTTTTTTGGGGCAACAGTCATACATCCTAGTAGAATTTAACAGACAAGTAATGATAATTAATGAAGCACTGCCCTGCTTAGTTTCTCTCTTTGCTTCAGACACAAACAAAACTTATTCTGCCTTATCAACCATACATCTCTCAACCTTTTGTTGTGTTTCTGCTTGTAAGAAATGTAAGCTTGGTCCACCAACCCCAGAAACCATCACTCTGAGCCCACAACCAGCTCTGTGGTTGTTGGCAAGTCTGTAATTCAATTTCACCTAAAAATAAAACCATTGAACTTTTAATTTTGGCCAAACTTTGCCATAAAGATAGAGGATGATCTATACACCTGCTGGTCCTGAACCCGTCTCCTTTCATTTTAAACTTTGAATCTTAGCTTGATTGATTCACAGCTATGGGGTTTCATTAGTATTAATTGAATTACAATTAATCAAATTATTATTATTACCAAAGAGACTATGGAAAATTGGATAACAGATTTTTGACTCCGTTCCACATGCTTGTGAAGACTCTCAGTCATCCAGATCATGTTTTTTTAAAACTTTTTTAGAATAAATCCGTTCCACATTAGCTTACTCTAAAAAATTCTAAGCCATTGACAATTTATTAGAGAAAAATAGAAATATAACTGCCTCATGAAGTATCTATGATTAGATAATTCATGAAGTATTAAGTATTTCATTTTGGTTTTGCTTGCTAAGCCTGAAATCAACTAAATAGAACCTGTCTGACAACACGAAGTAGGCTTAAAAATTGAATTTAGAAACCGAAAGCAAGTCACTGACAACAGATGAAAGCATGTAACAAAATCCTTTTCTAAGACTCTGGGATTCCAGCAAATATCCATGAAAACAGAACGCAGAACATAATTAATTTCAATTCAGTTTATTTCTATCTCAAGTCATTTAAAAAAAAAAAATCAATCAGATTGCTTGCACAGTGTTGTTAACTCAGCAATCCCTAAAGCTAGTAATTCATGCAGCAACAGTGGAGTGGAAAAAGAAAGCACAAGCAGTTAGTTACAATGAAAGCGGAGCCCATTGTTATCTCCAAGAGAGAAACAGGACTAAGCAGTAAAAAAACAGGCCCTAATCTATCATCTATAACTGAAGGTTTTGAAGGCAGTAGCACAGCTGATATTTCTCTCCAGGATGGAGACTCAAGCAAACTGGAGCAGACCAGATGAAGCTAATATGATGAGAAAAAGCAGAGTGGCCTGATAAACCCGACTAAATGTGAGATTAAATGTGTAATTTAGTCTGGCCCCGATGAATGACACATCGGAAGATTGTTGAAAAGAACAACCTCTTGTTTTTCAAACCATGTCTGTGCCTATTGGCCAACACTCTGACCAATGAGCACAACTGACTGTGACGTAGTAAGCGTGACAGAAAGCTGGTGGGGGAGTGTAAACCAACAGCCTGTCGGTAAAACGGCGAATACGTCATTCTTAAAAAGGAATGAGCGTAGAGCCTCTTCCTGCTCACGCTTCAACGAAATCCCCATGTCTAATCCTTTCAAAACTGATTCAAAAGTTGAGTCAAATGAGAACTGTTCAATAATTGTTGCCATCTTCTTTGTTGTGCTTTCTCCAGCATTGCGCAGCCCTCAAAACTGCCCGCTTGCATCCAGAAATTCAAAACAAATCTCTGCGTTGTGATTGGCCCGCCAGTTCTAGGGTCTGGGGCATTTATAGAGGTTAGGCCAACTTGCAGGGAAAAAAGATTTTCGCCGCTCGCGGTTGGGGCTAGTTGACTAGGCTAAGAATGAAGCAGAAAGATGAAAAGTGGTCCCAATGTCCTCCAGCAGTCTAAGACTATAGCAGCATAACTATAGAGATAGCTCTGGATAACCTGAGCCACTCTAACTATAAGCTCCATTAGGACTTAAAGGCCCAAGTCATGTCTTAAAAGAATTGCAAACCTAAACTCAAATTACCTCAAGAACATGTTTGACTTTTAATCAGTATGTCAGAAGATGATCAGTGCATCAATGTTGTAATTGATGCAACCATTAATCCAGATCTCTGAAATGCAGCAGCAGGTCAATCTCTGAACTGATTGTTTATTTTTCACCAACAAAAAGCTAAATGAAAACTCTACATGGAGTTTACGTGTCTTCCTTGTGCATGCATGAATTTTCCCTGCCAAAGTTCCTTCAAGTATGAATGTTTTCATGCGGTAATAGCCTTTCAAGTATATTTATGTGTTGCCCTGTGACAAACTGACAATTCAAACATGGAGGAGATTAACTTATTCCTCCACCCTGTTCTGTTTTTAATTAGCTCGACCCGTGAGCGAAGCTCCATCATCTACATACGATCCCTATGGTGGAATGAAGACCCCTGGGCAGAGGCAGCTCATATCCCTACAGGAGAGGGTCAAAGTCGGGGAGATAACGGTGGATGAGGCCGTCCAGGAGTTCAAAGCTTGGCAGTTGGACCACGAGCGCAGGGCCAACTCTCTGCGCTATCAGCAGGTAAAGGATTAGCCACAAACATCCAAGTCTGATAGCAAAGAAATAGTTTCTAACAAATAACCCCTTGTTTTATTTGTCATTGAAGGATAATCTGAGGAAATTACGAGAAAGCATTACGAGAAGACACAAAGAGAGGGAAAAGTCGGTAGGAGAAAGAGGTATGATGATGCAACGTGTCGAATTCCTACACCCCGCCGATAAAATGATCTACTTATGTGTCGCAGACAACATCCTGTTTATCTCATAGTCTGATTGCTGATGTGGTATGACTCTTCTCTGCCAGAATATGAAATAACCGCTCCACTGCAGAGGAATCTGTACTGGCAGTCTAACATGACGATAGAGTGCGACGTGTATGAGCCGACACCCAGAGTGAGCGCCCCGCCCCCTCCTGCAGTTCATCCAATCAAAAGAAGCAGCTGGAAGACAGGAAGTACATCCAGCACATCTAGTGAGTCCCCAAACTCTTTATCTCATGTTTAGGTTTAAAAATGGTTAAATATTGAGACTTAGATTAGTGAGGAATTCATTTTGAAAAGAGCTTCACCTGTTTGCACCTTGTGCTGGGACGGTTTTATTGGTCTGCCATGTGATCAAGGCACTACCGCCTCAATATGACCCCCTAAGGAGGGTGGGGGGATGATTTAATCAAACTGGGGAAGACAAAACACACATAGAACCCTTATTTTCATTTATCTATAATGCACAACCCTTATTAATAGTGCGACAAGATGTGTGAAAACATAAAAAAAAAACAAAATTCAAGCCGCAATTTGAGTATAGTGAGAAAAAAACAGCACCCTCTTAGTATCGTTACCCCTCCTGTTACTGTTAACCTTTATAAAAGCGAGAGTTGAGTCCTGTCTTATCTTCTCTGTATCTCAGCTCACAGATCTCTATAACGTTTAGTTTGTGGACAGAGATTGTAATAGAAGGCAACATGTTTTAAATCATCATGTTCAAACCTGAGTGCAAACACAGCATGCCACAACCACAGCAACCATTGAAGCTTTTTACGTATTTATCCTTTGGCTGTATTTCAACCTCACCTTATAGTTGCGTAGAGGTGCAAACAACAAAAATCCGACAGACACACAAACTATTAAAATACATGCAAAAGAAAAATTATGCTAACAGCGGTGCTCCAACTACGGTGGAGTTTTCACGTACTTCAAGTGACCAGTCATCAACTCAAATGGGACCATTTCACCCTTAGTAAAGACATAAAATTCAGAGTTTAAAGAACAGACTGAAAATAAAACATATTTCACCTTTAATCCCTTCAGATGTCTTGTGGGTGGGACGTCTCTTTATATATTTGCTAAGGATTGAAGGACTCCCCCAGTGGTCTGGAGCACTTCCGCGTTAGCATCATTTATGTCTTTGGAATGTGTTTTGTGTGAGCTGCACATTTAGGTGTTTGCAGGACATTTGCATGTCACTGCTCTCTATTTTCCTTGGTATTTGTCAGCCGCAATGTTTATTTCCTTTGCACGTGTTTTGAGTGTTAGTCTATTTTTGGGGTTGTTTGCCTTTTTTGTTCTTGCAGAACTTCTGTGTTATGCATTTGCACCTTCCGCCACCATAACCTATTTATTAATACTAAAAAGCTGTGACAAAGCCATGTATTTTTAGGTTAAAGTTCCAGTTGCATTTAGCAGACGGAGTGTTCTTTTTTGTAATGGTGCAACAGAAGAGTGACTTTGCAGAAATTATCACCCTGATGAACCGACTGGCATGCAGAAAGGGTCTGATAGTATCATTTGGTGACCCTGAAATGCATTCTATTGTGTAGTTCTCCTATAGTGAGTGGTAAGATTTTTATAAGCATGGTTCTCACTATGCATGGTGATGTCGTCCCCCATACACCAACCCACCCCCCCAGCTCCCAGGTGGCATGGTGTAGGCATAGTGAGCGTTTGAAAACTGGCTTTATGCCACCTCATATTTATGCCACCAGAAACCTAAATGATTTTAAATTAAAAGTTGGATGATTAAATTCAACGAAGATTTTACAACTATTAAAAAAAGTGCCTCCGGTGGGTTTTTCTAATCGAAATAATACATTTTTGTGAGAAAACTTCCTAAACAGTATTTTTTTATGAACAGATTAGTGTCAATAAAATAAAAAATTCCAAAATGTGATTAAATCACTAAAATAAGTAGGATGAAAATAAAAATTCATGCATCTTTTGCGACTACTTAAGCATATTTAATTACTTTAGCACAATTGTTTCATTTCCTACACTAACATGAAACTGTTGTGTTAAAGTAACTAAATGTGCTTAAAATGATTCATAAAGTGTATTAATTATTTTAACTTCATTTATTTCCCCATTTTACCAGTAGTTTAAGGGTTGCAGACGTTACTTTGAGTGTGAGTTTTTAACCTTGCTCTTTTGTTGCTCTTTCAGTATCGAGTCAAGAGGAAGTGCAGTACAAGGCACTAATTTTACACGTTTATTTCACGAAATAGCTCAGAAAGCTAAAATTATGTCTACTAACCTTTTTCTTTCTTTCATGACCAATTTGTGTCATAACCTGGTCAACCAAGGAATCAAAAGTGTTTCAATTATGTTATCCTCAGTTGTGTATTTATAATAAAATATAAGAAGGGGGATGGTGGATGTATTTCCCTTTTTTTGGAGCATACATAGCCTAATTAATATAGTCTATTGACGAAAAGCAATATCCATGGTATTGTTGTTATGTCAGTAACAAGGTCTTACAATAGAACTGCAGTCAGTGTATGGACTGGCATGGCTATCACGGCCCCAACATAGTTAGGGACAAATTTTCCACTGGGATCAGCTTCATAGTCATGGTAGGACACTTCTTTCATTTTATTTATTTTGCTCACAACACCCCGAATGTTGAAAGGGCAATGTTAGGTTAAAAAATGTAGGTTCATAAAAGAGAAACTGATTCCACACAGAAGAGGGATTTTTAACGGCTTCTGCAGAAGGAGAGAGCTACGTTCAGCTACATCTACTTTCTGGTGGGTTTTCTCAGCAGAAGCCTTTTTATTAGCAGATTATAACACATGGGGTGGGTTACAAAATAGAGTGTTCTTCTGACAAGGCAATTGATCAGGTCATAGGACAAAATGCTCCTCTGATTGAATCTCAGAATAGAGTGGTCTCCTGATAACTGTGATTAGCCTTGCACAAACATCAGCAATTTTCTACCACCGTTGCATGACAGTTTGCAGTAAACAGAGTGAAGCATCTCATTTCTTCAATGTTCCATATGCAAATACATTAACTTTATAATCATCATTGAATAAACCTGACAGGCAATATTTTAATTTTATTTTTAAGGATGAATAAAGACATAGACATAGTTTGTCCTCAGTTATTACTGATATTGCTTGTTTTAGAATATGTTTTCATTAAAAACATGATGAAATAAAATTAAACTAAACACCTGCAGTTAAAGTTACATGACGATTTTTTTTTAAAGCTGCTTTTTGGTATTCATTTTGTTGAAACTTGACAGCATTCAGGAATTTAGCTTGAAATATTTTCAGATTGACAGGTCTTTACTTTAGTGTCGAGTGCAGCTCAATTTAACAACTGCAGCCATAGACTAAAACAGACATTCGTCTCGCAGGGGTCTTACAACATCATTCACCACAAGCTCTAACCTCAGAGAAACTGGAAATCACGTGTTTTCTTTCTACATGAACTTGTTTTCATTTCTTTTATCAGGCACTGAGAGCAACAGGCTCAGCACCCACAGCAACTTCAGCCTGAGCAGCGGGACGGAGCAGGAGTTTGAGGTGAGGCCAGACTCGCTGTACGCATGTGTGCGTTCAAAGCACTGAGGTAGCATCTCTCTGGAAGCTCTCGTACCATTTTGAGGTCTGAGGAGTTTAGCAGCAGCATGCTGAACAGCAGGGCATGTTTTAGGGGACGGCTCAATTTTTCAATTCCTTTAGAAGGTAGTCTGCTTCTCTTACTGACTGGGTCTTTTGTGTAAAAACTCAGAAACCTGACAGAGTTATATTTATCACACATTCTATCATCACTTTGACTGAAATATCTCACACATACTTGAAAGCTTTTGATGCACAGACCTGTAAGTGTTTGAACAGCGTTGTTCTGTTTTGTGTTTTGGGAACTTTGACATTTAAGTTTGAGGAAGTTCTGACCCCGATTGTTAATCAAAAAAAAAAAAAAAAAGTTTTGCAAAGATAAATGCTCTGCTAATTCGTGTATTTGGTTGTGCTGTGAAACTGGGACAATAGCTTTAAAGTCAAGTTTCAGTTATTTAAAGAGTTTAAAGATATGGTCCCTTCCACTCATGAAGTGAAAGTACACCCTCTTTGATTATATCGCTCTGTTCTAATCAGGGAAAAAATACAAAGCATTATTTCTAGGTTTTACAATTATTTAAATCAACTCTCAAGTCTAGAAACACAGCAGATTATTCAGTGTTATTACTGTTGTGTGATAAACGGTGGTCTGCATGTATTAAAAAAAGAAATATATATATAAAAACAACAAAAATAAGCATTAGAAATTGAAAATTGAAACAATTAGAAACTGTACAGTGAGGGCAAATTTACAACACAGTCATTAGAGCTAAGAAACGCAGATTTAAAGAGATGTGCAGCTGTGTTGGATAATTTAAGACATGAACAACTTAAGCATGTATGCATGTGCATAAAAAAGAAAAGCACGATTTACAATATTTGAAACAACTCTGCAGATAAAAGCAGGGTTGGAAAGAACATATTAAGTTTGTTTGGGTGGTTAGAAAATCCAGCTGCAGCTCAGAGGAAGGATCATTGATCACGCTTTGCAGGTCTTCACTTTAATGGACGTTGGGCATTTGTTACCTAGATGCCAGGATGGAAAGATATCAGCAGTGTCCAAATAAAAAGCTCTAAATTGCACATTTATTTTAGTTTGTATAATAAGTGGGCATCAGACGTACAAACTGCTTTGGTTCTGCCCATGAAAGCGAGCTGATTGGGTGTTCTACAGGCAGTTTGAGAGCAGCTTTAAAAGAGAGACGAGGTTCTTAGGCATAGAGATGGAGATAATAATGATAATTAATAATAAAAACAAATGTTAATGATAATACTAGATAGTATTTATAGTGCAACCTGTTGCCTATTTCAAAGTGTCAACCGCAAAGAAACGTACACTGGGAAAAAATGGAAATCTAGATAAGTAATTTTTTCTTAAAATAAGTGCATTTGTTCTTGAATTGAGGAGATAAAAGAGACATTTTGCCAATGAAACAAGATTATTTAGATTTGAAATAAGAAAACACAATTGAATAGTCTTTTTTCAAGCGCATTTTATCGAATTATCTTATTTTAAGAGTAACGGTACTCATTCCATTGGCAAACTATCTCATTTACCCACTCAAATTAAGGGTAAATACACTTAATATAAGACATTTTTACTTATTTCTAGATAGTTTTTCCAGTGTAGGCATGATTTGAACATGGTTGTTTAAAAATCCGTCACAAAAAGATGCACACTGCCCCCCCCCCCCCCCCCCCCCCCCCCCCCTTAATAGTTTCCCGGGACGGGAAACTATTAAGATAGTTTCCCGTCCCGCTGCATTAATTTGTTCCCACCTGAATAGATGTTTTATTTCTTAACTAATATTAGTTTATTGTTGTTATTTTTCAAAAATGTTTATGTGCACCCAAAATATTCCTCCATCATTTTCGCCAAGAAGGCCGCAGATATTTTTGCACCTGACATTTATTAATACTAAAAAAAATTGCAAATAAGTTCATTTTCTGATTTGGAAAATTGCTTTGCAGTTGGTAAATGTTTACTTTAGCATATCCTCCACCTCATGATGTGCCCTGATTGGTCAAAAGAATCATATCTGCATATCCATCCATGCAAAGGAAGGGTTTTCACAAACGGCCTGGTAAATAAAAAAACACAAATCGCTCTGCACCGTATGTGAAGATCGTCTTTACAAATACGTTTGCTTGTTTTTTTCTGAAGATCAGGCCCATAGAGTAGAAAGTTTAAAGTTTATCAGTTTGCCCTCTGAGACACTTTTGTATTTTTTGGTTTTTCCTCTTGTTTTGTTTATTTGTTAACATCCTGCTGCACATATTTTGAAATTTGGTGTCTCTTACTCTTAAATAATCACTCTTGATGCATTTTACCATCTCTACAGCTTCTTTATGGCTGAAAGACACACAAGAAAACTTCTATTAAATGATCAGACATTAATACTTTTCCTGTTTTTTTTTTTCCTTAAATATTTTTAAACAACTAAATGTTGGATCATTGTTAGGTTAATTATTAAAAGTATTACAGGATGAATGTCACAAATTAGGAAACAAACACAAAGAGTAGATTATATTCCCTAAAATAAACATTACTGGGATGGGAAGTCTGGTTTTTAACCAGACTGTAATTAGAGTCTAAAAACCAGCCGTTCTATAAAATTAGTTATATGTTTCAAAGGGATTTATGAGGTCTTTGTTCATATTATATATTTTACCTCTTGGGCTCCAAATTTGTTAGTGTAAAGTTGCTTTTAAATCAACAAATTACTGATCCATGTAAATCTTCATCATACAAAATAAGAAAAAAATTCTAACATTCAACAAGTTTTTTTAAACCCAAAGATGTAAGAGAAATAGGGACCAAAAATGTAACATTAAAGGAACTTAAAGAGGCGCCAAAAATCTGAAAAAAGTGTTTACAATAAACAAAACATACAATATATTAATGAAAAATGTATTAGTGAAACACGTAAATTGGTCTTTATTCCTGAGTAAACAGAGCTTTGCTCACTTCTGCTTTATTTTGCTAATTTAAAAAAACTGTTGCGCACAATTCTGCTTTTCAGTGAGTCACTAAATTTTTCTGGTCTGACAATAAGATAAAAATGAAACCAAAAAAAAAAGGGTAACATTGTTGATGAATGATAAATATATAGATAGTGTTTATAAGTTAAAGTCTTTTTCATTTTAGGAAGAATTTAATCATAATTTATCAGTTAAAATAGCTTCAAACATTTGCTTCGATTGCATTCTGCAGGTTTGACTTTAAACAGCTGTCTTCTGTAAGTTGGCAAACTGAATTTAGGCGATTGTAGTGTAAAAGTTAGAGAACGTACATCTTCATTCTGAGAGCCGCAAACGGTTTAGTTAGGCACAAAGCTTTTGAGGGCACAGGGATTAAATGTAACCTTCACAAATGTTTGCTGAAAAAACGCTAAAATACATCTTAATTTTACATGTTTTTAATATTTACTTTTGTTTAATAATTGATCAGTTTTTCTTACTTGTTAGGAAATAAAGGTAAATAAAATGGTGACACAGTGTGATCTACTCTGTGCGTATTAATGCCTACTTTATTATTTATTTATTATTGATGAATTCCAGATTAATTGCATTTTCCCTGATTCATAGGGTTACCAAGCTGGATGCTTTTATTTCTTTTGATTTTATACATACATTAAAATATATATATATATATATATATATATATATATATATATATATATATATATATATATATATATATATATATATATATATATATATATATGTATATATATGTGTATATATATATATATATATATATACTGGTGCTGGTCATAAAATTAGAATATCATGAAAAAGTAGATTGATTTCAGTAATTCCATTTAAAAAGTGAAACTTGTATATTATATTCATACATTACATACAAACTCATATATTTCAGATGTTTATTTTGTTTAATTTTGATGATTACAAATGACAACAAATGAAAATCTCAAATTCATCATATCAGAAAATTAGAATATTGTGAAAAGGTTCAAAATTGATGGCCCCTGGTGCCACACTCTAATCAGCTAATTAACTCAAACCACCTGCAAAAGCCTTTAAATGGTCTTTCAGTCTAGTTCTATAGGCTACACAATCATGGGGAAGACTGCTGACTTGACAGTTGTCCAAAAGACGACCATCGACACCTTGCACAAGGAGGGCAAGACACAAAAGGTCATCGCTAAAGAGGCTGGCTGTTCACAGAGCTCAGTGTCCAAGCACATTAATAGAGAGGCGAAGGGAAGGAAAAGATGTGGTCGAAAAAAGTGTACAAGCAAGAGAGATAACCGCACCCTGGAGAGGATTGTGAAACAAAACCCATTCAAAAATGTGGGGGAGATTCACAAAGAGTGGACTGCAGCTGGAGTGAGTGCTTCAAGAACCACCACACACAGACGTATGAAAGACATGGGTTTCTGCTGTCGCATTCCTTGTGTCAAGCCACTCTTGAACCACAGACAGCGTCAGAAGCGTCTTGCCTGGGCTAAAGAGAAACAGGACTGGACTGCTGGTGAGTGGTCCAAAGTCATGTTCTCTGATGAAAGTAAATTTTGCATTTCCTTTGGAAATCAAGGTCCCAGAGTCTGGAGGAAAAGAAGAGAGGCACTTCATCCACGTTGTTTGAAGTCCAGTGTAAAGTTTCCACAGTCAGTGATGGTTTGGGGTGCCATGTCATCTGCTGGTGTTGGTCCATTGTGTTTTCTGAGGTCCAGGGTCAACGCAGCCACATACCAGGAAGTTTTAGAGCACTTCATGCTTCCTGCAGCTGACCAACTTTTTGGAGATGCAGATTTCATTTTCCAACAGGACTTGGCACCTGCACACAGTGCCAAAGCTACCAGTACCTGGTTGAAGGACCATGGTATCCCTGTTCTTAATTGGCCAGCAAACTCTCCTGACCTTAACCCCATAGAAAATCTATGGGGTATTGTGAAGAAGAAGATGCAATACACCAGACCCAACAATTCAGAAGAGCTAAAAGCCACTATTAGAGCAACCTGGGCTATCATAACACCTGAGCAGTGCCACAGACTGATCGACTCAATGCCACGCCGCATTGCTGCAGTAATACAGGCCAAAGGAGGCCCAACTAAATACTGAGTGCTGTACATGCTCATACTTTTCATGTTCATACTTTTCAGTTGGCCAACATTTCTATAAATCCTTTGTTTTTATTGGTCTTCAGTAATATTCTAATTTTCTGATATGATGAATTTGAGATTTTCATTTGTTGTCATTTGTAATCATCAAAATTAAACCAAATAAACATCTGAAATATATGAGTTTGTATGTAATGTATGAATATAATATACAAGTTTCACTTTTTAAATGGAATTACTGAAATCAATCTACTTTTTCATGATATTCTAATTTTATGACCAGCACCTGTATATATATATACACACATATATATACATACATATATATATACACATATTATATACATACATATATACACATACATACATACATACATACATACATACATACATATATATATATATATATATATATATATATATACACACACACATATATATACACACACACATATATATATATACACACACATATATATATATATACGGTATATATATATATATATATGGTATATATATATATATATATATATATATATATATATATATATATGTATATATATATAAAATAAAATTAAAAAAGCATCCAGCTTGGTGACCATATACCATATTTTTTTTTTATAATTAAAAAAAATCATAAAACTCATATTCATGGCGCTAAACTAAATCTTGAATAAAAATTCTCCTTAAAAAAAAAGAAAAGGATGCTTTTGTTTTTTTTATTATCACCTTTTACAGATTTTTTTCTTCTGTTTTATCTTTTTTCAGGACGCTGTAGAAATTCTGCCTCCTCCACCACGACCTCCACGACCTTCCGACCCGTTGCCCAGCATCCCTCCGCCCAGGATTCCTCCACGGATCCCAGAAAGGTCCGCGTAATTATTGTTTCAATATCAACGTCGCCAAAAAGTCGACACTGGGGACAGAGGGAAATAGCTAAGCGGTAGTAGTGAGTGACACGGGGAGTGGTAAAGAGGAAGCATTCACCCTTCAGTGAGTCTGCAGCTGTGAGTTGGAGAGGAAGAGTGAGAAAGTGACAGAGAGGCGTGGAGGTTCACGTTCTGCAGAACTATGAATATCTACACTAGAATCCTAGCTTTGAGAACGAGCTCTAAAAACTGTCATTCATCATCCCTGAACTCCTTGGGTTCACTGGAAAAAAATCAAACCTAGATTGGTAATTTTTTCTTAAAATAAGTGCATTTGTTCTTGGATTGAGGAGGTAAAAGATACATTTTGCCAACGGAACAAGACAATTTACATTTAAAATAAAAAAAAACAACTGCATTGTCTTATTTCAAGTATATATTATCTAATTAAATAACCTTAATTTAAGAACTTTTTACTTATTTCTAAATAATTTGATGTTAAATCATAAAGAGAAAACCACCCAAGTCTGATTTAGATGTGATTACATCTAAAATGCATGTACTCTACGACCCTTATTGCTAACAGTAAATTCCCCCGGATTTTATTAATGAGAGCAGGGGATACAGAAAGAGGATTTAGGACCGGCTGACATTAAATGTCATGTTGAAAAAAGTTACACGCCTCTGCTTTCTAAGCCTGAAAGTCTCAGATCTCCTTTGATATTGGAGTTGATGTATCTGGGGGGGGTTATTCATCCGAGCTTCTTGGAACTGAAAGATCTTATCGACAAGTTTTTTTAAATTTTTTTTTAGTACTGTGAGGTGAAGCATTAGCATTTTGTGTTCTGTTTTTTTTTTCTGTTTTTTGTTGCTATTGTCTAAGATGACAAAACGGTTGAAAATAGGCCTGTGCGGTTTGTTAAGTGTGTAAACACGGCATGGAAAAGTGCAGCGTATATTGAATAATGTGGTTCAGCACAAAGCGTTTGATTTGTTTACAGTTTCTGTGAGATTAAAGATAAGGAAGCACAGCAATAGTTAGGTACATGACATTTGTCTAAGAAGATTCAACTTACAGTACTTGTATTAAGGTAAAACTATTATTTCAGCTACAATTTTTCCTGTCTTTTTTTGGAAAACCTGTGAGTCACTTAGAAAATAATCTGGATAAGGAGGAAAATACAGGGTATAAATGTTAAACCAATAGTGAGAGACATTGCAAAGGAAGAAATATAAACGAAACAACATTTAATGTGAGAATTGTACGGAAGAGGATTAGGGCCACTGAAAAAAAAAAAGTTAACTGATTTTTTAATTTTATTTCAGTTTAACATGGGAAAAATTCTGAATTCTGACTTTTTTCTCAGAATTCTGACTTTAATCTCAGAATTCTGACTTTTTTATTGTCAGAATTCAGTCAGAATTCTGAGATTAAAGTCAGAATTGTGAGAAAAAAGTCGGAATTCTGACTTTTTCCCCATACTAAACTGAAAAAAAAATTAAAAAATCAGTTAACTTTTTTTTTTTTCCACTGGCCCTAATCCTCTTCCGTACAATTCTGTGGGTTATACCACAGGATTTATTATATCTTAAAATGTTCACGTCATTTTTAAGCCTCAGGGTCAGGATTAGTGGATACTTGTTTAAACTCAGATGCAGAGATGATTTCTTGCTAAATTGAATGTAGAAGTAAAAATACAGAAGCCATAATCCAGAACTGATCAACAACAAAACACAAGGACCAAAAACTAGGAGATACTGGGGTGTTTATATGGGAGATGGAGCAAAGAATAAGCTAATCAGCTAATAGGGAGCAGGTGTGGATAGAAGCAGCTAGAAGGGAGCTAAGGTGAAAGGTGACTGGAACAAGGGGAAACGCAGAGAAACTAAAAAAACATACAGTGCTGTTTAAACAGAACTACAAAACAACAAGAATAACACAAAATGGAAATTAAACCAATGATCCAGAAAACAGAAAATTACACAAATCAGAGTGTAACTGAAGAAAGAAAAGTTAAACAAAACCAGAAAGGGCAGAATCATGACAGTCAGAAGGTTTTTTAGCATTTCTAGATTTCATTACAGTTTCAGCCCATTACTCAAGTGTTAGCTGGGTCAGTCTTTCAATGGTGACCGTTTTTTTGAAAGTTTAACACTTCCCTTCAAATTCCCCAGACTGTCCTTAATTATTAAATTCTAGGATGTCTCCAAAATATGGGAAGATGTTTTCTGATGCTGCCTCCCTTCAACCTTTACAGCATATTTTTTTTTTTTATCTTTTAAAGCATTTATCCATTATTAATTGGATAAATCCTTTGGTTTTTAGCGTGTAACAAATGCAACCATCTAACAGTAAATCCTTTCTCTTTCACTTTTAGTGTAACATGCGTGTATATCCTGCACAGTTCAGCTAAAAGACAAACAAATCTGTTAGGGTAAAAATAAAAAAAGGAAGAAGAAAGGTTTTTTTAAAAGCATTTCCATAAGCAAATGTGCAAAAACTTATTTAAAGCAACTTTTAAATCAGTGTGGGTGTTCACTCTTCTGGAGTTCCCAGTCTATAGTGCATCTCATTAAATCTACTAACACATGCGTCCAAGTGTCGCTAAAATCTCCCATAACCTTGAAGAGAAATGCCTTCCAGTTTTATAGAACCTAAGCTTGAAATTTTGGTTCAAAATGCTCAAAAATATTTAATAGAATTTAAGTAAACAACCGAACTGGGAAACACGTTGATGGCGGGTTAATGCTGCGGGCCTCGTTTCTCGCAACCACCACCCATTTAACGATCCCTGGTAAAGCTGGAAAGTCCTTTCTTAGAATAATAATAATAATAATAAACTAACACTTATAAAAGTGAAATATTTCCAGTTTTCTACAGTTTGAGGCTTTTCAGAAGTAATTGAATAAAACTACTAACCAATCAGCTGAGAGGAAGAAACATCTGGTCAGAAATCATGCTACGGCCTACATTTAGTAGATTTATGCTTTGTTTCTGCAAACACACCTTAGTGAAAGCGTGTAACTGGTGTAATTATATATTTTTTCAAATGCTAATCTTTTTAACACACTAAAATGTCTTATCAGCAGAGGCGTCAAGTAACAAAGTACAAATGCTTTGTTAACTTACTTAAGAAGAAATGTTGGCTATCTATACCTTACTGGAGTAATTATTTTTCAAACGTTTTACTTCTATTCCTTACATTTTAAAAATAGACACACTATTAAAAAAATAAAAATAAAACATCAAAATATATTTTTTTATCCAGACAATTAATTTCTTTGTGGTTGGACTTGGTTGTTTACTACATACATACATTGTTTACTACATGCCCAAATAAATGTTTTTTTCAGGATGATGCAATTTAAAATTTGTTACTGTTGCCATTGCAGTATCTATAAAACTAAGAACATTAGAAAAATTTTCCTTTAATAGGGTAACGCAGTAAAGCGCCTGTCCTTAACATTTTTTCTTTCATTACTTTTACTTTTATGTAGTTTTAAAAATGGTACTTTTACACTTTTACTTGAGTAAAAAGCTTAGGTTGATACTTTGACTTCTATAAAAGTGTTTTTAAACAGCAGGATTTATTCTTCCCTTGAGTAATAAACATTAAGGTGAGTGTTGGCCTAATGGTTAGAGCACTTTCTGCTCTGAGAAGGTTGGAAGTACCCAGTTCAATCCCCACAGCCTCCACTCTGGGTCCCTGAGCAAGACCCTTAACCCCACACTCCTCCCAGGGTGCCATATAATGGCAGCCCACTGCTCCCCCAAGGAGACACACAAGGGGTGCTGGTGCCATTTCTCCAGCTGTCTACAGGCAAGAGGCGGGGTACACCCTGGACAAGTCACCAGTCCATCGCAGACAAACAGGACACAGTCATGTTTTTGGACTGTGGGAGGAAGCCGGAGTACCCGGAGAGAACCCACACATGCTCAGGAGAACATGCAAACTCCATGCAGAAAGACCCTGGGCCAGGAATTGAACCCAGAACCTTCTTGCTGCAAGGCAGCAGTGCTACCCACTGTCCCACTGAGCAGCCTGGGGTGGCTTAAAGGAATAGTACACCCAAAACATGATTAGCCTTCATTTTCTACTCACCCCAATGCTGAACAACACTCTGGAGTACTTTTTTGATATCTCAAATGCATCTGGAGATCTGGGAGGCTTCTTGCTGTCTGCTGACATTCAAATAATGGAGGTCTATGGCGCCCGAGGCAGAAAGGTCCATAAAAGTTCACAAAAAACTTGTCAATATTCCTCCATACTGCTCGTCCAATGTATTCCAAGTGTCCTGAGTGGGTAGCGTCCATAATTTACTCGAAACAAAGTCATTTAGAATGTTTTTAGAGCATAAACAGTAGTGTATAGGATTTTCTAAAAGCGCGTTCACGAGTCTACGGAAACCGCGGCAGACCAAACCAGATCTAAGTGCGCATTCAGCGTCTGCTCTGCCGATAATGCAAGCGTAGAAGAAGAAATGTGCTGTTTACCTGTGCAAAGAAAGAAACAATGAAAGAAAAATGTCTGAGGACTTCAGTGTTGAGGAAGAGCATGAGTTCTTTGCCGAGCTGAATGCGCACTTTCGTCTGGTTTGGTCTGCCGCGGTTTCCGTAGACTCGTGAACGCGCTTTTAGGAAATCCATACACTACTGTTTATGCTCTAAAAACATTCTAAATGACTTCGTTTCGAGTAAATTCTGGATGCTACCCACTCAGGACACTTGGAATACATTGGACGAGCACTATGGAGGAATATTGACAAGTTTTTTGTGAACTTTTATGGACCTTTCTGCCTCGGGCGCCATAGACCTCCATTATTTGAATGTCAGCAGACAGCAAGAAGCCTCCCAGATCTCCAGATGCATTTGAGATATCAAAAAAATACTCCAGAGTGTTGTTCAGCATGGGGGTGAGTAGAAAATGAAGGCTAGCATGTTTTGGGTGTACTATTCCTTTAAATTCAGAGGTAAATTTCTCCAATGTGAGATTAATTGCTCAACTAATACTTTTTACACCTCTGCTAAAGTATGGATCTAAAAACATTAAATTTATGCTCAAAATATGGTTTAAAAGGTGAAGCATTCATTGTTGAAATAAAGTGATTTTTTTTTTAATTTCCAGAAGTCAAAGGCAGATTTCAGACTGACTAAATAATCATGCTAGGTGCCATTAAATAAAAAAACAAAAAATAGAAAAACAACCACATTAAGTGGGTTTACAACTTGAAGCCCACAAAGACTTGAAACATCTTATCTGATGTCTGATGAACGCTGGTAGCACACCTCTCATCAACAAACATGTCTGCCTTGGTTTTATATTTTTATACCTTTAGAGACGATGCTCAGATTCCGCATATGTGGGTCATACAGTAGCATCTTCTTGAAGCTGAAGGTTATGGTTTACTGCAATCTTGTGTTTCCGAGCTGATAACCTTTCATAACAGTGACTGTTTTTGTTTTTCCTGTAGGGTGCCAGAGAAAGTGAATGAGCGCTACATATCCTGCCCGTCACGAGCTCTTCCCCAGAGACCTGCTCCCAGACAGACAGAATTTGCGCCTCCCATTCCCCGCCGCCTGCGGTGATGATAACCGCCCCTGTCCCGTCATAGTCGACCTACCAGTACTGTACATGTTTCAGGGCGGTTTGTGCTTCTGTTTGCCATCTGGATTTAACAGTTTGTCTGCCTTAGACATTGATTTCCTCTCCAGGACTCCACTCGAATTTATTGAGGATTTGATTTGCATAGAGGAATGTGATATGATGTTTCCTTTGAGTTTATGGAAAACAAAAACCTTTGATCTGATTAGAGTAAACATCGAGATATCTGGTAAAATGTATAATTAATGTTAAAAAGAAGGTGTATTGTATTCCAGCAAAGATTGTGTGTATTTTAGGATATAAGGTGTTTTAGTGTTGATAGTCTAGAAAAAAATGTTTACTAATTACGTTTTTCTGTTTGTTTTTGTTTACTTGACATTGTACTGAATGTAAATGAAGGAGTTCTGAATTATACGCTTGAGGTTTAGGGTCACATTTGATGTAAACTGTGAACAGTTTGAAAAACAAACAGAAATCTATTCTTATATTTACAGCAAATACAGAATCATTCATTTTCTTTTTTTCTCTGTAAATCGATGATACGTATCAGATTTCTACTGATTTCATTACAGAAATGCTGGTATGTTCATGTTCTGGCTGACACAGTACAGATATTTAATTTATTGAGTTGCTCCTGTACATCTTTCCCTCAAAACGGCGGGAGGTCAAGCTATTTTTATATTCCTTTTCACCTACATATCTCCTATTTTAAGGGACACTGGTTATGGATTTTATAGCACATTTGCATTATAGTGAATTAAAACTCCTGGATGTATAACAGACAGATCAAGGAATCCTGCGATTGTCTCCCGGTCTGTTCCATGAACACCATCTGACAGTTTGGTGTTATTGTTCAATATTTTTGCGGGTTTTAATCTTAAGCATATTATCCATGAGTCTGATATGAATACAGTCCAAACCCAGAACCAATAAAAGCTTCTTTTACAGACATGTCTGTATATCATGTATCAATAAAGGTTGAATATTTCTGCAACAATATTTGCTTAATTTATCTGAACAGTTAATGTGAACACAAATAAGTTTGAATTATGTCATAATTTTGCATCATAGTGCTTGATAAAGGTTTAACAAACCCTAACCTGCATGTATTGTTTTGTTAGTGGTCGGTGAATGATGTTCCGTAACAGAGTTTTTCCAGTTTTGTCTTTCCTCCTTGCTTTTAAGCCCTCATACAGCACTCTCTATTATCCTTGCAATATATCAAAACCTTTAAAATAGATTTTTTTTTTGTATCACCAAAAGTTTATAGTCAACAAGAATGGCATAAAGAATAATATAGATTATATAGATTCTGCTGGGAGGAAAGATCTGTGATAATGCAACTTAGTGCACCTAGGGTTTAAGCAGTCTTTCACTAATTGAGCTCTTGATTTGCAACAGCTTCATGCATGATGGGTGAAACACCAAACGCAAGTGAGTGTCAAGAACGGGGCAGATGGACCCAGTATTCAAGGTGAGACAGACAATGGGAAAGTTCAAAATGTTTATTAACCCAAAAACACATAACGGAACAGAAGCTGCAGAGTGGAGGCGGGGCATCACCCAATCACTGACACTCTGGAGGTAGAAACACAGGTAAGTGACCCGGATCAACTGACGGGAGATGATTATCTGTGTGAGTCATTTACTTGTTTTAACAGCAGCTCGGTCCATCCTTTCCAAGGAGGACAGGATCCAGCCAATGGACTGCCAAAGGAGCTGTGGTGCAGAGCCGCCCAGAGTGTCCTAAATGCAGCAACCTCGGTGGCAGGAATGCAATCCAGGTCAGGTAAAACGGATCAGACAGGAACAGTTCGGGAATCCAGGAGTCCGCAGCACAGTCAGGGATTGCGATCCACACAGGAACAGACATATCCAGGGTTTCAGAGTTCCATGAGTCGAGCAATGAGCTCAGACAGACATGCACAGATGCAGACAGGCAGGCTCAGTGGTTGAGGGACAGAGACAAGACATGGTACCAGGATAACTGCAGGGCTTTAAACTGGTCTCCAACTTGGAGCCAGGATTACAGGACTTTAAACTAGCTCCCCCCCCACCAAACCAAAACAGGAACCGATAGAGCTCAGCTGGAAAAAGCCAGGACACAATCAGGTGATGGCAAGACAAACACCAAACCCTCACAACCCATGAGCCTCTGGGAAAGGCGACATAAACCTTTGGATAACTCAAACTAACGAAGCAAACATCCAAACAACGATCAGCTTGGTTGAGTCGAATATAAAGCAACAGACGCAGGTTGATAAGTTGAGCGATGATTAAGAACCGGGCAGAGTTTTGCAGGTTAATGAAGTGAACAATTTAGGTCAGCTATCAGGGCAGATCAATACAGTGAGAACATCAACATTTACAATGTTTGGGATGATATAATTAGGACATCCTGTTAGCTTTCATAGACTTTGAGGAGCTATTATTATTATGCATTAAATGCTAACGAGCAAAAAATAAATTTAAAAGGCTAGAAGTGCATAACTACCTTTCTTGTTCTATGCATCCATCACTTTATTCATTGTTATATTCACTCATCTGTGAATGTAGGTAGTGAAGTTTGCTTCTTCTCCCTCAACATTTCTTCTAAGTGTAATTTGCTTCTTGAGACTAGTTCTAGATCTAAATACCAGCACTGAAAGAAACTGATTTGGTATTATGTTTTCATTAGAGAGGCCAAAACCAGGGCCACCTCATTTAAAGGGGCAGTGGCCCCTGTTGGCTCCTGTCTAGAACCATCAATGCTTTAGATACACAGTTTAAATAAATTCCATTCAGTTTATTTCTATAGTGCCAATTCACAACATGTCATCTCAAGGCCTAATTGTATGCCCCATATTAATATGTTACTACAAATAAATATTTTTTTTCACATTAAAATGTAAACCCCAGTTCAATTCCTTTCAATGGGTTGTTATAATTTTGGACAATGGCGGATTTTAGGATTAAAACCAAAAGAAAAGGAGGAATCAATAAACAGGTTTTCTTCTGAGATCATTGTGGTCAAACGGTTTTTTTCATGCAGCTGTTGCCTAATCTTCTCCTTGGCTTTCCAAACAATCCTGGACACTCATTTTATACACCACTCTGTCTAAAATAACATTGATTTCCTGGTTTGTTTTCTAATATTTCAGCGGTAGGATGCTTCCCTTAAGCTTGTTTTGGTGCTTGACATCCGATGCATAAATCGATTGTGCAAATATAACAAAACTGATATGGAAAAAATAAAGCAACCTCGGTTTAAGGCAGCATTTAAACTGTATCTTATTTGTACTTTCATAGTTTGGCCACTTGATGGCGCTGTAAAGCTGCTGTGCTCTGCAGATGGATCCAGCTATATGTTCATATCTACAAACTTGGCTGTTTGTTGCATCTTGTAAATGACTCCCTTATCAGTTTAAATAAATTAACGCTTCCTAAACTTAAGAGGGGTTGGATGGGTGGGCTGTAAAACTTCCAAGGAGGAACTTCCTTTTGAACCTTTCAAAATAAAGTAGACTGTGTTCTCATTAGGACTAGAGGAAGCAGGTTTTAAAAATGACAGTTGGTTCAGCAGAGGCCTGCATGGTGAGATTTTAAAGGGCCCCTGTATTTCAATGGAAATGATGATCTCCAGCTGCTGTATTCTGCATAAATCAAGTCTGTCAGTAGATTTCCATGTTTTTAATGATGTGATAGCCTCCCTAAGCCTTAAACCAAGAATGAAAGAAAAGGTCCAACAAGCTTTATTTGAATGCATTAGTTTTTATGTTTTTTAGTTTAGTTTTTTTGCTTTGCATTACAGTGATTTTTTTCTTTTCTTTTTTAACAAATCAACAACATTGTAACAATATAGTTTTACATCAATTCCGGTCCTTTTTGAATGAATGGCGATTACAGGCTTTTTTTTTTTTTTTTTTTTTTTTAGGAAGAAAGGAATTCAAATTATGTTTATAAAGAGGCCTAACCTTAAAAAAAAGATTGTCTGTGTAATAATTAATCCAGTTTAATATGCATGAAATAAACCTATTTTTCTGCCCTTGATTTAACTGTCAGAAAATACAAAATCATGCTGCATAAAAATACTATATAACAATAGTCCAATACTGATAATAGATAACACAGTTTTTATTTATAAGAAAATAGTGTATTTTAAGCGTCTGAGCAGACCTTTATTTTGAAGGGTCATGCCCCCCCCTCCCCTCGGTGCTGGACGGGACAGAGTCTCTCCGTGGATGCGTCGCGGTGGTCACGCAGGACAGTGAAGCGCTGACAGCCGGCAGGCTGCTTACGAGGAAGAGTGTCTGCAGCAGTGAGCCCAAAACTGGATTACCAGTAATCCTGGATTACCAGTAATCCTGGATTACCAACACACCGAGGTGAGCCTCCGGATCACTATTACACCTGGATGCTGCGGCTCTTTTCATGTCTTTATTTTATTTTATTTATTTGTTCCCGTTTTCTATTTTTATTCTATTCTAAAATTCACCTTAATCTCTAATCGCTCCATTTAAAGTGTGTTTCAGTGTTTTGTTCATTTAATTTGCGGACTTTAAGAGAGCAGTGCGACTGTTAGTTAATCGATGAGGATTGAGGCGCTCTGGCCGCGGGACAGCAGCTGCTGCTGCTGCAGTCTGCACACACACACACACCAATCACACCAATCCACACCGTGGAAATGCGACCCACTCTGCCGCACTCTGGTTCTAAATGACTAACCTTGGAGGTGAAGTCAATTTCAGTCTATTAGAGTTTAAAAGTATTGATTATCCTTTGCTATAAGGGTGTAATCATCCAGCAATGTGGCTAAGGTTGTCATTGAGTCCCAGAGGGGACCTCATGCATGCATATAGTCAGAGATGGCAAAAGTACTCACTTTCCGTACTTGAGTAAAAGTACAGATACTTGTGTTAAAAATACTCTGGTAAAAGTGGAAGTACTGATTAAACTTCTTTACTCAAGTAAAAGTAACAAAGTACAGGCTTGTAAATTTACTTAAAGTATAAAAGTAAAAGTAGAAACCACTTTTTTCATGCTGTTGCCTACATTTTAAATGGATGTCTGCCAATAGGACTAGATCTCCGTTGTGTTCATTTTCAATCATCTCGTCGTCCATACTACTATGCTAACGCCACCGCCACCAAGCTGCAATGATTTGCCGCCAATGAATACCGCCGAATCTGTCGATTCATCTTGTAGTGGTGCGTCAAATGCAACGTAGATTCCCATCCAATTAGACTGAATTTGGTATTTGTGAGAAAACGGCTCACCAGCTCCCGTCTCACGTCAGAGGAGGAGTAAGCAGATGACTTGCAAAAAGGTGGTAAGAACCAGCGGACAACAAAATTCCAGTTCAAAAGCGTGTAGCGGTTTATTTACTGGTGCAACGGTGAAGACAAAAAAAAAAACAAAACAAACAAAATACTTTCAAATAAAGAAAACAAAACCGGCGATTGCAGGCAATACAAAACACTGACAGCCTCACAGCAAGCTGACTTTATATATAGTCTCTCTAAGCAGACCTTCAAGAGCAGTTTCTCCAACCAGTCTCTCCAAGCAGACCCCTAAGCCATTGGGAGTGTGCCCCTTAAATAGACCCACCAATAATCAGCCAATTGGGACAGCCCAACTAAACAGGAAGGGAAATCCCCTATAAAGCACAGTTAACATTGTAGAAAAAATGGAAAATGATATATGTTCATAACTACTCGCCACACTCCTCTATCATATGGAATAATAGATTTATTCTACATCGCAATAAGTCATTATTCTACAAAGATTGGATGGAGAAGAATATTTGGTCTATTATACACTTAATGGACACTAATGGTTACATATTAAATTACGAACAATTCTGTACAAAATATCAGTTCCTTCCTCCAAAAGATGAATTTACAAGATTACTTAACGCCTTGCCAGAACAATTTATTAATCAGATTCAAAATATAATAATATATCATCCAATTACCCCCAAACTACCCGATTTATCTATTAATGGAATATCAATCACTGATCAAAAATTCAATAACCACACAATTAGAAACTATCTAAATGAAACTTTGTTCCCTGGGAAAATAAATAAAAATAACATTCTTTGCAAATTTGAACAAAAATCAATTGAAATACCAAGAACTTTTTTTTTAAACTTCCTATACAACCAAAAGCTAAAGAAACTGCCATCTACCCATCAAAAGAACTACTAAGAATCCGTTTTAATATTGATGACAATAAATGCTCATTCTGTGAAAGTGATGTAGAAACTATAGACCATGTCTTCTATGAATGCAGTCAGACTAAAACATTTTGGAATTGTTTAGAAAGATGGATCAAATCAAAAATTGCACTCCCTAATTCTATTTCTAGAGATATGGTAGTTTTTGGAATACTATTGAAAGACAAAACAATAGAACTCTGTTGTAACCTAATTTTTTGTTTAGCAAAATTCTTTATTCATAAACAGAGAGTCTTGAGATCCTCCCCTATCTTTAGTATTTTTTTATCTGAATTTAATTTATATTTGACATCTCTTGAATGTATCGAATCTTACAAATACCTGACTGAAATACTAATGAAAACTGCCCACTGATGTACATTAATCCTAACATATGAATCCCCTTGTCTTTATGTTATTTTATTGTATTATTAGCATTACTCACGCATTTTTTATTTTCCTCATCAAAGTTACTTTGTATTTTTTAAACTTCCTATACAACCAAAAGCTAAAGAAACTGCCATCTACCCATCAAAAGAACTACTAAGAATCCGTTTTAATATCGATGACAATAAATGCTCATTCTGTGAAAGTGATGTAGAAACTATAGACCATGTCTTCTATGAATGCAGTCAGACTAAAACATTTTGGAATTGTTTAGAAAGATGGATCAAATCAAAAATTGCACTCCCTAATTCTATTTCTAGAGATATGGTAGTTTTTGGAATACTATTGAAAGACAAAACAATAGAACTCTGTTGTAACCTAATTTTTTGTTTAGCAAAATTCTTTATTCATAAACAGAGAGTCTTGAGATCCTCCCCTATCTTTAGTATTTTTTTATCTGAATTTAATTTATATTTGACATCTCTTGAATGTATCGAATCTTACAAATACCTGACTGAAATACTAATGAAAACTGCCCACTGATGTACATTAATCCTAACATATGAATCCCCTTGTCTTTATGTTATTTTATTGTATTATTAGCATTACTCACGCATTTTTTATTTTCCTCATCAAAGTTACTTTGTATTTTCATTCTGAAATCTGCCTCTACTATGCCTTCTATAGAATTAGAATTCTAATGTTCTTATTGCCTAACTTGTTTCTACCCACCTTGTTTAAATAAAGTTCATCAAAAAAAAAAAAACATTGTAGAAAAATAAATACAGACAATAGCATCATTCATACAAAAACATACATATTAATGAAATAATTTAACCATGCTAACATTACCATTTCACCTACTTATTACCATGCAAACAATTATTACATTCATTGAAATCCCACTTAACACCCCTGCCCCCTAATAGTCTTTTTCAATGCCCTGGGACAATGGATAAGAGACTGGCTCCGATGCGGTACGTGTTTCCACACGGACCAGTATGCTGACGGACTAAGGGAAGAGAATGTGTAATTTGACTGGGAAGTTTTATTACCGACTACGGAATGTATATTAAAGCTGTCGCAGTGGGTACCTTCAGAGTTTGCTACGCTGGTGAGTAAGTAAAGTGTTGAATGAAAGGTGACGTTGTAATTTCGGAACTAGTGTAAATTACCTGGTGAATTGTTTGGAACTGCCGCCGCCATGATAGCCGGTTTGTGGTGCATGCTGGGAAATGTAGTGAAGGATGTGACGCTGTGCGTGATAGACAGCGGCTACACTTTGGGAACAGAGGGGGAAAACGGCTCCGTTTTCACAGTGACGTGAAAAATAATAACGGTAACTCCATTGAAATGATTCAAAACTAAAGTAACGAGCCAATTTTTTAAAATGTAAGGAGTAGAAAGTACAGATATTTGTGTAAAAATGTAAGGAGTAGAAGTAAAAAGTCGCCATAAAAATAAGTAGTAAAGTAAAGTAAAAATATCAGAAAAATCTACTTGAGTACAGTAACGAAGTATTTATACCGTATTTTCACGACTATAAGGCGCACCTAAACGTCTTTTTTTTTCCTCAAAATGTGGGGTGCGCCCTATGGTGCGGTGCGCCCTATCTGCGGACGTTGTTGAGACCACCATGAGTATGTGAGAACCTTAAAGGGGGAAGTGTGGGCGTGGCTTGTGTATAAAAGAACAGGTATGTGCTGTATGCAGAACATTGTTGTCTTAACAACCCTGGAAATGGCAAAGAGACACGCCTATGAAGCCCAGTTTAAACTGAAGGCTATCAGCTACGCAGAGGAACATGGAAATCGAGCAGCTGCGAGAGAATTCAATATAAATGAATCGATGGTTCGCAAGTGGAGGAAGCTGGAAAACGAACTCCGACTGGTTAAGAAGACGCAGCTGAGTTTCCGCGGACATAAGGCGAGGTGGCCCGAGTTGGAGGAAAGACTGGAGCGGTGGATCGTGGAGCAAAGAACGAGTGGGGCCAGCGTTTCAACGGTCACTGTTCGACTAAAAGCAGTAAAGCTGGCGGAAGAAATGAAAATTGAAAATTTTCAAGGAGGTCCATCGTGGTGCTTCCGTTTTATGAAACGGTGCAATTTTTCCATCCGGACCAGGACTACAGTTGCTCAGCGACGTCCGGCGGATTATGATGAAAAGCTGGCGAGCTTCCACTCCTTCTGCAGCAAACACATCGCTGACAGAGTCATCCAGCCAAGCCACATCACCAACATGGACGAGGTGCCGCTCACTTTCGACATCCCGGTGAATCACACGGTGGAGAAGAAGGGGACCAGCACTGTAGCGATACACACAACGGGGTATGAAAAGGCGTCGTTTACTGTTGTGCTTGGCTGCCACGCAAATGGACAGAAACTGCCGCCTATGGTGATTTTTAAAAGAAAGACTTTGCCTAAAGAGACTTTTCCAGCTGGAGTCGTTATTAAGGCGAATGAAAAAGGCTGGATGGACGAGGGGATGATGAAAGCTTGGCTGAGGGAGGTGTATGTAAGGAGACCAGGTGGTTTTTTCCACGCATCTCCATCTCTGTTAATTTGTGATTCCATGCGTGCCCATCTCACAGCCGATGTGAAAAAAAAGGTCAAAGAAATGAACGCTGTGCTTGCTGTTATTCCGGGAGGTCTGACAAAGGAGCTTCAACCGCTCGACATCGGTGTGAACCGCCCGTTCAAAGTAAGGCTGCGAGCGGCGTGGGAGCGATGGATGACAGACGGAGAGCACAGTTTCACTAAAAGTGGAAGGCAGCGGCGGGCAAGTTACGCCACCGTTTGCGGATGGATTGTAGATGCTTGGACTAACGTTTCTGCTGGGACTGTTGTTCGAGCTTTTGCAAAAGCCGGCATCATTTCCAAGGAGCCGCCCGGCACGGAAAGTGACTCTGACAGCGAAGAAGAAGGGGAAACTGGCATGTCGGATTTAGCGCAGCTGTTTAATTCCGAAACAGAGGATGAGGACTTTGATGGGTTTGATTAATACTCTGTAATAAATACTTGAATAAAACACAATCATACTCAGTTTTGCTCCAGCTCTATTTTTCTACCTAAAAAACTTAATTCAACAGCCGCCTCTGGGCCGCAGCGCATCCTGGCTCACCTCAGCAGGTGTTTTTTCATCTAAATAATCTAAATCTTTTTAAGTGAGAAAGTCCACCTGAAAATTTAATCATTGCAGTCAGTTCATCCAGATTATTATCCTGCCTATGTTTTAAGTTAATTTATGCGTCAATAAACGAAGAAGAAGGGGAAACTGGCATGTCGGATTTAGCGCAGCTGTTTAATTCAGAAACAGAGGATGAGGACTTTGAGGGGTTTGATTAATACTCTGTAATAAATACATGAATAAAGCACAATCATACTCAGTTTTGCTCCCGCTCTATTTTTCTACCTGAAAACTTAATTCAACAGCCGCCTCTGGGCCGCGGCGCATCGGGCTCACCTCAGCAGGTGTTTTTTCATATAAATAATTTTAATCTTTTTAAGTGAGAAAGTCCACCTGAAAATTTAATCATTGCAGTCAGTTCATCCAGATTATTATCCTGCCTATTTTTTAAGTTAATTTATGCGTCAATAAACTGTATCAGAGGAGTAATCACAGCCCTGTGTCATCAGCGATGTGTCTCTCACGGCAGGTTCCCAGGTTTTAATAATACTTTGTAATAAATACACCTTGCAGCTTTATTTGCTGTGATCAGTGGGAATAAAGTAGTTTTAATATGTTTTTAAGTGAGAAAATCCACCTGAGAGGACATGTACCTGTATATAAAAAACGCGCCCTATAGTCCGGTGCGCCTTATGTGTGTGTTAAATACAGAAATGGGACACATAACTGAGAGTGCGCCTTTTAGTCCGGTGCGCCTTATGGTCGTGAAAATACGGTACTTCGTTACTTCCCATCTCTGCATATAGTATGTTGTTGGGACAACATGAGTCCTGATGGGATGTATGCTATGCGGCATGGATGTTTGGAGCAGCTTGAAGAACACTGGCTGGGATGTGATATTGTGATGGTTTACTTGATCATAATAGAATGATGATGGATCTGTATTCAGGAACATTCTGTAAATCTATCTATGCTTTGTGCTTTTGGTCCATCTAACTGTCATTTTATGTACCGAATCAGTACAGGTGGTCTGATAACTGATCTGATTTATAGAAGGTGGATTCTCTCTTCACATCCCATGATGTTCATCTGTGTTGAAATGCTGTTGGCAGCAGTGACCTTTGGAAAACTGAAAACTCGGGGTCATATTCAAGAAAGCAGGAGATGATTGAAACTTCCTGGACATGTCCATCAGAAGTTTGTAGGTAGTAAGAGAGAATTTAAATTCGTAGGGAAGTCATATTTAAATTTTAAATCATTCTGGCTTAAACATGTAGATTAATGTAGTCTTTATCAGACCATATTGTTCCAAAAGTTAGAATATTTCTTTTTTTTTTAAACCCTGTCTTAAAATCTGCGGGGCATTTTTGGTATTTTATGCAGGCGAGTTAGTTATACGTCAACATGAACACCTAAATTCGGCCAATCATATATCAATGGTCATCTGTCAATCAAATTTTTTCGGTCATAGCATCTTGATTCATATGTTACAGCTAATATACGCAACGGTTCAAATCAGGCATAGTAGAGCTAACAGAACTGGTAGAGTTCCGAGGCAAGGGCTCAAACATGCACGGCTGGAAGCCTTCTACACCAAACCAAACTTCTGCCGCCCTGGCGTCCTCTTCCACAACATCTTCGTCCCCGCTTTCCTCCTCTAAATAAAAAATGGCTGACGGAGGAGACTCATCCACGACCTCCGACACTAAACTCTCCTCCTCTTGCATGTTTCCTCTGTCCATAGCGTTCCTTGACAGAGTCGTTTCTAAGTCACCAATTTAGTGCTACTTGGTCCCAATGGAATTTCCCATTGGGAACCTGCTAGCACTAAGTTGCTAACTGCTTAGCAAGATGCTTCCAAGACACCGCCCACAATCAAACTTGCTTGTGAACCTCCCGCCACAACAATCCCGCCCCCTTGATAATCGACCAATCACAATTACTTTATTCACTCGTGTAAAGTTGGGCACCACTCGGGAGAATTCGGAACTACCGTTGGCATAGCCGCTTCCCTATGACTTTAAAGGTACAGTGGAGGATATTCTTTTTCCAGGTGGATCATCAAAATAAGTGGTCCTCCTAATTGTCAATCATTCTGGTGATATTTTGCTCGTCCCCATTTTCTCTTACAGGTGGTGAGTCTGACATAGTGGAAAATTGCAAATCTTCTTTTGGAAAGTAAGCTTGCATGACCGATGCAAACAGCAAATTGTAGACAGAGCGTGCACAAGGAGAAATGGGTCCATGCATGCTCTTGCACACATTTAATAGGTGATCCTTCTCAGGAAGGGGTACAAAGTTGTGCATGTGCATTTTTTTTAAGTGGAGAGGGCAGGTTTACAAAAATTCACAAAAATCCTCCACTATACCTTTAAGGAGACAGTGGGGTTTAACCCATTTTTAAATGCTACTAAGGAGCCAGAAAGCCTGGATTGATCAGTGCTTTCATGTTCACACCCAGAGGTGGGCATTAACTAGAAAATTGAATTAACTTCTTTACTTTTTATCTTTACTCAATAAATGATGGACAAACTTCAAACTGAAATAATGTTGACAGAGTTTATGTTGAATTCATGTTTCTACTAAAGCTTTAATGTTTTGATTTTACCCTCTATCTGCATATTCTGCTGTTGGATTTGGAGGTCAAGTTTATGTACAGTAAACAGTAGATACGTATTGCCAGTGGAGGTGCAGTAATTTACTGTGTACTCACAGAATTCCCAGAGTATTTATTGGTTTTTGTGTTAAGAAGAAATGTGTTTCCAACCGACGGAAAAGCATGAGGGATTTGGTTCCATTTGACTTGATGGTTGACTCCTCCTAGTGGTCAGGTGCACTTCTGGTTTGCAGATTGGATTTGCAGCTCTTTTGTTTTTAGAATTTGACATATTCTGTTTTCTTTTTGTTTGCAATATTTTCTCCTTTCAGCGTTTTTTCTGTAGAATTGTTTTTTTTGTCTTTAAATTGCAGTTTTGCGCCTTTCCTGATGGCCTTCAGCTTATCCCGGTTGTAGTAGTTATGTGAGCCATTCTGTCTTATCATGGTATCTGCCCATTATCCTCTGACCTCTGACATCAGCAAGGTATTTTAATCAGTTACTTGTGTCTGAACATTTGTTTCCCTTTTCTGATCTGAGAAATGATTGTGTATTACAGTCCCAGTAATTTTACATAAAACTTTAGTTTTGCGTTCCTTTCTGTGCCCACGTGTCACATTTGGTCTCCATTGTCATTATATTTGGCCTGTAAGACAAAACAAAATGTCTTTAAAGGTACAGTGGAGGATCTTCTTTTTCCAGGTGGATCATCCCAATAAATGGTCCCCCTTATTGTGGAAAAATTGCAAATCTTCTTTTGAAAAGTAAGCTTGTGTGAGCGAAGCAAACAGAAACTTTTAAACAGAGCGTGCACGAGGAGAAATGTGCTTGTGCGCGGTCTCGCATTTCCTCTTGGTTTAATATGCATTCCCTCTTGATAGCGGGGACAGGGATGTGCAGGTGCATTTTATTTAAGTGGAGAGTGCGTATCTTTTAAAAAGTTCGTGAAAATCCTTCTCTATACCTTTAAAGGGATTGATAGAATGATTCTATAGGGTATTTGGTCCTTAAGGTCTCTGAATAGGGTGTGTAACATTTGTTGGGCTGAAAATGGCATATTTGCTGTTCTATGAGCCCTAATGCAAGCCTGGTTAAAAGCCCTAGAATGAAACAATAGGTTTTCTTCCTTTTATGGTATGCTGATGGATATTTAGATGAGCTGTGCACTGATTGGTTGGTTTACAACGAGCAAAGCTGCTGAGAAAAGATGCATCATAGCAACAAGCACTCACTCACAGAAACATGAAATTGATGATAAGGTAGGGTGACCAGACGTCCTTCTTTTCCCCGGACATGTCCTACGTTTCATACCTAAAAAATGTCCGGGGGGAATTTCAAATTCGTCCGGTATTTTAGTCGACTAAAGTGCACCGGCTGAGGACGGGCGGCTCATGGCTCTCTGCTGAGGTCCGGTCCAGTCAGCAGCCCAGCAGTCGACACTTCACACTTAATTTTTGCCTCATTTTATAGATTTTCTGAAAGTATCCCAGGAGACTCTAACTCTGTAAAATGGAAAGATCTTGCAGCTTTGTTGAAGCAAACTGTCACACAGTGTCCAGCAATAGGCGAGGGTGGGATAACATTACTTTATTTGATATTAGGATGACCCTTAGAGTAGGGAACGGTTTGATAGAAAGTTGTGGTAGATAGAAACTATAACCTGTTAAACCTTTGGCGTAATTTGCTAAAACTCCAGCCATATCAGAACATCTTGCAGTTGTGAAAATGTTGGTTACTACTAGGGCTGCAACAACAAATCGATAAAATCGATAAAAATCGACTTTTAAATGCGCTGGCAACGAATTTCATCATCGATTAGTTGTGTCGCGCAATTAATGCGTCATCCGCCGCCGCCGTCATCACATCCACTTGACTGAAACGGGGGAAGAAAAAAAAATACGGCAGAGCGAGTCAGCGTCGCATGTGCAGTGTTGCCAACTCAGCGACTTTTCAGACCCCTCCAGCGACTATTTTTCAAAAAAGCGACTAGCGACAAATCTGCCGACTTTTTACGGTGTCACTGGCGGCTTTTGGAGACTCTTACGCGAAAGCATGTATCGTTCCTACTCTGCCGTGGGGCGCCTCCCCCATCCCAACCCCGTTCTACCGCAGGAGTCCCTCTCAGCGCTGCAGTCAGAGCCGCAGGATGTTTACCCTCAGCGTCCAGACTGCAAATGAAGCGCGCATACACCGGGATTGACGGCGCAAATTGATCAATTAAAATAGCCTGCGCTTTGTAAAGCGAAATAAGTCAAACATGCAACTTTTGTCAAAACAAATTAACATGGCACGGAACCACCATGTTTGTTTGGTTTTAAAGTGGAGAAACGTTACGTTAGTTTCTCAGGTAGCTCATCTGATGCTTTCCTTACTGTGTTAGTAGGTTACAGACAGTGATAAGGTTGGCTACTTATTTTACTTTTAATTTCATTTGAATTAGCTTAAGCAGTGTTTATATTTACTTTATAAATAAATTAACTTGCAAATTATGAAGGCAAGTCTTTTAAAGTTTAAATCTTCTGGCAAAAATAAAGTAAAGAAGATCCTGCAATTTATAGAAGTAAAGCAGAATAAAATCCAGCAAGATCAGTAATATGTCAATTAATTATATTTGCCACATTCCCATGTAAATATCTGTCTTTGGAGGATGTGTTTTTTAGCACCCCTAGTTCTCTCATTTTTTTTCCAAATACAATTTATATTTTGAATCACAGGGCTATTTTTATCTCTATGGTTCAGTATTTTCTCAAGTAGCAACTTTAACTGCTATACTTTCCTGTCTTAAAAGGCAGAACTCTTCTAGTCTAAAAAAACCTCATTTGTTTAAATGGGGGGGCCTATTGTTTGAACCCCTTAGGGGCTTTTAAGAAGGAAAATGTATTTTTATGCGCTTTATGAAACAAAGTAGCCTATATTTTGTGGATGTACAGCTACATTTCTCATAAGTTTGCGTAGTTTTAACGCAAACATTTATTTTTCATATTGCACCAGTACAGTTAATGAACCTGTACTTGTGTGCTTGTTTGTTCTGTCTAAAATGTTTATTTTGGAATAAAGAGGTTAATATAAAAAATATTTTTTGTCCGATTCATCGATTAATCGAATAAATAATCTGCCGATTCATCGATTTTTAAAATAATCGTTAGTTGCAGCCCTAGTTACTACTGATATCAGTTGCAATATATGCATATTTTCCCTCTTTTCTGTCTTTCTAATCTGTTTTTCTCTCTGTGACCTTTAGCGTATTGATCAATGTCATTTGTAAGCGACTCAGTCTAGCTAACTCAATATTATATTAGCATTTTAAACACACTTTGAATAAATTAGCCAGCTAGTACCGCTCCAAACAGTCCATTCCGACATGAATATTAGACACTTTAATATTGCATTGCTGATATTTAGGCAATATTTTTTGCAGCCTTGCTTGCTGCTGGTGACCAGCCTTGTGCTGCCATTGAACAGTTGTAATCGCTTTACCCCTCTCTGCTTCTGTTGACACAAGGACATGAATGTTTAACTACACTCTGCGGTCTGACAAACAGGTCTGCTTCACTCTGAACATCATGTGACAAGAACAACTGCTGCACCACCCCAGTGTAAGACAATTAAAACCCTCCATTACAGTACTTTACCATCTATTTATAGCTTCATACACTAATATTTGCTTAAATGCCATTTAAAAAGTTGCTCAATAGCCACCAACTGTGTGGATATTTGACATCTCAGGGGAAATGGTACGGTAGAGGTAAAGCAAACTTTTTTAACCCTGGCTTGCGATTAAAGTCAACAAATCATCAAAGGGAGTCAGGTAACAGAAGGGAGATCAACTGATACAGTTTTTTTAAGGCTGATGCCGAAACTGGTCAGTTATTTTGACATCTAATCTATCCCTGATATGTGCTCCTGAAGTTTTTAGGTCAATTCTTAGATCTAATATTCTTTCTTCATTCACATGATAAAGATTAGGGCTGCAACTAACGATTAATGTGCTCATTGAAAAATCTGTGTATTACTTTATTCACGGGGAGTATTATTAGTTTCGCTATTAATTGATTAATAATCAGAAAGCAAAAGGTTCTTTAAAGAAGAATTTTTACAGATATAAACCAGGTGAAACTAAAACATTTCTACTTGAGGAATTCTGGATAGAGTGTAGTGTTTTTATCTTAAATGCAAAATATTTATATCTCTTTTTGTTACAATTTTGTATCATTACTACTCTAAGTGGGTTGCTCTTCCAGCTGAATGCATGTTTTAAAACCTTTATCATCCAGTTAATAATTAATCGATTACTAAATTCAATTTGATTATTTAAATAATCGATTAATCACCGTTAATCCAATTAATTGTTTCAGCCCCAATAAAAATGATTACAAATATTATGAAAGTCTCAGTTCAAACATGCAAAAAGAAACAATTATTGGAAAATTAGATAAAATGTAAACAGTAAATAGAAAATGGTGAGTGGCAATGCATGCAGTTCACAATATCTCAATCATGGTCGTTGAATGCACTTATTAATTGGTCAATGCATGCATGTATATAAGTTTATAAGTTTATTACCGAGTTGTAGTTGCAGGTATATATTTATACCTGTATGTATAATTTTGACCCTGCATAAATTAAAGTTCTTTGCACAACATGTTCTTCCCCACTGAACAGCTTCATGAGGTCTGTTTTTTATGCTTTTTAATGCTTCTAAATCTAAATTAGTCATTCTCCCTTAAAATAAGTGAATTTTTTATTGAATTGAGGAGGTAAGTGAGACTCTTTGCTAATGGAAAAATACACTTTGCATTTAAAATAAGAAAAAACTATTTCTTTGTGTTATTTTGAGTGCATATTATCTAATTATCTTATTTTAAGAGTAAAAATACTCATTCCATTGGCAAATAATCTTATTTACCTACTCAAATTACGGCTAAATTCACTTAATTTAATATACATTTACTTATTTCTGGATCGTTTTTGCAGTGGAGATCAGCCTGTAGAGGCCAGAGCTCAGACATTAACCACAGTGTTTGATCATTCGAGTCCTGGGATCCTTTGAACATTTAATGTCCTTAATGTGGAGACTTTATTAGATATCCAAGAGTAACCCGATTTAAGCATCTATAAAACCTTCCACTTCTAATGGTTTAAAGATGAGTAAAAAGCATGAAATAAATTCATGTTCTAAAGGAGCAGCATATTACTATATTTATTTTGCCTTCAATTCATGTGAATTAATTAAATGCAGATAATTATAACTCAGTAATTAAAGTTCCCTTTACCCCTATTGGACCAAATTCTTCTCCTCCTGTAGTTCACACCGTTGGAGCATTGAGAGAAACAGATCTTTGACCCTTCACTATTGCAAAGCCTCATTTTTTCAATTTTGTGCTACCCTCAGGTGGGACCTGTCATGATCGGTTTAAGGAATTTGACCCACATGCAGAGAAACCACTCAGAGAACACGGAGAAAAGTTTAACAGGTTTATTTGTGGCAATGTGAACGGAGGCTGGATCTGGAACTCAGAGAACTGGTGAACCGGAACTGGAAAGTCTGAAGGGGAGATCACAGAGATCAGTTCAGGGACCGTGGGAAATGAGACTGCGGCTTGAATTATGCTGGAATGGGACTCACGTTTGAGGGGGGTCTTATCAATCCTTAAATCCAGTCTGTGTGGGATTATCCAGAGAAGAGGGAACTTGTTGGAGAGCGGACAGGTAGACATACGTTGGACCCGAGGAGTAATGGAGCGGATTGTCACTTGGATTTCCGATGGTAACTTGAACGGATCATGTGGAGGTTTTCCCGTGCTCAGTGTGTACTCAGTAAGTCCTTCCAAGGGGAGAAGGTACAGGAATCCAGTTACACAGGAAGACTTCCTACCGAAGAGCAAAGAAAAAAAACAACATAAGACTCAGGGAAACAAGGCTCAGGTTAGATTCAGCTTATCTCATCTTGGCTAGAGTACCCAAAACTGGCAAACACTCTGGCCTCGAGGTAGTGACAGCCCACTGCTCAAGTACTCCTCCAGTAATGAACCAACGAGCCGCAGGTGTCCAGGGAGGACCAATAAGGACAGGGCAACACCTGGTGGTGGAAAGAGAAAGGACATACAAACAACCCACACAAACTGGATTCCTAACAGGACCTACAGAAGATTAATTAAGATTTGGATGATTTGTAAAAAATCATTACTGATAGTTCAGAATCATCCTACAGTGGAGACTATAGGTATGATAGAAAGTATTTGCCCTCTAACACTTGTATTGTTTCTCATTTTGTAATAAATTGAACCTTATCTGTCCAGTGGCTGTAAATATGATCCAAACTTGGGTTCTCCAAAACCTGAGTGTAGTCAATTTATTTAAGCTGACTGAAAATAATCCTCATTTTTAAACAAAGAAAATCAAAGTTGGTATTATTGCTGACGAAAGATATTTTTTTTTCGTTGCATTTTTTTCAAACAAGCCCAAAAGCATTTGGACATTTAATGCTTTTTTATAAGGAAAACATCCAAAAACTATATATTGTTGAATTTACAAACATTATTTTTTTTTAGTTCCTGTGATAAAATTATATATTTATTTTTTTGTTGTTCTTATCACAATCAACAGGGTTGCCCATAAATTGGAAGGGTTCTCTACCATCCCAGCTAATCTGCATTTTTTACACAGCCTGGCCAGTTACACTGATATGATGTATAATCAGCATATCATTCTGCTAAAGAACCGCTACAGCTTGATTTCAGAGGCGGGACTAACAGGGTCAGCGTTAGAACCAATCAGATGACTAAGCATGTAATGCAAAAACGTCAAGCGACACTCTCTGTTTTTGTAATTTTGTTGATCTTTAAAACATTTCAAGCCGTCAAAGAAACTCTCCAATGAACAGTTTCTGCCGGTTTTATGCTTTCTTCTACGTTCTTCATTTTCATTCCAACATTGCTCCGATGCCGTCGCCAATTTGTTGTTATGCTAGCAGAAAAGCGCTGCTGCATTATCGGTAATTCTTGCACCTAACGTCATGCATCGTAAAGTCTCACCATCAGTTCTGTGACTGGGCCAGCTTGTTCATTTCCAGGTTTGCTTGTACAGATCCAAACTCTAAATCAGGTATTTCTAAAGTGCGGAGTGCGCCCTCTAGGAGGGACCCAGGGTAGCTGCAGGGGAGCCTGGCAGAAATTAAAGGTATAGCGGAGGATTTTCACTTTCACTTTATTTTTTAGCAAATAATCCAACATTAAACAATTCTTGCCTACCCTGTTTTCACAAATTTTTGAAAAACCCACCCTCTCCACTTTAAGAAAAATGCACATGCACAACCCTGTACTCGCTCCAGAGAGGGAACACCTATTAAACGCGTGTCAGACCGTGCACGAGCCCATTTCTCCTCATGCACGCTTGCTCATAGAAGCTTACAAAAGAAGATTTGCAATTTACCTCTGCTAAATTAAAATGGGGAGAAGCACGTAGGACGGTCTTATCTAAACGTATCACCAGAATGATTGACAATTAGGAGGACCACTTATTTGGATGATCCACCCGAAAAAGTAACATCATCCACTATGCCTTTAACTAAAAACAAAATAATCCTATTTCCAACTGCAACTACAAGTAACCTCCCCCATTCATTATAGCATAGTTTAAAAAAATGACCACGTTTGAGGGGAATTTAAAAAAAGAAAATATATTAAAATGCAGCTTTGTGATGTAAGGGACATTTATTTTATTGTAATATTGGGAAGAACATAGAAACTTTTTGTGAACTAAATGCAGGGCTCTTGTCCAGGTGCATAAATAAAGGTGAGCATGTTTCATTTCAGTGTTGTTGGTTTGACAAGCAGAAATGATGACCTGTGGAGTAAGGCTGGGAGCCTGTAGCCTGGACCCAGTTCCTCCTCTTAATATTTCATGAAGCTTCCTCGGAGTCACATTTCACACCTCCTAGATTTGACAGGAGCGACCCCTCTCTGAGTTAATGACATCCAAAGATTTGTTAGACAGAGAAGAGACGAGGCCTCTAAGGCTTGTTTCCCAGTTTGAACGTTTCCAAGCTTGTTGCTCATGTTTTTTATTTGATGCATTTTGTTCAGTTATCACAGAAATAATTGAATTAGAATTAAATGGCTTTGCAAGATTAATGTGCTACATGTCAGCGTCTGAGACGACTGAGAGAAATCTTATTTTTATTGTGTTTATTGCTGAGGTAATGTACAGAAGAATTTACTGACCATTAGCCACGTCTCTGTCAGAGTTGATGCTTTGCATTTGCTTGGTTATTCTGGATATTTATATGAAAAGCAGCCGTAGCTTTTGCAGAAAAGAGGCTAACTCTAAACACTAGAAGGACTGGGATCAGGCCGGATGTTCAGCCAGACTTGGGTTTCTGTTTTCGCTCCTTCTTAAAGTTACATTAGCGGTTGCATAGCAACACCCTCCTCTCCCTCCCTCGTCTGCTGCAGCCATCGCCCCTCATTGGGTGAAGTCAGAGGGGGAAGTAAAGTGTTGGGCTTTGAGTTTTCAAGGTCTGTGTGACAAAGACGCCACCTGATCATGGCTGCATGTAAACAAGGCGCTGAATAGCCAATTTCTTATGTGCTGATGGATTTTATCAGGACCTCACATCTGTCTTCACCGCTCTTCCAGGTGTTAGACGTCTCTAAACGATGGAAAAACAGTGACGTCATGCTGGCTGTTTGCAGACATTTTAAATAGTAACACATTTCCCCCTTAATGTATCTTAACTGGGATTTTATGTACAACAGACCAACAAAAAGTCGGAAGTAGCTCAAGTGTTAACAAAGTAAATCAGAGTGGTGAACATGTTTTTTTTTCAGCCCTTTTACTGGTGGAACTCTAAATGAATTCCAGTTCATCTCTCTGATTTCAGAGTTCACTTTATTAAAAAATATATAATTTAATCTCACTGTTCTCTGAAGGCTTAAAGGAAAAGTTAGTTCACATTCAGAATACAAACTTCTGAAAGTACTTTAAGTATGATATTATTACATATTTTTTAATAAATAAGTGTTTTAATTAAGAGTAGCTTCATTGGAATGTGCTTTACTGGAGCAGGGCCGTGCAGAGACCACTAAAGGGGCAGGTGCTCAAAAAAAAAAAAAAAAAAGGGCACATCTTATCGCATTTTAGGACAGAATATTAACAAAGTCACATAGCTTTCAGAGTTTAATGAACAATGATAAATTACAAAATTGTGAGACATACAATCAAAGCTAAGGGAAACACAAGAACAACAGCCTAATGTCTGTATGATAAAAATACTGAATCGATAGATAAGAACAGCTGTTCCTCATCTGGCTCTCTCCTCCCGCTCAGTAGTTCTTCAGAGAAAGGCGCGCTGCGTCCTATACTTTCCTCCGTTTAAACCGCTACTCTTTGCTAAAGTAGAGAAATTATACAACGTTCAAAGTTTTCCGTTGTCTGACAAGTAGCAAGCCTACTCCAGTATTTTCACCAAAAATTATGTTTTTTAATTCACAAAAAAACTGTTCTGTAATCATTACAGAACAGTTTTTTGTGAATTAAAAAACATAATTTTCAATGTAAAATACTAAAAGCACAGAGTAAACAGTGTTTTAGATCAAACAATACTGCATCATCCATGGGGCTCATTTGGTTTCACTTACATGTCTATTCAGGTTGACATTGGAGAGGCGGTGCAGACTGACGACATAGCCATCCATCCGATCATGGTTGATCATGCTTAGGGCCAAATGAGCAGCGGCCACAGTGTAATGTGGAATGTTCGCTACCTTTAGCTCCGCAGTTAGCCGCCTTATCTGACTGTGCGAGAGGCAAGTGCGTCGTCACCGGCAAAAGGTCAAAGGTAACAATGTGACCGGAGGGCTTATTGTATTGTTTTTGTAGCACTGGTATCACACCACTAACTGCGCCACTGGACCAGTTCTAGGCTCTAAGGAGTGGGGAGCAAAATAATAGCACCAGAGACCGCTGCTTAAGTGAAAATGGCCGGCAATTTAATGAATGCAAAACACACATAAAATACAATACATGAAACCAAAAATACTCTGCAGATTCTTAATAATGAGGCAAGTATAAATGGGGAAGAAAAGGGAGAAGGAAAAAAAAGAATATATCACTCTTTCTTTTTGCTCTTTAGTTCATATTTTAATTAGACTAATTTGGATTAATTAGACCAGTATCTTTTTCATAGGTTGCACCTATTTTAAGATTTAAATTTTTCCTGAGTTAACTGTTTTCCTTTCTTTTACAGGTTGCAAAATACCTTCAACACAGTTAAATCAAGTGGACCACAATTACTCAAATCACATTCAGAAATTAAACATATGAAAATCAAAGTATGGCACTTTAAATTCAAGTTCAAGTCCAAATGTAAATATAGGCACTCAGTTCGATGAAAAGAATCAGTTTGATTCAGTCCAAAAAATAATAATAATAATTCAATCAGTCTCCAGTTCTTTTTTAGTTCAGTTCAAACTAGTTTCTGATATCCCAACCGCTCTGGCAGGGGATTACCACACGCGGGAAAGTCCCTCCCTCAATGGACAAGATGAATTGAAGTTCTAGGTCTGGCTCGCCATCTTGAATCCCGTCTGTGAATGTGCACGCCGCACATGGCAGTGAGAGGGGGTGTGCGGGAGTTGCGGTCTCCGTCGGCTCGGTAACCGCACCGGAGCCAGTGTGAGCAAGGGGTAATCCTCGCTCCGACCAAACTTCCAATCCAAACAAAAAATCTGACCTGTGTAACAGGCCAAAAACACAATAAAACTCTTTTTAAATACTCAAATTATGCAAATAAATTCTTCTTCATAAACTTCATATATTAACTGAATAACAGTTAATTACTCTCCACCAACAGAAAAATTACAACACAATGAAAATACAGAAAAATAAACACAAAACTCACCAAAACCGATATGGCTTAGTTCTCATAAAATCCTCGTCAGTTCCCGACCAGGTAAATTATGTTTTGTTTACTAAAATATTAACTTTTTTCTGTTAATTAATCACCGCTCTTTTTTTTCTCCGATTCCTCCTCCGCTCTCTCCTTCGGGTCTGCGTACTGCAGCGTCACCCAGACACTGCACCTGGTTTCTTAAAGGGAACGTTATTTTCTGTCTACAGACTTTTAACCAACTACTTATCCCTATTTATGTTAGATCCCTATTTATGTTAGATTTTAACATGGGTTACATTTTTCTTGCCAAAAAAAAGATAATAATAATAATTTCAGTACATGTGTCAAATAAAAAAAATTAAGATAAAAAAAAAAAAAAAAAAAAAAAAAAGGACCAAAAGGGCACATTGGGATCATGGAGCAAAAGGGGCAGGTGCTCAAGCCCCCTTAGCCCCCCCCTCTGCACGTGCCTGTACTGGAGGCATAGCAAAAAACACTACTGCCACCTACGGTGCGGTATCGGCTGTTGAGCAAGTCCCGGTGCTGTATCTGGTGTTTGCCACAATGTGCTATTATCCATGATGGCGACGACCAGTACACTATGCGAAGCAGAGAGTAACGGATTAATGACGTCCTCCCTCTTGATGTTGGCAATCCAACGACGAACCCATCAGTGGAGGATCATGAATCAGAAAGGAGAAATAAGTTTAAATTTAGCTGACAGGACAACCCACGTATAGTAGGAAATATAAAAAATTGTAAAAAGTATATAACAACTTTGCATTTAAACATAAAAAGAACAATTTTTCATCCGTCAATATGCTCTATGCAGGACTCCTTGTGGACAAATGTTATTTTCCCAGACTCAGTGATCATGAATAAAAATATTGTTTTTATTTATTGGTGATTAACGCTAAATTCATTAAATTACTTCGAACTTATTAGTTTTAGGTATAAATAATGACCCATTGATTATTCCTTGCTGACGGGACTTTTGCTTTTAATGCATGTGTTAAAGTACATTAGGGAAAAAACTGAAAGTTATAGAGATGTTTAAAGCAGCGTTAGGTCCTAAAATAATATCTCCAACTACCAAACTACTGTTTGAATGTTTCAAACACATCGACCAACCAAAAACCTTCAAGACAAGGAGGTCTACTAAACTGAAAGGCCAGGAGAGGAGAGCATTAATTAGAAAAGCAACCAAGTGGCCCACTCTCACTTTTTGGCTTTTTAAAGACTCATTGCAGGTAATCCTGTAATTGCAAATAGGTTTTCATAATAAAAAAAAAGTGTCTGAGGTTTAGATCCCATGGACCTTCTGTTAACCATGACAGTATTACCAGCATCCACTGACAGAAAACTATCAACTTATGAGAAGATCTGGTTCAGATAAAAAATGCAAAAGTAAAGAGAGATCTATCATAAAGGACGAGGTTTACTTTCGCTCTACAAAACCATAGCCTTTGTTTTAGAGGAGCAAGAAGTAAACTGTTGATTAAAGAGAGTCAGCTGATGCCATGTTTTCTAAAAGATAATGCTGTGAGGCAGTGGAAGCACGTTGAAGAAAGAGCTACGATCAGAAGAGAGAAAAATTATATCATCCTCTCTGAAAATGGTGTTGGGGGCATTATGCTGTGGGTGTTTAACCTCAGGAACTTGTTCAGAATTAAAGGAAAGATGGATGGATCGAAATTCAGAACAATTTTGGAGGGAAACCTGCTAAGGATGTGAGATTAAAGATGAGATTGACCTCCCTGAGCAGCACTGTAGGGGATTAGATCAGGAGTTAAAACTCGGATTGACTGTGTTCTGTAACTTTTAAACGAATAAATATTTTATGTCAACTATTTTAAGCTTGTATGTGTTTAAGGCTGGTAGATAAACATCCCAAAAGAGCTAGAGCTGGAAAAGCAGCAGAAGGTTTTATGATTCTGCTGGAGGTTTCTTCCTGTTAAAAGGGAGTTTTTCCTCTCTACTGTCGCTACAAGCATGCTTAGTGTGAGGGATTGCATTCCAGTCAATGAGTCGATTCAATCAACTGGGTTTCCTTAGATAGAAAACTTTGAATCACTTTGACTGTGTGATCTGGTGAACTGTAAAGTGCCTTAAAATGGCATGTGTTGCGAATTGGTGCTATAAAAATAAACTGAATTGAATTTTCAGCATTCTTTACATAGATTAGAAATTCAAAACCACCCATTCTTTCCCTTTTATTTCCCATTTAAGCACTGCTCTGTCATGTTCTATCAACCTTAATCCCAACACGTCGCTCTGAAGTTTGCAGCATGACAAACTGTGAAGAGGTTCAGGAGGTGTGAATACTTCTCCAAAGCGCTGGATGTTACTCATCGATGCACGGATCAAACTATCTTTATTAAGTGACATTCATGCATTGCAAGCTCGTAAATCGCTCCCTTTGAAAATAAAAACGATAACTGATCTGCCGTGACGCCCGGCTGTTATTAACGGAGCTGCCTGTTGTGTTTGTCTCTGGGCATGACGGCCTCGAGTCAGACCACGCCTGCATTCCTCAAATAGACGGACCCTCTCGGGTCCCGCCGCACACTCATTTCGCACGGGGAGGCCTTCATTGCTCTCAAAATTGCTGGATTATCGCGTGGCTGTTTGTATTCGCATTCAGCCGCCATATCCTATGACTCAATTATCAAGTAGGGCTGCCACACAGGCGCTCTGAGAGTTATATTAGGGAACACAGTCAGAGCTTCCAATCCTGCTTGGAGTCAAAACATCCAGCAGAGATGAAAAAATGCTGTCAGCACCTTCTTAGGCAATAATCTGGATTGTCATAGCTGTGCACCTAATGTTGCGTACTGAAGCCAAGAGGAATCAGTAGTGCACAGCTGGGATCCTTACATAGACACAACATCATGCGACACCCTGGGTGTCTCTTCTTCATATGTATAAATGAAACCCCACATTTTCAATAAATTAGCCCTCTTAAGCTTTTTCTAGTGTTGAACTTTTCACTCTCTGACCACAGAAGTGAACTCTCCAAAGTGAGAGTAGAGTGCTACTTAAATATTCAGCCCAGTGTTTATCCTGTGAGCGAGGCTCTGATTCGAGCTCCCTCGCTGTTGGACTGCGGCCCGGAGCATTTGCTCTGGAGATACATCACTTTGTGTAAACTGTCAACTCGTTGGCATTCTTCTGGTGTTGCTTCTAAAAGCCTAGCGTACAGGCTGCAAGCAGCTTGGCTCTCCTACAGCGCCTGTAACAGAAAGTTTGATCTGCTCGGCCAGCTTCAGGCCTCCGCGGGATGTGATCTCTGAGAGCGGAGGATCTGGCCGTGGCTTATCAGGGTCTGAGCCTCTGCAAGCACTCAGGGACACTTCTTTCTTAGCTCAGCGCTGTGGGTGGTTTGGTTCTTCACTGGAATCCGACTTCCTTATCTAGGAGCTGTAAACAACCATTAAAATATCGCCTGATATATTCTAAATGGGGCTGCTCAGTGTTGCAGTGGGTAGCACTGCTGCCTTGCAGCTAGAAAGTTCCGGGTTCGTTTCCCCGGCTCGGCTTCTTTCTCCATGGAGTTTGCATGTTCTACCTGTGAATGTGTGGGTTCTCTCCGGGTTCCTCCCACAGTCCAAAAAACATGACTATTAGGTAAAAGGGAACATTTGGGCCTTGATTTTACGTTATTACCTCATGTTCTACTCATATGAGTTTTGTATTTTGGAGCTGTTCTGAAGATATTCCGTTAGGTTATATCCAAGTAACGTCTTCCTATTAGCAACGACTAGAAGGCACAAACTAAACTGTTTATTATTTATCATTTATGGTACGCCAGCATTCATAACATGTAGGCCAATCACTGTCCCCCAGACATCCGCCGTTATATTTTTTATATTTATATTTTTTAAAAATAAAGCGCCGTGTGTATGACGTCATTCGCACGCGCCGGTTACCGTTCATTTATCCTGTCCGCTGGACTGCTGCTAGTTTTCCTCACATGCCTGGAAGATGTCTAGTGCTGCTACCACAGATGATCTCGCTCTAGAAATGGAATTGAACGTTCATATTAGCTAAACGAATATACAAGAGGTAGAGCATAGCCGCTTGGTGTAATGTACATTGGTTAAATAAAGTAAAAAAAAAAAAAAACTCTTTGTTTCATAAAGATAAATATAAAAAATATAACCGAGGATGTCTGGGGGACAGAGATTTGCCTACATGTTATGAATGCTGGTGTACCATAAAGCAGCGGTCCCCAACTACCAGGCCGCGGACCGGTACCGGTCCGTGGGTCATTTGGTACTGGGCTGCACAGAAAAAAAAAATATATATATACATATATAATTTATCGACGATCAGAGTTTGAGTGATGTTTTATTTTAAAAAATATAAAAAATTGCGGTATTCTCTCCCAGTTACATCAGTCGGTGCATCTGTGCCTCTTGACACAGTTTAATTCAGTTCACGACTCCTCCTATCTATAACATCCTATCTTTGTGAAGCGGGATTTTCTGCTGTTACAGCGACCAAAACAAAACTACGGAGCAGACTGGATATCAGGAGCACACTTCGTCTGTCATTTTCTCCGATTACGCCTAGATGGGACCGGCTTGTTGTTTTATTTTTATGCGGTTTGTATTTGATTTTACGCCACTCGTATCATTTTACTTGATCGTATCCCCCCCCCCCCCTCGCCGGCCGGTCCGTGTAAATATTGTCTGACATATAGCGGTCTGTGGTGCAAAAAAGGTTGGGGACCGCTGCCATAAAGAATTAATTATCAACAGTTTAGTTTGTGCCTTCAACTCGTTGCTCATAGGAAGACGTTACTTGGATATAACCTAACGGAGTATCTTCAGAACAGCTCCAAATGACACAAAACTCATATGGGTGAGTAGAACATGATGTAATAACGTAAAATCAAGGGCCCAATGTAAAAAAAGCAAAATTCCCCTTTAATTGTCTTCTCTAAATTCTCCTTAGGTGTGATTGTGCTTGTGAATGGTCGTTTGTCCTGTGTGTCTATGTGTTGCCCTGCGATGGACTGACGACCTGTCCAGGGTAGGGGTGGAACGGTTCACAAAATCCACGGTTCCGTTCACGGTTTCGTGTTCACGGTTTTCGGTTCGGTATATGTTGATTGTTAGCCTGACATGTTGGTCGTATTGCTGTTAGCATAAACAAAACTGTTTTTATCCACAACTTTCTTTCCGCCGTCATCGTAGGTCACTCTAAATGCAAAGTGGTCCCATACAGCAGACCTATAAAGTGCTGCTGGTGCGTCTTCCAACTCCTGTTCTTTCCCGCTCGCCATACCCACACAATTCTCCACAACAACTGATTTTTTTCTGCTACACACGGCTACGCTGCTTCGCTTCTTCTTCTTGTTTACTACTGGTGGTTGGCTTTGGTCGCAGTACCGCCACCTTCTGCTCTGGAGTGTAATCGCTTCGCCTATGAGAAAAAGGAGCAGAACCGAACGAAACACACGCGAACCGAACCGAGACAGTCGAACCAAACGGTTCGGACGGTTTTCAAAAACCGTTCCATCCCTAGTCCAGGGTGGACCCCACCTCTCGCCCATTGACAGCTAGAGATAGGCACCAGCACCCCTAGCGACTCACCTGGGATTAAGCGTGATGGAAAAAATTGATGGTTTTTAAATGCTAATTAAAAATCTACTCCTTTTATCATGCCAATATTTAAAGATTTGAATATATAAATAGCATTTCTATAGGTATTAGACGTTTCCATTCACTCAGCTGCTTCAAATCACAACCACAGACGTCACTGTGTTTCACTGTTGCATGACATGTAATGCTGTTTGAAGTCTCTAGTCCTCTGCAGCAGTCAGTTTCCAGCATGTTTCCGATTATGTGTTCTTTATGTTATGTGGTTGTGGGGCTCCTGCCACGCCTAGTGTTTTGCATGTTGGTCATTGTTGTCATGTGACCAGACAAACTTCTCCTACCTGTTTGCTGTGATTTTTTTTATTTCTCAACAATGGCTTTCTTTCTTTCTGCATGTCTAATATTTGTTCTGATGTCAGATTTTCGCAGCTCTTAAATTAACCCTGAGATTTCCATAGATTTCCCATTTTTGATGACAGATTGAACAGTCTGTATGGTGGTAAAGATGACTTAAGTTCAGGATATTGTTTTAAAATATAAACCTGCTTTAACCCTTCTACATATCCCTGCTGGGCTTCTTTCCCTTCATGGTGCTTCTGTTTTTAATGTTCTCTAACAAACAGCACAAAGTGTCCCTTTGTGTGAAACATTTCAGAAGCTAACGGGTTTTATTTTGGCGAGTCAAGGTAAAATGGCATAAATTCCAGATTTTAATCTTTTTTTAAAGCCATGTTTCACTTTCTTTCCCAATTGTACAGAGCTGTGTTTTAACTCACCACATCAAGTAACTTGTAATGTGGGAAAGGCCGGAGGGTAGGATTACATCTGTGTGCTGATATCTGATTTGCAGGTGGCTTCCTGCTCCCGGTCTCTGGATGTTACATTCAATTCCTTTTAAGCCTAGTTGTTTGAAATGAACTTCAAATAGCTTTGCCTCAGGAATGCATAGAATCCCAGGCTGCTGCTGAGGGTAGAAGCTGTTTATGGAGAGACAGCCGGGAGGGTCGGTGGGGGTCTCTTCTCAATTAGGAGGATAAAGGCTCCTGCTCTTGAGCGCCACGTTCGAGCCTTCTTTGGAGCTGTTTCAGAGAGATCCAAGCGCGGCGCTGCTCAGCTTCTCCTCTCTCTGCCATTTGTTGACAAAGCAGAAGTCAAATGGCCTTACGTAAGAGCCCATTCTCTCTGTCCATAGCACAACGTGTGATGAGAGCTCCTTTGTGTTGACACTGCTCTGTGAGGAGGGAGCCTATGAATGTTTCACACAGGGACCTCCCTGTGTGGCATACATCATAGCTGAAGTCATTGTTTGGTTTTTAGAGAGAAAACAGTGGAAATATGGATGCTTTTTTGGGGTAATTCTTCCACTGCAAAAAATTTAAATCTTAATAAGTCAAATTTTCTTAAAATAAGTGTATTTTTTCCTGAACTGAGGAGGTTTGTGAGACACTTTGCCAATGGAACAAGACAATTTACATTTAAAATGAGAAAAAAACTATTGCATTGTCTTATTTCAAGTGAGTTTTATCTAATTATCTTATTTTAAGAATAAAAATAGTCATTCTATTGGCAAATCCTCTTACTTACCTACACAAATTAAGAGTAAAAACACTTAAAGCTACAGTGTGTAATAATTACAGGGATATACAGTCAGAAATGTAATATATTATACATAACTATGTTATTTATCATCATATACGAGCTCAGGCTCTTAACCTTAAAATTTGTGTTGCCTTAGAATTCGTTATTTATAATTACATAGGAGCGGGTCTCGCAGCCATGGAGGCAGACATCTTTGCGCTACGGCAGCGCAGAGCCAACAAACTAGCGATTGCGAGATCGCCCATTACGCTCGAAAGTAACTACGGCAAGTTGAGAGAGATGAACTGAGACGGTACTGAACAATAGATGGCAGTATTAAAATTATCTATGTAAACAAACCTCATCACTTGAGAAGGTAGGTGATGCGGACGTCGTGGAAGACATTTTGTCCCGTAACGCTCGCCGTACTGTTGGGGGGGAGAAGCGGTGGGGGGAGATGTTCATGTTGCTGCAGTCTGCAGTCTGACCGCTAGATGTCGCTAAAAGTTACACACTGTAGCTTTAATTTAAGAAATCTTCACCTATTTCTAGATTGTTTTTGCAGTGTCAGAAAAGTAATTTAAAAAATACCTGCAACTATATGAAGAAGACTGTTTGAAACAGGCTGAATATTACATTTTATATATGTAGGCTGTGACTTCAAAGATAGATGATAAAAATAAGGAATGTGTCCTAAAGATGTATCCCCATGAAAGAAAAAGTCCAGTCAGTGGGGAATAATCAATGGATCATTATCTATACCTAAAATTAACATGTTTGTGGTGAATTAAGGAATTTAGCAATAATACGTTGCAATCACTGAGTCCGGGAGCGGCCATTTTTGCCCAAATATAGTAACCCCTCCCTCCTGCCATCTTCCAGCAGTGACGTCACGGTGCGGTAAGCCTAGCGCCATTCTCACCGCTTTACAGGCAAAATCAATGGGAACTACTAGACACATCTGCAATCAACAACAATTATTGAAGATTTCCAGAGGACTTCACCATTGAAATTCACCAGAGCTATAGTGAAACTGACAATGCCCACGTGCATGGCAGCTGGATGCTGGAATACATCGGGGAAAAGTAAAAAAAAAAGAGTTATTTCACCTTTCCGATTCCTGATCCTCCACGGACGGGTTGGTCGTTGGATCGCCAACTTGAAGAGGGAGGATCTGCCATGGAACTTCTGGCCAGAGAAAAAACCTGTAATATGTAGCCAACATTTGGAAGAAGAATGTTTTCAAGATGACTTGGATAATAGCGCGTTGTGACAAACACCAGATACAGCACTGGGACTTGATCAACAGCCGATACCGCACCGTGACGTCACAAACCAGTAGGTGGCAGTAGTGTTCTTTGACAAACATGGATGCCTCCAGTAAAGCACATTCAAATGAAGATTACTCTGAATTTAAACTCTCGCCATTTATTGAACAGTATGTAATAATTTCATATTTAAAGTACTTTCAGAAGTTTAAATTCTGAATATGACGGGACTTTTCCTTTAAAGTTTAATGTTTCTAAGTCCACAGTGAATTATTTCCACCATTTTTCACCAATAAGGTGATATTTATCCATTTCAATTTAGAACAGACCTTTAATAACATCAATTATTAAGGCTGCAACTAATGATTATTGTGCAAATCAATTGATCTGTCTATTAATAATTCCTTTTTTACAGAATTAAACCAGATAGAAATAACATTTGTGCACAAGGAGTCCTGCATAGAGCATATTGACAGATGAAAAATGCAAAATTGTTTAATATTTCTTACCATTTTTATACAATTCCTACTATACGTGGGTTGTCCTGTCAGCTAAATGCATATTTTAGAGTCTCTATACTCCAGTTAACGATTTAACGATTACTAAATTAGCTGATGATTATTTTAATAATCGATTAATCACAATTCATCCGATTTATTGTTTCAGCCCTTTACTTTAACACAATAATTATAATAAAAAACCTTCAGGTGATACCTGAAGGTAACTCTTAGATATCATTGGATGAAGTAAAAATATGAAGAAGAAATACTTTTCTAAATGTTTTTTTGTTCTAAATGAAACTTGTGGCATCCATGTTTACAGTTAATGTATATTTGTTACGGAATTTTCACTTGATCTCTGAAAGAGAAAATAATATTTTTTATGTTTAAGCAAAAATAAGATTTTTGCTTAAACAGGAAGTCTCACTCGAACCTAAATCTAGGTCTGTGTGTGAAGTTAATCATGATGCGTAGAGTAGCCCACTTAGAGGAGAAATAACTCCCAGCAATATTACTGAAGTCATATTTTTGTTCATATGGACCAATTTGAGTCTTTCATGAATTTATATAATTGATAACTGCAGTGCACTGGAAAAACAATCTAGAAATAAGTAAAAAAAATCCTAAATTAAGAGTATATACCCTTAATTTGAGTAGGTAAATTAGATAGTATCCCAATGGAATGAGTATTTTTATTCTTAAAATAAGCTAATTATAAAATATGCACTTGAAATAAGACAATGCAATTGCGTTTTCTTATTTTAAGTGTAAATTGTCTTGTTCCATTGGCAAAATGACTCTTTTACCTCCTCAATCCAAGAACAAATGCACTTATTTTAAGAAAACATTACTTATCTAGATTTCATTTTCTTTCCAGTGTAAAACTATTATTTTTTTTTTTTTTTTTTTTATTAAAGTTAAAGTAACAAATATATACCCTCCTCAAAACTTTCCTAATACTACATGAAAAATATTAACAGTAATAACAACAAGTAATAATAACTTTATAAAATCTGCTCATGATTCGATTGTACTACAAATGCAAATATTTATGCTTTGTGTATTTTTGTTGTACGTTAGATGGAAATCTATATTTCATTACTGAATGTCAGTATTTCATAACTAACTCTATACAGTATGGCTAACAAGTACTTTATAGATGTTTTATTTAGTCTGTATACATTTTATAACTCATTTTATAAGTGTTGATAATGCATTCTGTATACTAAGATTATGCTTATGAATGCTTATTGTGTTTAAAGGGTTGTAACTTATTCTGAAATGTTATATATAAGCAACAGTAGATGAAATATATAGTTGAAGAGATTAGACTCAGGAATTGCTCAGTTTTATTTCTCTCTTAATGCATATTATAAACTTATGAATGACTTATAAAGTATTGAAAGAATAATTAATAACTTTTCTATAACTTGTTTGTTATCCATCTATAAGAGTCGCCTTATTGTAAAGTGCTTCCATATTCTTAATGTATTAATTGCTCTTGTGGCACATTTCTATTTTCGCACATTCATCTGCATCTATTTGTAGGATTTTTGTCCCATTTTGTATTCTATTTTTGTTTCTTGTTTGTGTTTTTTGTTCATTATCTCCAAACATTAGAAGGTCACCAACCTCCTAATGGCTGAATTTGATCAACTCGATCAAAGTGAGGGGAGGGGTCGGCTGAGGATTGTGAGATAAAATAAAGAAAACAAAAAAATTTTTTGTGTCTCATACAGTTTTGGTCTAAAAAAATTTTTATTCACACAATTGTTTGGTTAATTTATAAATAATTTGTCATGAATAAATGAAATTCATTAATTTTTAATACTTTATGAGAGCCTTGCGTCGGTCCATAAATGTGTGTCGGCACGGTCAGCCTGATGACCAATCCAGCCCTGACTATAACAGAAGCGAAAGTCTTCCAGGCTGACTCCTTTGTCTAGATAAGAAGGAACCAAGAGCCTTTTAATATGAAAACAACCACTGCTTGATGAAAACTTCAGCAGTGTTACTGTCTGCCTCTCTGCAGTCTGTTGAACGGTTTCTATGTTTCCTTTCCATCCCTTCTGGAGACATTAACAGTTTTTGTATTTAACCATTCTGTAATATGTCATTCACTAATTGATGACTGTGGTTACTGTGAAATGGTGCATTAACAATGCTGCTGACTGATACTTTGACAGGATGAGATCCTATGAACCTTTTAGGATGCAAATTAGCATATTTCTAATTCCGTTAATTACCTGAAAGCTATGCAAACTTATAGCAGCAGGTTATTTGATTTTTTTTCTCTTGTGAGATAATTTATTTGTTTACTGTTCAAATGAACAGAGCATGCCATGATTTCAAGAAAGACCTATTCGAGTCACTCATAAGATATTTGCCAAGTTTAGGACCGGGAAGCTGCTGAGGGATTACGACAGAGGGAGCTGAGGGAAGGAGAGTAATAAACACAGGAGCTGAGGAGTGAAAGAATCCCATAGAGATATAAAAAATGTGCAAAGAATACAAAAAAAATTAAAATGTTAACAACTAGAAAAACAGAATCATCACGGAAATCATCAGAGACATGAAAGAAACCCAAACACCTTAGAATTGAAACAAAGGTTAATGGAGTGTTGGAGCTTATTAAGAATTAGATTAATTTGTTTTTTGCAAAATTATTAATGTTAAAGATCTAAGGTTGTGTGAATGGTAGAGCTATTGTTTATTTGTTTATGTATTGGTTTTGCTTTGACCCTCCTCCTCGTCAGTCCGCCTCCTGCTGAGATTAACAAGTAGAAGCAGCTGATGAGGTGGATCTGATTGTTTGTTTGTAGGAGTGACGAGTGCAACAATTTTTTTTACACACATCGCTTAAGTTTTATATTTGAATTTTTTCTAAGTCAAATTAGAGAATATTTCAGTTATTTTTTATAAGTAAAGAAAACACCCCTTTCTTTGAAACAAGAAAATTCTCCACGAGTGCTTTTTGTTTTGTGATTCGAAAAACCTCCTCCTAAGATTACTCTGGCAATTTTGGAGTTTTTTGGGAAACTATTTTGATGCAAGAGTAGCCGTAACATGGAGGTTTACACCAACCTTGCATCTGACTAAATGTGTTTATTTTATAATCCAGTTTTGACCCTGTTCTCAGCTAACAGGAGCTGCACCCTGCTGTAGCCTATCCGCTCCAAGATTTTATAGGTTGGCAGGTTTAGAAATTGTTCACTGCTTACTGTGATTCTAATGACTTCTTACTATAGTTGCTGTTGCCTTCCTATCATCTTAAACCATCTGTTTGTTGGCATCAACAAGCCTTTTTCTATCCTTTACAGAGTATATTCTCTTTTACACCTGAAGTGTCCAGTGAGAGTAAACATACTGAGAAGGTTTAAGGGTCGGAAACCCACCCAGTCCTCTCCTCTCCTGCTGGTTCTGCATGAGCATATCGAAGGGAGGAGGGGTTTAATGATGCCCTGTACAGTTGGTGAGTGGGTGCCACATTCCCAGGTGGCATGTGGTGACAGGTCTATCTGGACACGTCTGCTGCGAAAACCAAACAGAACCTCACAGATAGCCAAGGTCAAGGTCAGCACTGGGACGTCCCGCCCAAACAAGACCCCCTCAAAGCTCAGACAGAATACTCCTGCAGCTTCAGAAGGAGCTAATGTTGGAGTAAGGACTTTCTGAGGGTGTCATCAGGTAGGTAAGATGGACGGCTGCTGCCTTTTGGGAGTCTTTTGATTTGAAAAGATATTTCCTTGATCCCAAAGCATTCAGAGGATGCAGGAGAGGTGAAGAGCAGATTATCTTGCACTTCTTTGCAGATTTGAGGCAGCAGCAAAGAAGCTATTTTCTCTGCTTCTGTTGGAGCAACATGATTTAACAATACTTAGGTTTTACTGACAGTGGATTAACCCTTTTTGTGAATTTACCATAACCTTTGCTGATGTCCCATTCAGAACTTCCCAGCATTCTCCTCATCCACAGGCAGGATCGAGGCTGTTCTTTGCACAAGTGTCTCTTCCTAAAAAGGTCCTGTGGGATCTCTGCTGTCGTTTGTTTATACAGAGATCCGAACCCTGCAGGCTGTCATCTTCTTTTTATTTATTACAAGTTCAACATTACAGGCCTCGCTGTACTGTAAACTCAGTTTCTTGGGGTTCATATGAGGATAGAGCAGAAGCAGCACTGCTGAAAGGAATGCCTGTTTAAGGGCTTTTGGAAATGAGCTCATGGAGGCATCGCCTCTATGACTGCTGGGGGTCCGGCAGACACTTGATTTTATTAGAGAGAGGAAAAATAAATGCACTGGGTCAGATTCTCAGGGACGTCACAGCATGAAGGCTGAAAGTTTTTCCCCCTCTGTCCTCCTGAGGTCTTTTTGGATTCGCTCCCATTTTCCCCTCATCCATTAGGTCCTATTAGCAGAGGTTTCCAGCTGGAACATCACTCCTCGGCCTATTCTGCAGGTTGGCTTATTTACTGCTCTTTGTAAACATGGAGCAGACAAAGAGCAACACAACCTCACACTCAGAGAAGCATTAAAGCGGACATGTTTTCGGTTTAGGAAATTGCTTTTTGTGTCTTTTTGTTCCATACACTAAAAGAAAGCTCAGTTTGTGTTTTTGCATACATGCATGAGTGAATCTGTGAGTGTGTCTGCATCTCCACTCAGCTGGCCTGTCTGTCTGCTTTGTTAAACAGAATGTCTCCTAAATCAACCCGACTGGTTGAACACAAGCAGAGGCCCTGCAGAGCAGTGTAGAAGTGTTTCTGAGCGATCGCTCTGGTGGCCTTGGTGTTTCTCCATTAATGGGTCTGAGATTAGCATCTCTTAAAGGGGACCTTTACATATTAATAGCATGAGCAAAAATTTATTTTTATTTCAAAACAGAAAGTATTAAAATTGCTTTTAATTCTTTAGATAATGTATGTAGATTGCAGCTGTAATGTTGCTTTTTTTACTCTGGTTTTTTAACAGAGTCAAAGAAATGTTTGTCAGCAGTAAATGTTTGTTTGCTCTCCTAATTCTCTGGATAAGCAAACATAGATCTGCGTTTGACATTAATCATGTTATTACAGCATTACAGTAAAAAGGAGCACAAAGTGATGCTTTCTCTAAGACTCAGAGAAAATCAATGCAGCCTCAACTCCTGAAAGCTGTCGTTTCATTTTGGCGCAGAAGGACAAAAAAACTAAAAAAATGAAATAATTTTATAAGCAAACCTGATTTTATTCATTCAGCACTGCAAAAACCATCTAGAAATAAGTACAAAATTTCTTAAAATAAGTGTATTTACCCTTAATTTTAGTAGGTAAATAAGACGATTTGCCAATGGAATCAGTATTTCTACTCCTAAAATAAGACAATTAGATAATATTCACTTGAAATAAGACAAAGCAATTTTTTTTTCTTATTTTAAGTGTAAATTGTCTTGTTCCATTGGCAAAATGTCTCTTTTATCTCCTCAATTCAAGACAAAATTCACTCAATTTAAGCAAAAATAACTCATACAGATTTCCATTTTTTGCAGTGAGGAAAAATGACGCATTGTTAGTTAAGTTTAGGTGGTTTTTCTCACCTTATTACGGTAATCACAAATAATTACATCATCCATGTGACGGTTATACAATCCGATAGCAACTAAGTGACAACAATTAAACCTAAAGTGAGCATGTGTCAGAGTTTGACATCAACTCTAAAGCATTTCAGTTGCATGCCAGTCTGAACCCGCCCACTCCACAAACCAACGAGGCAGAATTTTCCTAAAAGCTACGCACTGTTCTGAATTTTAGCTGAAATACTTTGTTGTTTTTGTGCAAACATACTAAACAATCAAACACATTTGAAGGAGGAAATTGGTCTAAATGTAAGGAGTCAGAAAAGATAATGAGAATTCACTCAAAACATCTCTAGTGAGCTTTCTTTTTCCTCATTTTACGATAACAAAATGGAAAAAAATAGAAATCTAGATAAGTCATTTTTTTCAAAATAAGTGCGTTTGTTGTTAAATTGAGGAGGTAAGTGAGACACTTTGCTAATGGAATAAGACATTTTACATTTAAAATAAGAAAAAAAACTACTGATTTGTCTTATTTCAACTGCATATTATCTAATTATCTTATTTCAAGAATGAAAATACTCATTCCATTGGCAAATCCTCATACCTACCAAGTCAAATTAAGAGTAAATACTAGTGTTGCACTGATGCCATTTTTTGGCCTTGATATCGATACCTGATAACCTGACTCCGCCAGATGGATTTGCTCCGCATATCCATCTGAAAACCTTCCGTTGAAGTAATTTTGGGAAGGGGCGAAAATACTGGTTAGCTGATTGGCCTATGTTGGTGATAGACGGGCCAAATAAACCAATCAGATCAACGAAGCATACGACGTACTGACAGAGCGACGACGAAAACACAACCACAAGCCAGGCTACTCTTGCCGAAACCAGTCGGGAGAAGAGCAAAAACATCTTTTCCTCTGAGAAAAGCCTCCAGAGCAGTGTTTTGCTCTTCTTTCAGTGAAGAAATACTCTATAATTTCGATAAAACTTGCTCGATAGCCACGCTAACGCTAGTTTCATCGGCTGAAGCCGCCATGTTCTTTAGACTGTCGCGCTTCTCGTTGCGTCACACCTCAACCCGCCTCAAAGCCAACGCTGATTGGACGTTCGTTTGGTGAACGGCTCCAAATTTTCTTTAACGGAGAGTCTCCAGACTGATCTGCGAGTGAAACCTTGAAAGCTTGGGAGATCAGGATGGTCTCATGAGGCTAGATACCGGATACTTGGCTGTGCAGTATTGGCCGATACCGATACCATATGAAGAACTGCATACTACTTGGATGTAAAATAATTGCCATTCTGGCTTTGTCAAGCTGCTGCCCACCTTTGTGAAGCAGGTAAAAGACTAATACAAAGTGAATCCAGTAGAACTTTTTATACCTGGGTGACAATAATTGAAGCAATTTTTGGCTCTAAAAATGGCATCATTCCCTATTTGTTGGTACTCGCCGATACCGATACCATTTTCATGCTGAATCCGGGCCCCGCCCGATACTGGTATCGGTGCAACACTAGTAAATACACTTAATTTAAGACATGTTGACTTATTTTTAGATCATTTTTGCAATGAAATGTCTGTGGACGTTTGTTATACAATTTTTCCTAAAACAGAAAAAAAAATATATATATTTTTTAAAAAGGGCAAAAAAGAGAAAATCATGTTTCTAATAGTTTGAAAAATTGCTTTATACATATTTTGGTTATTGACTGAAACAGAGATATGAAGGAAAATAGGTTAAAATTAGTTGTCAGCTGAGATGCTCTTAAAACACGACTAATATTACTTGTAAAGTAGAGTCAGGATTTTCTGTATAAGTTTTTCTAGAGTAAACTGAACATTTATCTGATTAAGGAGTTCCTGCTTTAATCATAAGCCTTGTGCTGTTGTTTCTTATTGTTATAGGGGTGGTTAACAGACCAGGAAGAACTTTAAATGTTTCATTTTATGCTCGAGTTCAGGGGATGTTTGATACAAAAGCAGAATTAATTCAAATTTATGATTAAATATAGTTTTCCTCGAGTTTAAACCATTACGAGATGTTCACAAGCTGAACATTCTTGGTAAATAAGATATGAGAATCTATAAAAATGACATTATCTGGAATATTAATTGTATCTGCTTATTTTCATGCAGCCTAATATAGCCTCCTAACCCTGTTTGTTTATTGAATTATTTTTTTCTCTCTCTCTCTGAACTGCCTCACTGTGCTTCTCCTTCAGGGCTCTCCAGCAGAGGGCAGCAGAAGATCAACCTCAACACCCAGTAAGTCAAATCTCACCCTGATGTCTTAATAAAAATCAACCCTTTTCCTATTTATTCCTTGGATAATTAACCTTTGCTCATTTTAAATGTGTCAGCTTTGTTTTATTTCGTCCACCTTCTCTCTGATTGTTTGGGCTCAGGTCCCAGAGCTGTTAGCGCCGTCCGGATTACTCCTTTGAAAACCATGAAAGGTTCTCCTGATCTGATTCCCTCTGCAGGTGATGTTTCCCTTTAGTTTCTCCAGCTGTTGATCATCTTACACTGACAAAAATAAATTAAAAAGGCAAATTTCATTCAGTCTTTTGCTGAAATTTCTCTAAAAAATTTGCTGAAAGGCAATTATCCTTATTATCGCACCAATAAAGGATGCCTCTCAGTTTTCAGTGTTAGACTGCTGGTATTTCAGAGATTTCTTCTGAAGGTTCCCACTATTTAAAGAGAAAAGGACCCACAGCCTCATGGATCCTCCACCATACTTAGCCATTGAGATGCGGTGCTTCAGCACTGGAAAAACGACCTACAGTAGAAATAAGTAAAAATTTCTTAACTTAAGTGCATTTACCCTTAATTTGAGTAGATAAATTAGATAGTTTGCCAATGGAATGAGTATTTTTACTCTTAAAATAAGACATTTAATTATTTATGCCCTTGAAATAGGACAATGCATTTGTGTTTACTTATTTTTAATGTAAATTGTCTTGTTCTATTGGCAAAATGTCTCTTTTACCTCCTCAAATCAAGAAGAAATGCATTTATTTTAAGAAATAATGACTTATCTAGATTTAGATTTTTTTCCAGTGAGCATATAGCTAGAGCTTCAGTGGCTGTAAAGCTCACTGCTAGTGGTTGCAAATGGCTTCAAGTTTGTGATGTTGGATAGAAAAGGTTTTTCCTGACATGTAGCTGGAATATGATAGCACCTAAAGGCTTAAAGTTGTTTGGTCTTTAATCATAATCAGTACTCAAATGTAAAAATGATCTTTGACAAATAGATCATGTTTGTAGGAGGATCAACTGTATCAGTGATTTTTTATTTTAATGACACATTTTTTGTTTATTTTTCTGATTTCAACAGCATCTAAGTTAAATATTTCTATCTGTCACATCATATTTACACTCCAGGAAAACTGACAGGTTCATAAAAACTGATATGGAATTTATAACTCTTTACTGTCTGATGTCTTAGAAAGAAATCATATTTTTTCTCTAGAAATTGATAGACTAAAAAAGAAAGCAGTGTGATATAGAGATTATATTTATTAGTAGGGATGCACGATATTGGGATTTTGGCCGATATCAGATATGCCGATATTTTAAAACTCATGTAGCCGATAACCGATATCGATACCGATGTTAAAGCTGGACAAAAATAAGTAGTCATTGAAAATAGCAGTTTTGTTATCCATTTCTGACACTTTGAAAAATAACATACTCAAATATATTTTCATATGCTGATATCAAATAGATTTTTTAAAACGCGGTATCGATCTATTTTACTTTCAAAATCTCGTGAAATTTCATCGTTCTGTTACAAACTCTCGTGATATTTTGCAAATTCTTGTAAGATTTTGTTAGTAAAATAGATCGATACCGCGTCAATATATCAACATATAAAAATATGGCAAAATGTCGTGAATTTTCGGGGGATTTCGTAGCATAACGATGACATATAGCAATATTTCATTAGTAAAAGAGATTGATATGGTGTTTTTAAATGGCAATATATCAGCATATGAAGATAGAAGTTTTTAAGTCTGTAAAAGATAGGTTTTTGAGGAAGAAGAAGAAGTAGTATTTTTTTTTTTTTTTTAGACTTTAGAAACTCAGAATATCGGGTTAAATATCAGCGGGGTGGCCGATGTCTGATACTCAGTTTTAAGGCCGATACAGGCCGATTATATCGTGCCTCCCTATTTATTATTAAACGTGTTTCTGTCAGTTTTATTAATAATACAATGACACCAATTCATACTTAACATAATATGACCTTCAATATATTTTTTTTTTATTATTGATAATAGATCATCATCTCAATAAATGCTGTAGCATTAAAGGGTTAATGTATCTATTTTTTTAGTTTTACATTTGGTTCTGCAGCCGCCACAATAAAAGACCATTTTTCCTTTTGGTCATCTGGATCAATAATTTTGAAGGAAGCTGCTCTCTGTCTGCTTTAGACTGATGGCTAACCTGTTTAGTAATTAGTTGCAGTAAGTAGAGATGCATCATTAATGTGATGGCCTGGATTTGATTATTTAGATCTATTTCAGGAGCTAGTTAACCTGGAATTCCCTGCAGCTTTAAAGCAGCCTCCCTTTCTTTGAGTTTTTTTTTTGTTTTTTGTTTTTTTAACAGACTGCTGGACTTGAACTTGTGGCTTTGGACATTTTCAGATTTGGATCCGAGCAAGGTGTGCAAAGGAAAAGGCGTGGTGACTCTACGGGCAACCCTGGTCCACATTGATGACGAGGGCTTCGTCAGCAAAGAACCCAATGTCGTCACGACAACAAGTATGTCAAGCTGTTCTGTAGCAGCTCTCTGCATGATGAAATTGAATTTACTGGGCGTTAGTGTGTGCAGAAGATGTTATTTTGTTATAAAAAAAAATGTCTCTCAAAGCTCTTACCAAAGCTTAGATTATATGAGTCCTGGAGTATGGAAGTGGATGATTAGAAGGATCAGAACCCTGATAAGGAACAATTGCTGATATTTTCATGCAAATGTCAAAGAGCTCTCTTGTTGCAGCCTGCCCACGCTGCACTTTGGACCACAGGGGCTTGACTGAGGGCTTATTTGTTGCACAGAACTCTGGAACTGGACTGGCAGCTGGCCAAGGCAACAGGGAGATGCTTTAATTGTTGCAAAGCCTGGATAAAATAAGGCAGCTGGAACAAACGATCCTTGCAGCTGTTTGAAAAGGCTTTTTGTTCTCATGACAAAGTTCAGAGATTGTGGGAGAATCTTGTTTTTTTCCGCTTTACTGCATGAAACCCACCAAAGGAAAGCACTCTCGCCCGGCTGAATGTAACAGAGAGCGTTTCAGCAGAAGTTATCTGCTATGATTGGTCGGTCTGAGCCGGAGTTCACCGCATCGCCCCACCTTTCGGTGCCATCCTCACTGTTTTTCTTCCTGCAGTAGTGGCTGCCAAGCTCAGAAAGTTCTGGACTCGTTTCAGGCGGCTGGACCGGCCAGATTAATGGGGACGGAACGAAAGCAGAAGCGGCTGAGGGGGGCAGCAGTAACACGGCTCATTTACCTCCAGAAAACAACACTCAGTGCCAGGTACCATTACTCTCACCTAATTCAAAACCATTTCTCTCCCCCATAATCGCTTCATAGAAAATGTGTTGTTTTACACTTTGATTCTACTTTTGTCTACTTTTCTCTGCATCTTTTTAGGCCAATTTTAAAAGCATAAGAGAAATTCAGATTCCGTCTCCTTCAGATGCTCAGACTTGCAACCAATCAGCTCCCAGCTGTGTTTATCCCCGCACCACTGCAGTCAACCCGACCATCGTCCTGCTGCAGCACAGCAGAGGTGAGCACCATCTGTGAGCTTGTTTATGAGACATTCCTGTCATTCTGGACCTGTGGTCCTGTATTTGCATGTTGGTGTTGAACCAGCACTGTCACTGTAACACTGAACTAATGCTTTCACACCTGGCTTGGCTGCCGGGTCGCTTTTCCTGCCATGTCTGTGTCTGTCTGTCTCTCACCACAGAGCAGCAAAAGAATCTGTCCCATCTGGAAGGTATGCATTTAAGTTGAGCTGTAAACACATCAATTTCACTTTTTTACATCAAGAGGTGAACGAATCGTTGATGCATGTTGGGATTCGGATCCTAAAGATGAGTTTATTGAAGCTTGTTCTATTATAGTGCTTCCCAGTTTGTTGGCTATGGGGGTGCTGGAGCGCTGACCTCTGTCCAGTGCTGAAAACACTCCTCAGAGGTGTATAATTTAAGATAGTCGCCTGCTCTGATAGATAAGCTTTCTTTTTCTTTGGGCAGCCTGATGACATCTGCATTGCTTACTTGAGAACATTGTACACCAAGATGCATTATGGGACTAAGAGCAGCTGATGATTTCACTGCAAAAAATAGAAATCTCAATAAGTTATTTTTTTTCTTAAAATAAGTGCATTTTTCCTTGAATTGAGGAGGTAAGTGAGATATTTTGCCAATGGAACAAGTCGATTTCCTTTTAAAATAAGAAAAAGCAATGTTATTGTCTTATTTCAAGTGCATATTATCTAACTATCTTATTTTAAGAGTAAAAATACTCATTCCATTGGCAGATCATCTTATTTACCTGCTCCAATTAAGGGTAAATATACTTAATTTAAGAATTTACTTATTTCTGGATTATTTTTGCAGTGTGGAGTGATTTACTGGGATCGATCAGGTTTCAATCTTACTCTAAATTTTTCTACAGCTGTGTCAAAATGGAGGATATCTATGAGCTGAGGTGTCAGGGTTGGGTGGAGGTTGGTTGAGGACCCAAATGCAGAGAGGAGGGAGGCAGAGATGAGTTCTTACAGGTTTAATGAAATGAAAAAAGGCAACAGAAACAAAATCTACGAAGCAAAATACAGGAAACCAGACATTAGGGGAAAAGTAGGAATGAGGATCCAAGTAATGATGAGAAACCAGCAAAGAGTAACTGAACAGGAGAAAGTATAAAAATCAGAAACAATGAGAGGATTGATTATCTGATGGGGAGCAGGTGTGGACAGAAGTAACCAGAAGGAGCGAAGGGAAATGAGACTGACACAAGGGGGCAACAGAGAGTAACTCGAAAAATATATCACTGCTTAATTAAACACAAAATGGAAAAGAAACCAATGAACAAGAAAATACAACATAACGAGGGGGGGATTTACCATAAGGCAATACTAGGCAGTTGCCTAGGGCCGCAAGTTCCTGGGGGCCCCATAAAACTCTGTTTACATGTATGGTTAATACAACTATTACTTAATTGTGCACATTAATTATTAGTTTTTGATAAAAAATCCTTTTGCTAATATGCCATCAGAAGACTTATAATATTAATTGTCTAGCAGTTTTATTTCAAAAAAGCGCCTAGCGCCAAATCTAGCGGCTTTTTTCTGCCACTGGAGACTTTGGCGACAGCATCTAAAAGCAGCGAACTCTGCTCTCCAGAGCAAGTAGATTGGTAACCCCGCCTCCTGCTCTCCTCTATCTTGTCTGCTGTCATGATTCATGCAGCTATTATTTCATCTAAATGAAAAATGGAGAACAGATAAGCAGATCATGGCTTGTCTACAGTGAAAAGAAGGACTGGGTTATTTACTTTTGCCTTTTTGAAAACACAGGAAGGAGTAATCAGCTAAGTGAGCTTAGTGTTTGGAAGACAGCATTAAAAGTCAGCTGAGTACAAAACATAGAGAGGAAAACAAGAAGAAAAGGGACACAAAACCTAGAACAGATAATGGATGTCTATTCTATTAACATTTCTCTATCTCTATTATGGGTCTGTTTTATGTGTTGTCTTCTCCATTCAGAAGGCCCCCTGCCTCTCTTTGCCTAGGGCCCCACATTTCCTAAATCCGCCCCTGAACATAACATAAATGAAAGAGGAACTGAAAAGTAAAAGGAAACACAAAAAGAAGTCCACATAAGGCACAACCATGACATGAGCTTTCTGTCACACACACAGCAACATTTTCTTCCAAATTGAGATTAGATTTCGATAATTTTGGATTAGAAAGCTACATAAAGCTGTAGCTTTCTAATCCAAACGACGCATAGGTAACCTGATTATATTGTCCATGTGGAATGTGAACCATTCGGTCACCAGAGCAAGTCGGACGCTGATATATTTCTCATACAGCCACCAGGTCATAATGAGCCACCATGAAATGACCTCATTCACACTCTAATGATGAGAGCTATCGTCATTCAGACCCTGGAAGGTTCCTGCTTAGCTGCAAATAAACATCTCGTACAAACATGCTACATTTATTGTCCCCAGAGAAACACTTGGACTTTGGGTCAACGGCCATTAAATTATGGATTCTGTACATTACGATATTTTGATAGTAACAAAATAACATGCAACAACCCAACAGGAGCATACATTTGGTTGGATGTTGATTCAATTTAGCCACAATTATGTAACACATACAGTTATTTCTATTATTTTGACTATCATAGTTAAAGTTTACTAAGGGCCTGTTCTTTCGGTACAATTTGCATGTTTTCTAAATCATAACAAGGCTTTTTTTTGGTCCACCCTGTAAAGCCTGGAACTCAACCCTAATCCAGACATTTTGAATTCAAAAGCTTCCTGGATAGGATGTGAAATGTCATCAAACTTGAAAAAAAGTCCAGTGGTTTGTTTTTTTTATTTTTTTTCTTACTTTTTTTGAATCATAGTTTAAAGCAAACCAAAACCCAGTTTCTTAGAAATGTTTTAAATTTAACAAGACTCCAAAAAGGTAAAGCTTTTTATGCAGACGTGGAAAGTTGAGCCTAAACAATCATGGGGAAAACTAACAGCTTGACAGAGAGACATGCATTGACATCCTCCAACAGAGAAAGTTGAGTGGAAGGAAAAAGTGTAGCAAAAAAATATTCCCAACCAACATGGTAAACTGTAGCCTTGTTAGGTTAGGTTTTTAGAAGCTTATCATCTCATCTGAACCTGAGGAATCCTCAGACGTGTCTGCTGTCCTGAGGAGTTAAAAGGCTGGAATGTTAATGCTGTTTTATACTCAGAAACCAGGTCCTCTGCGTGTGTGTCGCAGTGAACGCAGAGATGCCCCGCCCCTTCCTCAGACACATTCTGGTGCACCTCTCCAAAATTGTTGGTAACCGCAGACAGGAGGCCTCTGATTGGTCAAATCTATAGCCTGGGTGCCATTCCGAACTTTGTCCCGCCCACAACGTTTGAGGTCGGGAAGTTCGGTCTGGCATTGCTCAATAGTAGCGCGAGTATGCTAGCACAATATCTGGTCAGTGGTCAGGCCAATCAAATTGTCAGGGCGGGCTTTATACGATGATGGACAGATGATCAACAGTAACGTAATCAACCACGTGACCAAAGCGCGCTTGGGTGACAACAACAATGGCTGCTGCTGGAGAGTTGAGGTGTGTAGATTCTGCTATTAGGTCTCTTCTAGAAGATATCGACAGCAAATTCATTTTGAAAGAGGAACAGAGAAACGCGATCAAGGAATTTTTTGAAAAGAAAGATGTTTTTGGCGTCCTTCCTACGGGATTCGGCAAAAGTTTAATTAACAGCTGGCTCCCTTGGTCGCTTAACATACGTCACGCACTCCGTTGCTCTTATTGGTTGTAGGTCTATCCAATTGAGTGCAGAGGCATTTTTTTTCCTGGTTCGTTCGAAACACGCCCCATAATCACAGCTCTATGGAGAAGAATTGAGTAGGACTACGTCAGGCTATCAAATCTACATCCGCTCTACACTATGTGTATTTCCTGTTTGGTACCTTACTGGCTTGTTTTGTTTGTATGACCGCCATTGTGGAAAATGACAACCAGCTAGAAGAGCGAGGTGGGAACACTGGGACACTTTTTCCACCTGGATCCCCGCTCATTCTCCCCTGCTTATGTTCCTCCATTTTCACACAAACTTGCCCCCCCTTCCTCACCGCCTCGGTCGTATCTAGACCCACAGCTATTTCCTGATTGTCCGTCTTGTGTTGTGGGGTGGAATAACATAGCACAGACCACGCTTCAATATTGGGCATTTATCAAAAATATCTGCGTCAAGCTCACTGCAACACACTGCTGCGGGATGATAGCCAGCCCTTTACTCAGCAGGGGTCCAAAGTCTTCTTGTCAGATGAAATTCAAGTCTTGCATTTTACGGTATTTGGAGAAAGAGGGAGAGTACTGAGACACAGAATCGACTTAGCTTGAGTGTGGCGTTTCGGCAGTCAGCTGGTGTCGGTTCGGTGGATTTATCAGATCGATTTACAAGTGAAAAGGTCTAAAAATTATTTTAAAAAGAAAGATGAGACCGGACCTGAGGTCTCTGCAGTCCTGCAGGGTTTTTCTTTCCTCCATGTTGTGCAGCATTAGTGCATTATTTTATCCAGAAGTGCAGATACAGTATAGTACATGTTTTGTTTTTTTTTTATGGATGACACGTGTAATAAAAAAAGCATTTTACCAATCAGGTCATATTTAAATTTTTTAAAGAAGCTGAATTTTTAATGGCATTAAATTGAAGCTATCATCAAATATCCTTATAGGATTAATCTTAACGACTTTATTCTAACTAACGAGATATTCCTGATTTGCCATTATCTGCATGAAGTTTGCATTTTCTTCTGTCTTTTTAGTGTTTTCTACACCTTCTCTGTTCCGTCATTAGAAATATTTATGTTTCTTTCATCTTTTCTCCATTTTTCTCCTGTAATATAATGTACATATAATCTGTAAAACTCCATAATTATAATAAAGCTATTTACATGCATAAATCAAGCGGGACACTATGGCGATAGCCGTACTGCTCCACTTCAGAAAGGAAAATCTGTTGGGCTCTTTTTTGGCATCAAGACAATTATTCTTATTGCCACTTTGCCAGACAGGACACTGTAAAAAAAAAAAGAAATATTTATGTGGCTGGTTTTTGTTCTTATTGTGGTCTCTTATGCTTTTTTAGAGCCGACCCCAGACATAGACAAAGGTCCTGGCAGGAACTCTGTGAGTCCAGTCTCTGATATGGACGGGAAGAGGCTGCGGCTATCATTGCACTCCCCCGACCTCGGCCCTATAAGCAAACCCATTGTGCCTGTGCGGGTGAGAAACCACACAATCTGTCTGATGAAGACAGATTTACTGGCTTATAAAGACTCGTCTGTTCACAGAAATTATGTTTTCGTTTCTGTTCTCTGGATCGTCTAATGTTATAATTAACAAAATACCCAAAATGACAAATGTCGGCCAGAATCCATCTGTTTTACTGGTAGAAATAAACCGTTAAAGATAAAATTCAAATGCTCATTTTAGCTTTTAGTTGTTTCTTATTTCTTATCTTTTCATTACAGAACACTGAGAAATCCAAGGACTGGTATAAGAATATGTTCAAACAGATACACAGAATACCCGGTAAGTCTGTTTCCCTGAGCTTAAATCCTCCCTGTTGCTCTCCAACATGTGTGTGTGTGTCCCTCATGTCCTCTGTCTCTCCGTCACTGTGCTCAGAGCCTATTGAGGAAAATCCCTACCGCCCCACCTACATTTTCCCCGAGACCTATGACATTCGCATGAACCCAAAAGGTATACGACGGCGGCGGCCGTGGTCTCATTGGCTTTATTAATCTGCTGCCCCTCTTCAGCTTCCGTTTCTAGAAACCAGCCAATCACATGCGCTGATGATGCACAGAGCATCTGATAAGCTTCAATACGACCTTCTGTGGTCGTTTGTCCAGACCGCAGAGCCACCAGTCACCACGATAAGCTCACCTTCATTTCACATGAAGTTGTGTTGGAAAAGTGAAACATAAAGTGTCTAAACGGGGTCAGGGAGGTTCAGACTCTTAGACCAAGCATGATTTTTTTATTTTTTTTATTTGTTTTAGCTAAATTTGGATCTTAAAATCCCAAAGTCAACATTTTTCTAGGCTAAATAAAAACAGATATTGGAGAACCTTAAAGAGCCTTAAAAAAAGATGCTATTAGATTTTCGGTGGGTTTTTTTCAGAATTAGGGTTAGGGTTAGGGTTATTGGAAGACAATAAAATATAAAGAATATATGAAAACATTTAATATAAAAAAGCAATATTGATTGTAATTAATTATATTTTTTATATTCACTTTCCTTCATTGAGCTTCTGGAATGTCCTTCAGGCTTTTAGATGTTTACTTTTCCTTTTTAATCCCATTTTTAATCAGCGTCTCAGACAATAACACCAGGAGCTGCTGAAAGCTAAAGGCTGGATGTATTACCCTTAAAGCTTTTCCTAAATTAAAATACATTTCCCATTCTGTTTATACCAGTCTTGCTGCCTAAAATTTCAGATTTTACAAATTGCACAAATTTCACATAATTATCCAAACGTTATAGCTATCAGTTTACTAATTTTATTTGGGCTATTTCAATGGGATTCAAATTCAATGAAGGCTGGAATAAAAATGAGACGGTTTCACTCTGCAAATTACGGAAGAGGAATAGGGCAACAAAAAAAAAAAAAAAAGTTAACAGTATAGTTAACTGAACTATAGTATAGTTCAGTATAGTATGGGAAAAAAGTCCGAACTCTGACTTTTTTCTCGGAATTCTGAGATTAAAGTCAGAATTCAGACTTTTTTTTCAGAATTCTGACTTTAATCTCAGAATTCTGACTGAATTCTGACAATAAAAAAAGTCAGAATTCTGAAATTAAAGTCAGAATTCTGAAAAAAAATTCAGAATTCTGAGATTAAAGTCAGAATTCTGAGGTTAAGGTCAGAATTCTGAGATTAAAGTCAGAATTCTGGGAAAAAAGTCAATATTCTGACTTTTTTCTCGGAATCCTTAGATTAAAGTCAGAATTCTGAGATTAAAGTCAGAATTCCCATGTTAAACTGAAATAAAATTTAAAAATTAGTTAACTTTTTTTTTTCCAGTGGCGCTAATCCTCTTCCGTAGAAAATACTCACAAAGCTAGTTCAGTAGAGTATATTTCAGACTAAACCTATTAACCTTGTTCTGCTCAGAAGAAGTTATTTTCAAATTTATAGTTAATCTTTTGCAGACAAAGCTTACAGGATGACCTGTTTTGCTTCATTTATTCTTTTTGTTTGAGCTTCAAACACGATGATGAGCCTTAGCAGAAACCAATATGGCCTCTTTTTGGAAGTTTGTTCAAATTAACCAGATGAAATTCTACATATAAGAGTGAATTATTCTGTCCAGTTCCTTCTGTCTCATCTGCATTTGGAAGTGATGGATCCCTTTGTTACAGTAGCAGGTTCATCGGTCCGGCATGTATAAAGTGGTCTGTTAAATCCCCAATACTTCCTGAATCCATAGAAGCTTGAGGTCTATTTTAAAGCCATTTAAAGTCTAGTTTTGCCCAGTAGTTCCAAGCACGTTGTTCCCAAACTAACTTCATTGCACATTCCTTTAAAGAAATGCATTAAACTCAGTGATGGGAAAAAATATTTGTTTTAAAGCCTCCTACTCCCTGCAGCCTTATGGAAACTGCAGAAATCCTCATGCATCCGACCGGAGTCGCAGTTAAACATTTATCCACAAGCATGTCTGTAAATGTTTGACATATTTATGAATTTGGCTCTTTAGTTAATAATTTAGCTCTCACTGGCTCTAAATTAGCTGATCTGCACAAATACAGAGAGTTCATGTTGGTTAGGATGCTTCACTACTTCCATTAATATTTCACCTTCATAAATCCTAACATCATTGACTATATTTCCCCTTTTCTCATTTCCCTGTAACATTTTTTTTATATTTGTTTAGATTTGTTTCTTACAGAAGAGGATTAGGTCCACTGAAAAACCAAAATAAAGTTAACTTATTTTTATTTTTTATTTTATTTCAGTATAATATGTGAAAAAAGTCAGAATTTTCCCTTAAATCTCAGAATTCAGATTTTTTTCCCCCATATTTTACTGAAATGAAATTTAAGAATCAGTTAACTTTTTTTTCGGTGGCCCTTATCCTCTTCCGTACTACGATCTCTTCCTTCATGCTCAGAATTCTGAGATTAAAGTCCAAATTCTGACTTTTCTCCCACATTATACTGAAAATTATACTGAAATAAAATGTAAAAATCTGTTAAGTTGTTTTTTTTTTTTTTCATTTTCTCAGTGGCCTTAGTCCTCTTCTGTAATTTCTAGTTGCTTATTCCAAAGGTTCAATAACTGTGCATCAATGTATGTATTGTTCGATTGTGACCACTAGGTGGAGCTCAGATCCTGTGTGTTGGTTGCAGTCTGTTCTCCATAGAGCTGCAGCCATAAACAACCTTTTCCATGTTTATTATTCTCAGCATTCAGATTTGAGCATCATATATATATATATATACATATATTTATGTTAACCGGACACTGCCTGTTAAGTATCCGTATGCTGCTGTGACTAATAGACTAAATCTGTGTTTAAGTAATGTTTATATTACTGAGCGTGTCGCTGGAGCTTCATGCTTCATTACTGATTCACAGGTCTCTCTCTCAAAGCTGCTCAGATCTTTTATAGCTCAGTAATGCTTCCTGTAAAGAGCTTTTATTTGACAGTCTTTGATTTTCTCGGTGAACCTGTGATGCTGGACCTAATGGAAGGTTTTTCTTAGCAGCAGCCAAAAAAAACAACAACAAAAAAAACAAATAAACAACAAACCTTAATGTATTTTGAATTATTTAGAGATTTTGGATTTCATTTGTTCCTACTGTTTTTTTTTTTTTTTTGCTTATAATCAAGCAGCAGCAACAATACAGCTCTGGTCAAAGCAGGGGCCGGCCCAAGGCAGAAGCAAACTAAGTAGCTGCTTAGGGCCACAACATAATTAGGGGCCCTTGGGAGCAAATCAGTGTTTTTTATTTTACAAGTATGATAATTCTAATAACAAAAACACACAATCTCATTAAATTTTGCATTTCTTTTGTCTTATATTTTGGATTGTGAAGAGATAATTAAAATCCAGATTAATAGAATATAATTAAAAGTCTGCATAAGGATGATTCATTTGTTTAATTAGAGATTTTGCATATATTTACATATATCTGTCTAGTTTTAAGAACTTATTATTTCAGTTTAAATGTTCCTTACTTAAAAGCTTTTTTACAAAGTTCCATTTTCATCATTTGAGTATTTGCTTAACTTTTTTCCTTAATTAATTATCTGTTTTTAGAAATTATTTTATTATAAGAAAGAAAAACCCCAATGACAATGGGTTGAAGCATGATAGTTCATTTTTTATCCTTTTGGTATTACTGGATAATCAGTAAACATATAGTATAATGAACACAGACCCGCCAGAACAGAGAGTTAATTGTAGATACTTGAATGTTAATTATTATAATAATAGATTTTATCAGGCAAAGTAAAAAAACATCTATAAATAAATAATGCAACAACAATATTGCACAGGGTTAAAACTCATAGTTTCTGGTACAAAACAAATGTATTAAGCCTTTTTTTTTTAAAGGATCATCTGATTGTTGATTGCAGCAATCCTTATAATTGGTAGAAACAGAAGGCTGTAAAATGAAATATATCTAAGGGCCCCATGTATTTGCCCGTCTTTCTGCATAGCTGCATATTATTTCGGTGCTCCTTTTCGAAAGGATTGAACATTTTTTAAAACAACTTTAATGATTATTAAAGAACAAGAATTGTGTGCAAAGGTTGGAATTTACCTCAGCCTTTTTCTAGTCCGCAAAGAGTTAAAATGACAAAGCCTCAAACATATAAACACACCACTCGGCTTATTTTCGGGTGCTTCGCAGGCTGAAAATCAATCCTTCCTTTATGCACTCATCACCAATCTTCTAGTTTGTTTTTTGGCTGGATATTTGACCAATCTGGCAGATCATGGAGTTCCTTTAAAAGTGTTGGCTTCCTGAAACAGACCTGACTGTTAGCAGAGTCCATGCAGTCGATTGCCAGTAGGTTTGAGGTTTTGGTAATAATAGCGGACGTTTAATCCATTCCAAACCATTTGGTTCTTTGGGATCTCCAGGGATGTGGAAAAAAAAAATGAAACTGAGGTCTTTCTTTTATTATTTCATAAACATTGTACAATGCATCAAAAACAGCCACACAGCATTCTGCTTCCCCCACTGTGCTTCACAGCTGGCTGAGTGCTCTTAGGTTTTAAAGCATCACCTTCACTCCATCTAACGTAGTCTATGTGATTGTTGGTAAAATGTAACATTTAATCCCTTTAATCAAATGGCTGAGTTTTCTTTGGCCCGTCTCTCAGCTCTCCAGATTAGTTACTAGCTTTGCGTTTTATTCAGATGCGCTGGGGGAGGGATGCATCTAAAAACTGCAGGACTCTTCAAGTTCTTAAAGGTGTTGAGTTTGGAGTAGGAGCCTGCTTAAATTAAGAAAATCAAATAAAAGAACAATCCCAAAACACTTTGTAAGCTTTTTAAAACTGTTTTATTCTTTGATATTCCTGGTTTTATATTTAAAAAAAGCAAATATAAAAAGTGTCTCTATTTCATGCACACACAAAAATACCAATGTGTACAGAAAAGAAGCAGTGTTTCGAGAATTGGGAGGATTTACATCAAGATTACAGAGTTTACATCATTATTAATTTATTTCTATATATTTATTTCTATATATTTGAGCCTAAGTGGTTTAGATCGAATAATCACTCAGCTTATTACCGTCCGATCAGTTCAGGTTTCTTATATTATTCCTGCAGCGAGTTCAGCCTTGAAAAAAAAAAAAAGATTAACTAAACCATTAAAGATATATGAAAACATCTAACTTCCTCTGCTGTTTCAGATGAAGGTCCCACCCCCTTCGGTTACCTGGAAGATGGTGAGTGGTAATATTCCACCCAGGGAATCGTCTCCAAAGTCTCTAGACTTTATTTGATCCGCCATTTTGTCTGTTTTGCAGGGAAAACTGTGCCACGCTCAAAAAGCGACGACCTGGTCGATTCCAGGGGGAGACTAATGCCGGTGCCAACGCGGTCCTCTTCTCTAAAACCCTCAACTACAAGGTCTGTATATAAGGAGGGAAAATAGATATTATAATAAACTTAAACATTCAAACATGACCAGCTTCTGTTCTGTTTATTCACATGAAGTTGAATAAACAACAGAAACTATCCTGAAAAGTGCTGCCTGCAGCTGGCTGAGACACTGAGATTTATACTCAGAAACCAGGTCGTCTGCATGTGTCGCAGCAAAGACACTCTGCTGCACCTCTCCAAAATTATAGGACCTCAGACAGTGCCGCAGACAGGAGGCCTCTGATTGGTCAAAGTATTACCAACCATTAAATCATAGCACATTTTTTCTTCCCAGAATCAGTTCTGATTTTTATGGGAACAAACAGTCGGCCTCAGTGTTTACCCACCTAGCTTTGTCTGATTGGAAGTTGAGACACATAGCAGCATGTTCTCATTATCAGTTCGTATGAAATCGTATGAAAAGTTATGCACAGTATTTCGTACGTTTTGGACGTTTTTCCTCGAAAAAACAGATCAGTGCGCAGGCAGACAGACAAAAAAAAACAGATCCGCGGACGGACGTAAAACTGGAAAAAATTAATTACTTCTTGATGTCTCTCACTAGGTTGCTTGCTGTTTTGTATCTTAGGGTCAGGGTTAGGGTTAATTGTATCTCAAATTCTATGTTATTGAATATCTAGCAAGGATATTTTGTCTCAAGGCAAGACGTAAAAATACAACGAAATACGACGAAAAAAACGTCAAAAACGTACGAAATAACGGTGCATAACTGGACTATTTCATACGAACTCATAATGAGAATTCACTGCACATAGAGGTAATTCTCTCGCTTGATTATTTTACATATGTGATGCACCATAACGTGTAGCTGTGAAACAGCCCCCAGCATGATGCTGCCACCACAGCTGTCTCCTCCAAACATCTGGTTAGTCCTCATGAGGAGGTGCAGATTTTCCGTTTAGCTTTTAATCTGGATATTTTTTAGAGTAGGTGGGTTCTCTCCCTGTATCAACATAGATTTGCCTAGAATGCAACAAATGGGATTATAAATATATGGGGAGAGAAGCTTCAAGATGGCTGCATCTTCTGCACCCAGGAGATGTCTTTCTCGTATGTAAAAAGAGAACCTGATGTCCGAGTTACACTGTGAAAAATACACTGATTTGCATCTCCTGAAGTAACTATTGAAATTTTAAAGAAATGTTTATCAATTTTGTGTCAAGATTCTGAGTTCTCTCTGTCAGAGAGTGTTTTCATTTTAATATCATAAATGTATATCTTTAGCCTATAGGGGTGCAGGATACATGAGATCTTCAGCTTGTCCCACTGATGGTGGTCATCAGCCTTGCTTCTGTCAGTGAGCCCCAGGGCAGCTGTGGCTGCACCATCATGCAGCCTGCCACCATCAGTGTGTGAATGCAGGAATATAGTGCATAAGTACATTTTTTACTTTTTACTTTTATCTGTAATGGCTCTGCATTTTTAAAATGGTCCCACTGTGCAATCCATTGTACATGTTTAGACAATCTTTAGAAGTTTAATGTGTGTGTTAATAGATTATAATCTATGGATTAATATATATCTGTGCCAGTATGTATAGCTCTTTAGTGATATTGCTGAACTTTATCGTTGACTGAAAAATGGCGCCTAAATGCTGCAGGAATATTCTCATAAAACAAAAGGTTTTGTTTTTATTTTTTCCAAGCAGTATTTCTCCTTTAATATCTGATTGATGAGGTAAACATCTCCTCCCTGATGAGAACGTCTCTGAGGAAAAGATGTTTTCTCTCACCGCATCCAACCCTGTTTCCTTAACTAAATTACCGCTCATCTTGTTAGCGGAGGAGGCAGACGTTTAAACCTCATGTTTTTAATGTGAAAAAAGAAAAAAAAGAAAACATCTCAGCCCATGCTGGTTGCCACGGAGACCACTGGATGAGGATTGGTTCCCTTCTATCCCGCTCTCCCCCCTCCCTCCTCACCCCACCCACCCCTCCATTCCTCGCTGACGCCTGGCTCTCCTTCACAGGAGCGAGTGGGAGCCTCCGGATAAAAAGGTAGACACCAGGAAGTACCGCGCCGAGCCCCGGAGCATCTTCGAGTACGAGCCGGGGAAATCATCGGTGCTGAAGCTGGAGAGAACGGTACGCCCACCTCCTCACTCTCTCTCTCTCTCTCTCTCTCTCTCTCCGTCTGTCTGTGTTTGTGTCTTCTAAGCTGCGACCCCTCCTCTCCCCCCCACTGCATCCACCTCTCCCATCTACTGCCATGGCTGCATCCTGGATGCTCCATCCTTCGCCAACGGCTCGGAAAGCGACGAGTTTAGCCACACATTCCTGAAGGGTGTCCTGTTACAGGGACAGCCAATCTGGAAGAGAGCGGGAGAAGCTGTTATCTTCCTGCTATCAGCTTAAGATTATAGGCTGGATAAGCTTCCTGACACTAAACACTGATCTGGTTCGTTCCTCTTGGAGGGAGTCGGTCCTCCCTATTCTACATTCATCTTTTAATTCTTTTTTTCTTGTGAATAAATGTGTGAAATGTGTCTGGCATCTATCTGCTGTTTTTTATCATGCCTTTATGTATGCTTATCTAATTACTGCTAAATTGCGTTGCTGAATTAGCATTTTTTCAGTGATTTGGCCTGATCCCAGCAACAACCACTAGAACCATTAGAGTTCGGTCCAGTTCTCCTGTGAAATAATGAACTTAAATTACGTGCTCAGCAGCAATCATTCTCCATGTTAGGTTCAAAGTTTTCAGAGGCCCACTGAAGGTAGTACATAGCTGTGAAATAGAGAGAAAATAATCCATGGATTAAAAATGTCGAGATTCACAGGAACATCACTAATCATTATACTGCAGCTCTGGCTGCATGTTGAAGCTCTCCAACATTTAACAAATTGTTTTCATCCAGTATCGCAGGGTTTATTTAACTCCATCTTCTTTTTAAAACAGCTTCCTGTATTAGAAACGCGTCCCTCCAGCATGATGCTGCCACCACCTTGTTTCACCACAGAGCTGCCCTTTACAGTATTATTTTCTTTTAAATATTGTATTTTGCATCCAGTTCAAATGTTTAGCTTTGGTCTTATCTGACCGATGCACCTTTATCATAACATATTTAAATGGAGCAATTTTATTTCCTATTTTTGCTCTGGACCTGTGGAAAGCACTGATGCGTGTTTTGTTGAGCTGACCTGTGGATCTCTGCAGCTCCTCCAGAGTGACCGTAGGCCTCTTGGCTCTCTGCATCGTGTGCTCCTTGGTCTTTAGGTTGCTCTCTTCCAGTGGCGGCTGGTGAAAAATATTTTTGGTCGGGCTGATATAGCCTAGTGTATGTCTCCAACTAATCCAGAATAAGAATTCAAATAAACAATTGTACAATAAATACAATTTAACAGTAATGATTTAATTTACTATATAATAACAGTAACAGTGATGATTTTGGTCACAATAACCATGACATGAAATTTTCATATCCTACAACAGGGATGTTCTTCTGGCAAACAGGTGATAAATAAGGATCTCACCGAATTTGGTGGAAGCTGCACCTCGCTCGTTACGTTCGTCATCATCCCTCTAATTGTCTGCACCTGCGCATTGGGTGCAGAAGCCTGTTAAAGTGCAGTATTATCAGTGCCCCAAGACCATAAAATTCTGAGACGCTGATTGGCCATTAAATTATTAAATTCACCTAGCAATAGTACATGATTGGCAGATTCTCTGCACATGTGGGGCAGTCTGATCAGCGCCCCAAGATAGAGACGGTAGGAGTCTGTCTGTGGAAATCCACAAATGAATGACAGTAGGTAGGGAAATGTAGTTTATATAATTTGTTTTGCTTATAGGTACACACTCTAGAGAGTAAAACTGACATTTATGAGTTAATTTGTAAAAATATATTTTACGTTTCTCTCTTCTTATCAGGGAGGGCGGTGCCCCAGCGCCCCCTATGGGCCGGCCGCCACTGCTCTCTTCTTCTCGTTTTAAGATCTTTTTAATAATGTTCTCCATCGAACCTCCAAGGTTATCACAGAAGAGCTAAATTTATAGAGATAACTAATAACACACAGCTGAGCTCTATGTAGGTCCATGAGTTCTTGAGACCTCTCCATTATTATAAAGTATTTTTGTTCTTGAACAACCTAACATACACAATCAGACACATGTAGTGAATAGAAAATGTATAGTATATTATACAGAAATGCCTAATTTATCAGAATAGATGTAAATAAATGATCCAATTTAACTTATACAAAATTAATTTTTATTTTTTTTATTTCCTTGTCAGAAAGTTCAATGAAAACTCTCATTTTAAAATATTAGATTTTTCTGTCAATTATTCCATGGACCAGGCTTTAAAGGGCTTGTCTTTCTTTCAGGGGGGGGATTTACCATTAGGCAATACTGCCTAGGGCCCCAAGTTCCTGGGGGCCCCATAAAACTCTGTTTAAATGTATGGTTAATACAACTATTCCTTATTTGTGTGCATTAATTATGTAAAAAATCCTTCGCTAAAATGATGTCAGAATGCTTATAATATTAAGTGTATCGAAAACCCCTCAAACCCCTAACTTCTCAGACCCCTCTAGCACTTTGATTTCAAAAAAGTGCCAAATCTAGCGGCTTTTTTCTGCCACTGGAGACTTTGGCGACAGCATCTAAAAGCAGCGAACTCTGCTCTCCAGAGCAAGTAGATTGGTAACCCCGCCTCCTGCTCTCCTCTATCTTGTCTGCTGTCATGATTCATGCAGCTATTATTTTAGGCAAATGAAAAATGGAGAACAGATAAGCAGATCATGGCTTGTCTACAGTGAAAAGAAGGACTGGGTTATTTACTTTGGCCTTTTTGGAAACACAGGAAGGAGCAATCAGCTAAGTGAGCTTAGTGCTTGGAAAAAATCTTTCATTCCTTTAGAGACAGCATGAAAAGTCAGCTGAGTACAAAACATAGAGAGGAAAACAAGAAGAAGAGAGGGACAAAACCTAGAACACATATTGGATGTCTATTCTATTAACATTTCTCTATCTGTAGAATAGGTCTGTTTTATGTGTTGTCTTATAAATTCACAGGGCCCCCTGCCTGTCTTTCCCTAGGGCCCCATATTTCCTAAATCCGCCCCTACTTTCTTTAGGGGCATCATAGTAAAGGGTAGAAAATATCTGCATACAACTTTCGCCCCTTTTATTTTTAACACATTTTCCAAACTCTAAATTATTTTCACCTCATACTGTACTATACTATCACTATTTTGTATTAGTCTCTCGGATTAAAAACATTAAATAAACCGAGTGTTTTTTGGTTTTCACTTAAGGTGTGAAGAGGTTTAAGGATTATGAATGCTTTCAGTAAGTCACTGCATGCAGATTACAGGTAGACCAATATTGACATATTTTTTGCCGGTATTAACGTTTCTTTCTAATATTGGGGAATATGTGCATGCCTTGGCCGATTCATTAGTGGAGTGGTTCCCACACTGGGGCTTTGCAGAAATGATCCAGTTAGAGAACTTACTTTATTTATTTATTTATTTATAGCAGTGATGAATTCTGTTACACAGCATAATAAACAGATTGCAAGGTGGTACTTTTAGTAATGTAAAGTAGATTGTAGTTTATTTCATTTCAATATTTTATTTACTGCTGTTGACCTTTTGCAGTTTGTTCAACTGTTGAAAGATTTTGGAGCAGGATTATAGTTTCAGGGGGCGCAAAACAATTTTCTTATAAAAAGAAAAATGTGTGAACCACTGCATTAATGCGTTCAGCAGCCGTGCAGGTGAAGCGCATCCATTGCTAACTCCCTTCATTTTCTATCCGTTGTTTATGTTTAGTTTGATTTGTTACTATTTTTTTTGTTTTGGGTTGTTTAAGCTTAGATTATGTGACATTTGTTATCATTTTAATCGTGTAAAGGGAAAAAAGAAAAAATAATGTCAGCTATAAAAATCACAATAAAAATATCGGCGCCTCATACTGAGGACCAGACAGACTGATGTCAAAATAATCGGAATCGTCTTCGGCCTTGTCCACAACTCTAATATTAGATTTTATAGCCTAGCAATCAAGGATAGTGATTGGGACGGAAAGGGCCCAGGCTCCTCTGTTTTCAGAGGATCAATTTATGTTCTGGTGAACATTAAACTATTGTTAGAGACATAGGGCCGGATTTATCAAGATCCAATTTTGCGTGCAGTAATTTGCGCTCGCAAACTGGAATTTCGCGCGAGGGGCTGAACCATGGTTTGCGGGTGATTTAACAAGAGTGATTGCGTAACTGGTGGCAGGTGCAAAACTGTTGGAGACGCCCTATTTAAATGATGGTTTTTTTGTGCATTTTGTGGTTTGCGGCAAAGTAGTTTGTAGTTTGTACAAGCTAGTCTATTAAGAAATTTAAATCTTACAGTGACACCCCCAACCCCTCAAAAAAAAAAAAAAGAAAAAATATATATATATATATATATAAAAACTTTGGCAACCTTTATTACCTAAGGTGGTATGTGGCTGAATTTCTACTTCACTGCAGTAAAAAAAAACAAACAGGTATTTTGTATTGGCCTGTAGAAAAATGCACATACCAAATGGCTCACAAGAAGTGACTGTGGATGAGATTACTGTGCGTACGCATCCCCGCAGCATTGGCATGTTGCTCCACAGGCGCAGGGGGGAGGTCGGGGTTCTCCGGTAGGGCGTCAGGGCGACATGGCATTTAGAATGTCGGACAGCACTTCTGAAAAACGAGATTGGGAGATCCCAGCTCTCGCTGCAACCGTACGCTGGAATGACCCAGATGCAAAAAAAGTGCAATGTTGCAAGGAGTTTTGTGATATCTGGTATTGTGTGGGTCCTCCTTGTGGCTGGCTCCAAATCCATTCGGAGTTCCCCCAACAGCTCCAAAATGGCAATGCTGGATAAACGATATGTTTTGATGATCGTTTCCTCGTTCATTCCAAAAATATTCACACGGAGTGAAAAAATGCGTTCTCTGCGTCTCCTTGCTTCATTTCCATGTCTCCTTCTTGCGACAATAACCGCTGCCATGTGTGCACAATTACGCATACAGACCATTTACACCTTCTTTTGAAACATGTTAAATATAGAGTCAGATACCGTTAGCAAAATTGCTTTCAGGTTTAATAAATCACTTTGCGAGTGCTAAATTAATATATTTACATGTTCTCCTCCCACAAGACGCACTTTTGCGTGTAAACGCCCCACATTGCATATTCATTGCAGAAAAAGTACTAAATGGATAAGAGGCGCTATTTAGCACGTTTTAAAGACCAAATCCTTTTAGCACGCTGTTGATAGATCAGTTTGTACATTTTTTAGCGTGCGCAGTGAAATAGCTCACATTTTTATACACGCAAACCTTTGATAGATCCGGCCCTATGACTCAGGCTCAACTTTATTAATCCCTTGGGATGACACCTTCAGGGAAACTCTGGTTCCAGTAGCTTCTATAGAGCAGTGTTTTTCAATCCTGGTCCTTAAAGCACACTGCTCTGCATGTTTTGGTTGTTTCTGAGGTTCAGCAAACCTGATTCAGATGATTGCAGTTCAACAAAGCCTGATAATCTGCTATCAATTGATAACAGTTGTGTGAAAGCTGGGAAACATCTAAAACATGCAGGGCAGTGTGCCTTTAGGACCAGGATTGAAAAACACCGCTATAGAGGACAAAGAGTTAAAGCAAAACGCCATTAAAGATTAAAAAAAAAAATGACTGACAATATAAAAAGAGTGTATATAGTACAAAAAGGCATAAAAGAAAAAAGTTTTAATGTCCTGGAATATTTTTCACTTAGATATAAAAATATCTGCACAGTAGAGAGCTAAGGGAAGACTACACAGTAGTTGACTTGGATTATTGCAGTTGTACTGCAGAAATGTATTGACCTTATAAATAAGTAAAAATTACACAAGCTACACAGTAGTTACGTGTTTTATTGCACAGTGAGAGAAGAATAATGCACATGAGTGTAATGAGGTAAAGTTTTGCATAAGATGTCAAATGAGGGTAGGGATGGGAATCGAAAACCGGTTCCTGTTCAGAACCGGTTCCGTATTTTCCGATTCCATGGCATCGTTTGGCAGCTCACTGAACGATTCTTTTTTCGATTCCCGCAGCACCAGAGCCTAGAGCGCCGGCTCTGGGGAGCACGACTTACGTCACGTTTTTTACGTTAGTTACGTAAGTTACGCAAGTTACGCAAGTTACGCAAGTTACGCAAGTTGGAAGAACTATTCGAGGAGGAAGACAACGAGCTGCGGTCACTTTGTGAATCAAAGCCCCGTCTTTCCTTAGCCCAGAGGGTAGATCAGGAAATCCAGCTCTATAAAAGCTTGCCCTCCATCCCCTGCAGGGATAGCGCCACACTGTGGTGGTGGAACAAGCAAGATACGCTGCCCTTGCTATCTGACTGGCTGAAAACTACCTCTGTGTGCAGGCTTCCTCCACCCCATCTGAGAGGGTGTTCTCCACGGCTGGAGACACCATAAGCCCTGAAAGATCCTGTATCCTTCCAGAAAAAGCAGATATGCTCATCTTTCTGCAAAAGAACTGTTAATTTTTCCTACTACTGTTTTATAATTAGTATTTTTTGTTATTTAAAATAGGTTATTATCCCATCATTTGTTATTAGACATTGTTGGTTATTAAGTTTGTTCTTGTATATTTATTTTTCATTTAAACACAGATGTTACTCCAGTTTCACATTTCCTGTGGACATCTTGATCTTGTTGAGTTTGTAAGATTGTGCAATAGTTAAGTAAACAAAGTTGATTCTGATAATCAAACTGTTTGTTCTCCTTTTTCCCCCAAATTGGAATCGAAAAAAGAATCGATAAAGAATCGAATCATTTCATAGAATCGAAAAGGGAATCGGAATCGTGAAAATCTTTTCAATTCCCAACCCTAAATGAGGGGGGTGCTGATCCCTGACCCTCTTCCTATCACCTCCTCCTTCCCCAAGTGAAGAGTTCTTCAGCTTGATGACTTGGGGAGCAAAACCTTCAAGCTGCATATAAAGTAGGGCTGTCACGATAATAAAACTTTAAACTCAATGTCAAGATCTGCAAATATCTTCGTTACTCAATCCTGTTTTTGATACTACTGGGATAGAAATGAAGAAGTTTAACTTAGAAAAACTCACCGTTTTCCATCTCATCATGAAACATGCTTTATACACAGAATCCTGTATGTTAGTAAAAGAACCAAGAAATATCTGAGTGAAGTTTTTATCTGATTCTTCAAATCAGACAAAAATGGTGTCAAACGTTTGTGCAGCAAAGATTTTTGTTTGTGCCGCTATAATTTTTTTACAGTTTAAAATGATAGAATCAAAGGTTAGCAACTTATAATTTATATATATTATATATGAAATTCAGAGTTTCAGAATGAACAAATGGTCACTGACCTTTGATGGCTTCTACAAACAATTATTAATATCATTAAAATGATAGCAGTACAAAAAATTTATATATTTTAAAATATGCATTTTTAAATTTTTAATATATTTATTTGAAATATTTACTATTTAAAATTAAATTTAAAATTGTATATTTTTGTATGGCAAAAATATAAACTGGTTGACCCTTTATGACCTCTAGAAATATTTATTTACAGGTAAAAGCCAGTAAATTAAAATATTTAGAAAAACTTGATTTATTTCAGTAATTGCATTCAAAAGGTGTAACTTGTACATTATATTTATTCATTGCACACAGACTGATGCATTCAAATGTTTATTTCATTTAATTTTGATGATTTGAAGAGGCAACAAATTAAAATCCAAAATTCTGTGTGTCACAAAATTAGAATATTGTGTAAGGGTAAAATTTTGAAGACACCTGGTGCCACAAACTAATCAGCTGATTAACTCAAAACACCTGCAAAGGGCTTTAAATGGTCTCTCAGTCCAGTTGTGAAGCCTACACAAACATGGGGAAGACTTCAGATTTAACAGCTGTCCAAAAGGCGACCATCGACACATTGCACAAGGAGGGAAAGACACAAAAGGTTATTGCTGAAGAGGCTGGCTGTTCTCAGAGCTCTGTGTCCAAACACATTAATAGAGAGGCAAAGGGAAGGAAAAACTCTGGTCAGAAAAAGTGTACAAGCGATAGGGTTCACCTAGTCAAGATTGTGAAAAAAAACCCATTCAAAAATGTGGGGGAGATTCACAAGGAGTGGACAGCTGCTGGAGTCAGTGCTTCAAGATCCACCACCAAGAGACGCTTGAAAGACATGGGTTTCAACTGCCGCATACCTCGTGTCAACCACTGTTGACCAAGAAACAGCGCGAAAAGCGTCTCTCCTGGGCTAAGGAAAAAAAGAGCTGGACTGCTGCTGAGTGGTCCAAAGTCATGTTTTCTGACCAAAGCAAATTTTGCATTTCCTTTGGAAATGGAGGTCCCAGAGTCTGGAGGAAGACAGGAGAGGCACAGGATCCACGTTGCCTGAAGTCTAGTGTTAAGTTTCCACCATCAGTGATGGTTTGGGGGCCCATGTCATCTGCTGGTGTCGGTCCACTCTGTTTCCTGAGATCCAGGGTCAACGCAGCCGTCTATCAGCAAGTTTTAGAGCACTTCATGCTTCCTGCTGCTGACCTGCTCTATGAAGATGGAGATTTCAGGTTCCAACAGGACTTGGCGCCTGCACACAGCGCAAAATCTACCCGTGCCTGGTTTACGGACCATGGTATTTCTGTTCTAAATTGGCCAGCCAGCTCCCCTGACCTTAGCCCCATAGAAAATCTGTGGGGTATTGTGAAAAGGAAGATGCACAATGCCAGACCCAAAAATGCAGAAGAGTTGAAGGCCACTATCAGAGCAGCCTGGGCTCTCATAACACCTGAGCAGTGCCAGAAACTCATCGACTCCATGCCACGCCGCATTAATGCAGTAATTGAGGCAAAAGGAGCTCATACCAAGTATTGAGTATTGTACATGCTCATATTTTTCATTTTCATACTTTTCAGTTGGCCTACATTTCTAAAAATCCCTTTTTTGTATTAGCCTTAAGTAATATTCTAATTTTGTGACACACGGAATTTTGGATTTTCATTTGTTGCCACTTCAAATCATCAGAATTAAATGAAATAAACATTTGAATGCATCAGTCTGTGTGCAATGAATAAATATAATGTACAAGTTACACCTTTTGAATGCAATTACTGAAATCAAGTTTTTCAAAATATTCTAATTTACTGGCTTTTACCTGTATGTCTTTAAAATGATAGCGGCACAAACGAAAAATTTTTGCTGCACAAACGTTTGACAATAATTTTGTCGGATTTGAAGAAGGTGGGGGGGCCAACTTCACTCAGGTCCCAGAAATCCCAAATTAACAATAGGAAAATATGTAAACGTCATATTTCTACCTATATCAAATAGTTTTGTGTCCGGATACAAAGTATCAGTATTGACACTGATAAATATGGACTCTAAACAACCCTAATATAAGGGTATATAAAGTAGTGAGATTGGATGCCAGATATTAAGCACATGGTTTCTCTTGAAAAGATCTACCGGTATGTTCTCTGTCTTAATGCTTTGTGAAGTTTGTTTACTGCTACCTGTTTCATCACTCTTCTCATCTCTATGCAAAAAATAAACATGTTACTAATATTATCAAGTTATTTCAGGAAAGATAGAAAAGCAGAGTGTGATTTTATAAAGCATATATCAGTAGGTACCTGCTGTCACCTGCAGGATGTCTGACTGGCTGTTAAGTTGCTGTGCTGTCTGAACTGTCTTCTCTTTGTCTTTCTCCTCCTCCTGTCGCCATGCCCCTAAACTCAGGATTTAAGTCCAGAAGATGTAGATTTAGAGAATGAGCCTTGGTATAAATTCTTTTCAGAGATGGAGTTTGACAAAGCGGTAAGTGGTCGCTGTCTTCGCGGCGTCAGCATATCGTCATGTGTTGCATGTCATGTAACATCCATGTTGAAGTAACGTGTAAACGTTAATGTCTGTGAGGTCTGCCTGTGTTTCCTGTCCGACCCCAAGCAGAAGATTAAAGTTTGTGCTCGTCTGAATATCTGAATATATCCTGAATATCTGATCTTTTAAAGGAAAAAAATAATAATAATTAGAGAATACTAAATTGGCTAACAGACGTAACACACACACTTTAATCTTCATTACGAAAACTAAATAATAAATGTTCCTTTGACTGATTTAATCCCCAACTATATGAAAACGTAATGGTTACCCTTTACAATAACCATCTTTTATAAATAATAGAGAGCATTTATTAATAAATAACAGATAATTTATGTTTTACAATTGTTTATAAAGGGACTCTAAAGCACTTATAAAAGAGATAAATTATTAAGATATTAAGCTTACTGATGTTTAGATGAGAGCTAAACTAGCAGGGTGGGGCAATATGATCTATATCCTTTATAAATGGTTTAGAGGCAGTTTATAAACAATTATGAAACCTTAATTATCTGTTAATCATTAATAATTTTTCCCTTTACCTTTTATAAATGATGATTATTTGTAAAGTATTTTATTGCATAGATCAAATACCCAACCTTTGAATTTAGTGCATTATTTATTATTTAGTTAATTATTCAGCTGAAAAAAGATTTTGATTTTTAAAAAATATTAGCCTTTCATCACTTTGGCACCACAGTTCATTCCAACCAAATAATATCTGTAATTTGTATGTATACTTTTCAAGTTAGTCATGGTCTAGCAGTTTTCAAAGTATTTAAGTAAAGGTAAATGGCTTGTATTTGTGTAGAAGGACCCCAGAGCACTTTTAATTATGGGGTTACATTTCTACCAGAAGTAAACATGTGGAATAAATACTGATAAGAGGAGATTCATTCAAAGTGAATTCTCCTTTTCAATTGCTGCTCAGAAAGAAAAAGAGCAGAAGCATCGTAGTACGGCAGTAGGTTTGGCCGTTCATCGTATACTTATCGTGATAAATTTCTACTCATGATAACACTTTTGATTTATCATATAAACTTAGAATTGTGAATTAAAAAAAAACATATTTTCTTTTTATTTCCTATTTTCTATTGGGACATTTTGCATTTCTTTTTATATAATTAAATACAGTTTTATATGGAATATTTTAGTGGTACACTGGAAAAATTATTCAGAAATAAGTAAAAAGTTCTTAAATTAAGGTTATTTACCCTTAATTTGAATAGGTAAATGATATAGTTTGCCAAAGGAATGAGTATTTTTACTCTTAAAATAAGATAATTAGATAATATGCACTTGGAGTAAGACAATGCAGTTGTTTTTTTCTTATTTTAAATGTAAATTGTCTTGTTCCGTTGGCAAAATGTATCTTTTACCTCCTCAATCCAAGAACAAATGCACTTATTTTAAGAAAAAATTAGTTATCTAGGTTAGATTTTTTTCCCAGTGTATAAATCACACTTCCTTATGTAACTGGTGTCCTGAAGAAGCCTATATGTGTGTATTTTTTCCCAGCAGTATTTGTAATTGTGGGGCTATGATTGTTCTGGCAATGCTCACATCTACACAGCTAAGAATTAATAAGGAGTGTTTTTATCATAATTTATACAATATTTTCACGATAGAAGCCCGGCCCTATAAGGCCAATATGCGTTAATCTCAACTAGTCAACAGCTACTAGCCAAAGCTCTAGTTAAAGTTATAATTATATTATAAATATGTATATTAATCTGTTATTATATATAATACTGATTTAATACAAAAAAAATAAACTTTATAAATAAGCAGAATTGAATTACATTGAAATATTAATATCAGTAGGTTCATTTTAATTTTTTCCTCATATGTAATATTTTATTCTATTGGTATATATTGATTTTCCTTAAACATGTTTATTAATTTTATTGAACATAGATATTTGTTCAATTACCAAGGGGTGACAGTGGCGTTGGGTGCAGCAGTTTGCCCTGCAGTCGGAGAGTTGTCGGTTCAAGCCCTGCCAGATACACATGTATTATAAACAGAAGCCATCTATCTATTTATCTTTTTTTCTTTTGCTTTCTTGTCCAATGTAAATTGGCTTTGGAGGGTGGGCATTGTAAGCTTCTTGCGTCTGCCAATACACCCTTTCTCAGACTGTTTTAATTTAAGTTATATACTGTCTTTATTATATACTTGTATGTCTGAAATAAAGAAACAAACTTCACACAGACACCTGATGGGTGTCCTTGGGCAAGACACTTCACCTGCATTGCCTACTGATGGTGGTCAGAGGGCCCGGCGCCTTGCAGCTGTGGCTACAATGTAGCGCGCCACCATCAGTGTGTGCCTGAATCACTGAATGTAATGTTAAGCGCTTTGGTCAAGTCTCCTGACTTGAAAAAGGGCTATATAAGTATAGGCCATTTAACTTTTAGCATTTTATATGGTATTGCCTAATTTTGGCTTTAAGTTGCTTAGCAAAGATTATTTAGTTTTTTTTGTTAAGAGCAAAAAAACAATAAAATTTGTATCTTCTTTCTGCTCCCTTTTGCTCATTGAAATGTACGGCAGAAAGTCTGCTATTAAGTGTGAGGTCTGGATGGGATGATTCATTCAGAAGTCACCTCTCCCTGGTATTCAGCTTAAGCATCCGGCTCCAGGGTAATCCTGCCTCCTGCAGTGTCTGCTATAGTTACCAAAATATCCGTACGGTGCAGGTCTGAGGCGGCGTTATGACACATCCATCCACGCCTCGGGCCTCGTTCGGTATCAGAAACAGATGTTAACGCTTCCCTGCTCTGTGTTACTCAGAGCAGATCCGCCACGCTTCGCGATCATGTGAGGCAACTCCGGCGTCTACGACATGAGCTCATGTTCCTGCATCGTTCAGACTCTTGTGTTTGAGGTTAGCAGCAGGTCCAGGAGGCTCAGTCCTGGAGGCAGCAGGCAGACTCTGTTTCACTGCTGTCTGGATGTGTGCCGGATGAGCTCGGCTTGATGACTGGCTTCTGTTTAATGTCAGAGTCACTTCTAAAGCTGCACCTGGTATGTGCAGTATTTGACCTTAAGGCCCGGCCAGACAACATGGCTCATCGGGGCTTGATTGACAAATGAGCAGTCATTTGGTTTTGGCATGAGAAGGGTTTTGCTCAAAGTCTGTAAAAATCGAGACGCTAAAAGTGCCAACACACACACACACACAAACATTGTCTGTGTCTACTGAACCATGTCTGTGTTGAGTTGGCTTAATATGCAGGGTCATTATCCTGCTGAAAGACTCAGGGGAGAGCGATCCAGTTTTCACTCTCCAGCAGAGATCACCTGATCTGAACTGAAAATGTTCTTCTTAAAATGGTATTACATAAAATGGTTTTAACTTGGTTCCAGAGCCTTTCAAAGGAAAACATGCATCACGGATCCTCCACTGTAATTAACAGTGTGCATGAGGTGGTTTCCAATATTTATAAAGATTAATTATAGTGCTTTTTAATACGAGTAGTTTCAGATTAATGGCTGGTAGAGTTAATCAGACTCCACATTTGAGAGGTTAGGAAAAAAATGCTTTCTTGCCATGTCTCAATCTTGGTTGTGAAATAAGGCTTCTAGACATAATCTGGACTCCTTAAATCGCATCATCGATGTGCATCAGCTTGTTCTTGATTCATATTCTGTAAGGAATCTTCTCCTTTTTTACAGCGTTACAGCTGCAAATGTTGCAGCAGGAGGAACTTCGCAAAACCTTTGCAAATAAGTTCTTGTTAAAGCTCTTTTTTCACCATCCTTTTTTTTTTATTATACATTTTTTGTCGTTTGCAATCCATTTAAAATATGTCATCTTATTTTCCAAACCCAAATATTTGTTTATTTAAAAAAAAATGCTAATTTACTAAAAGTATCTCATTTTAAATTGATCAAAAAATGATCAAATACTAAAATAATGAATAGCTGTATCCCTAAAGGGAAATAGGAAGTCAGGGATAACTAGTTTAAAACTCAGACCAATTTCACAAACTAAAGAATGAATTCTAGGTGCTTAACATTTATTTTTTAGAGACCAAAACATATTATAACACATTCATGGCAGAAATTGTTGGAGGTAGCAAAAATGTGAATACTAAATGGGATTCAAACTGATGAGTGGTTTTTTCTAAAATGTAGACCTACAACTTTACCTCCCTCCAGAGTGTCATGATTTTACTAAAGTTCAGACCCAAATGCAGAAGACCAAACAGGGAGACCAGGGAAAAGGTTAAACAGTTTTTTTTGAATAGATAATGCAGAGAGAAGTGTTGCTCTGAACACTGCTCAACCGGAACTGAAAAGTGAGGGGAAGACACAGTGGTTAGTTCAGGCTCAGTGGGAAATTTGACCCGTGAACTTGGAGAAGAGGATTTGGTTGCTGACTCACGTTTCCAGAGAAGTTGTTGAATCCTTCACTCCAGTCTGTATGCTGTAGTTCCAATGTAGGTCTGACTCGGTGGAGGGCGGAACAGGGTTTACCCAGAATGCGATTTTTTGTAGGTGAACAGAGAAACTGACTGCCACTCAGATTTCCTGCGGTACTTGAACGGGTCGTAGTGGAGATGAATCCCTTTCTCAGTGTGAAGCTCAAACGATCTCTTGGGGAAAGTGGATCCAAACCTTCTGTTTGTTTCCTCAGCTCAGTTTGTAGCTCAGTTGATCCTTCCAGGGAGAGAAGGTCCGAAAAATCCAGTTTGCAGGATGACTTCCTGCCGAGAGGCAGAGACAAAACAATGTTAAAACTCAGAATGACAAGAACTCAGTTTGACTCAGCAAAGCTCAGCTTGGTTAGAGTACCCAAAACTGGGAAACACACTGGCGTCGAAGTAGTGGCAGTCAGCAGCTTAAGAGCACTCTGTTAACGAGATAACCATCAGCAGGTGTGTGAGGAGGCGGGCCAGAACCAGGCGCCTCCTGGTGGAGGAAGGGAGACAAACACAGAAACGCAAACACACACACAGGAGTCCTGACACAGCGCTGCACTTATGCGCACATATATTACCGTATTTCCTGGACTATAGATTGCACCTCTATATGAGCCGCAGCAAAAAAGATTTTTTTTAAACTGGAAACGTACTTATATAAGCCACATTAGAGTATAAGCCACTGATATCTGCTGAACTGCCCCCATCAAACCTGTAGGGGGAGCTCTACATACCTACCCCCCTAGAACACCTGTTTACTTGTTGGCTTGCAGCAGTAGGAGCTTCCTCTGAAAGATGGGGCTTCGTCGGCTCTTTATTTCAGCTCTGCAGAAGTTGCGCACAGTTTCTTCATTAGTTCAACAGCTTTAATGCAGCGAATAATTGTCGAAAATGTGTGAATTTGCGACATTTGTTCTTCGATCTGCCTGCTTCCAGCATGTTCCTGTCATGTACAGTTAGGAATAATCCACAAAAAAGCCGCACCTTTGCATTAGCAACATGATTCAAAGCGTGGGAAAAAGTATGGGTCATAGTCTGGGAAATACGGTATTTGAAATTCCTCTGCAACAGGGTCCGCAGGGAGCTTGGACCGGGAAATGCGCAATAGTCGTCAATAAATATCTAAACCAAACACTATAAACAGAAATCAATACCTCTTAATTAATACTTCTTTGTATTGTGACTAAATGTCACAAAACGAATACCACATAACAACATGTTCCTCTTTATCTACATTTTTATATAACTTTTAGGTCATGAGAGTGACTGAAAAAACTAACATCAAGGTATTATACTAGACTGGAAAGATTTTGCTGTCTTTTTTATCCAATTTTGATGCATTTGATATGTTTTATTAAATTAACTTTTATTAGCTTAAACATGATTTATATCCATTTCCCATTATAACAAAATCATTCAATCTTTGGTCAGACCCTGTGCCAATCACAGGTGCTCAGAGCTACTGCTGATGTCTCCTAAATGACATCACATTCCCGGCTAAGCCAATAGCAAAAATCAGATGCAGTAACCATTTTTGACCTAAGGAGAGCACCATACAGGTGGTTTTAATCACGCAATTTCATTAAATCTGCATTAAATTGTCAAAATAATGTCTGTTATGTGTAGACAGGACTACAAGACATCGGTTTATACATTCTATCAGCAAAAAAAAGTTGATTTAGGAGTTAGAGGTCACTGAAATTATGTGTTTTTTCATAAAAAACATAATTTATTTAAAGTATTCCTCTTCTTTACCAGGTGGCACCTATTCTCTAGGAGAGGAGCTGTAAATTGATCCTAATGGTCCTCTTTAATAATAATAACACATCAGGGATTTAAGAGGACTCTGAAAATACCTCCAGTGACAGTTCCAGTCAAACATCGGGTCATCGATATACATAGCCAGCTGGAGCCGGAGTTCCACACGTATCAATGCTCAGGAAGATCACTTTGGGCCCCCCTACAACCGCCAGAGTGACTCCATCTGTGGAGCATATGCTGACGTGAGGCCTGCTGCCACTCTGTCTCAGCGCTAAGTTACGCAGAGACACCCGCCCCCCCCTACAAACACCCACTGCCACCTGACATATTCTAAAGGGGGCAACGCTAAAAGCCTGCCAGCTCATTGTGCTCTCATATTTAACCTCTGTTATACACTTAACCCTTACCTTTAAGCATTTAGAGGAGGAACGATGAGCTGCGCAGCAGGCCTCCTGCATCAGGCCGAGCTGTTTGTGTTCATAAGAACCCATCAACACAAATAAGGTTCTGGAAAGAATGGGATTCGTGTTACAAAGACCCACTCATGGTGACTGTTTTGACTACAAAAGCCGCATAGTGGGGTCTGAGCTGTGGGTAGCCTCGGACAGCTGTTAGGAAACAGTTCGGCAGAAATGTTGTCATCTGTGTTTCTTGGATACCTCCGCTTGTGTCCATAAACAGGTTTGGACCTTCTTACAAATCCCTAATGAGGCGCTTTCATCGGGTGCTGGTCATCTCGCCCTCACACCATTCCAAGCTTTTCCTGTTTTCGGTCGTTCGGCTCTTTGTTGATCAGGCTTTAAAATGAAATTAAATAAACAATTACAGAAAGAAAAACTATTTTCTTACTCCTAAATATTGTATTTCTGCATGAGGCCAGTCAGACGGAGTTCATAAGCTCAAAGCACTTGAACTAAAATTAGTTTTGGATCTTTTCGCTCGTCGTTATTCAGGTATTTTTATCAGGTGCCTCATGCATTTTCCAGGTGCTATTTTGCCGTTTATGTACTTGACTTTTTTGGAAGAGGAACTGTCTGCCACAGGATCTTTTATAATGACCACGTGCTAATTTTCTCCCCATCTTGTAACAACTTTAACAGCAGAGGAATCAAAGAAAACATCCTCAGTCAACTGTAAAAAAACAAAAAAATGGATAGGCTATGTGACTCCAATAGATATTATCTTCCAGCAGGACGTTGCCCAGAGTTATTTTGGTCCCAGTTATGGTCCTTTCATGCCAGTTTTTTTTTATTTGTGTGCAAAAAGTAACCGTTTTTCCCAGTGTAACTAATTCCCTCCTACTTCGCAATAGAATTGGTTTCTATTCTAAACATGCAACATGTGTCTGCCACATGTTGCAGACACATAATCAGGGGCTTGATGGTAAGATGGTGGGGCACCAGAAGCTGGAAGAAAGAGTCATTACTCAAATACTCATTAAAAGAAAATAAGGTTCTTTTAATGTTGCAATAAACAAAAATGTTAAAGACAAAATAAAAGATAACTTTTCTTTTTGGGGAGCAGAAAGGCAGTTCAGGTTTTGTTCCACCTGTGAACCAAAAGACCTCGCATAGGAACGTGAGGCTCTCTCTAAGACTGAGAGGAAGGTTGTAGGTGCCACCAGAAGGTACTTAATTTTACTGAGACGTCGGTAATCTAGAGTGAGATCCCCCCCAGTTATCCAGGTTGGCACCATAGGATTGGTGTGTATCAGGCAGAGTTAAATTACCTGTAGATAATGGGAAAGGTTTTGCAGTTCTATGGTAGTAGAACAAAAGGCAAGGTTCTGGGGAATTGTCAAATGCCCAAGGAGAAATTTTTGATCAAATTCTAACAGCTTTAAAGATAATTAGAAATCAAATACTGGAAAATTAGCTAAAGTCTTCTTCTTCTCCATAAAAAAAGAAAAAGAAAAAAAATCCTCAAATAAATAAATGTAATCTAACAAAAACTTCCAACTGTTTTTAATATTCTTTTTTTGTTTCTGCATTTTTTATTTTATTTTATTTATTTATTATTTATTTATTATTTTTTTTCCTACTTGCTTTGATTCTGTTTTATCTTCCTGTATTTTAATCATGTAAAGCACTTTGCATTGTCTTTGTACTGAATTGTGCTATACAAATAAATTTGCCTTGCCTAGGCTGCTTGCCCTTTGCAAAGAAGCACTGCAAAAAATTTGAATCTTTACGTCTTTCGTTTTTTTAAATACGTGCATTTTTTCTTGGATTAAAGAGGTAAGTGAGACACTTTGCCAATGGAACAAGACAACGTACATTTAAAATAAGAAAAAACAATTGCATTGTCTTATTTCAAGAGCATTTTATCTAATTATCTTATTTCAAGAGTAAAAATACTCATTCCACTGGCAAATCCTCTTACTTACCTGCTCAAATTAAGGGTAAATACACTTAATTTAAGTAATCTTTACTTATTTATACATTGTTTTTGCAGTGAGGTTGGTCAAGTTTCACGGGAACAACAGGAAACTAAACTCTGCTGGTCAAACCCACAGATGCAAGGACAAAAAAAAATTAGATTTACTTCCTGGAAGCTTCGTTGTTACTGCAAACGGTTTGGGTCATTTTTATTTTATTTATCTTTCAGATTATTGGGTCTACATGAAAAATAATGAAAAATAGAATACAGCAATTTAAATAATAAGGATTTGGTGCATATTATGATCTATGTCTATATTTATTTAAAAATGTTACACTAACAGGAAACCTAAGTTTGCAGAAGTAGTGTGTATGGAGGAGGGGGGGCTTTGTTTAAAGGAGCTAAATGGAGGCAGGATGTGAACAAACAATCTGTTTTCATCAATACTGTCTGCATAGAGTGCTTCCATCTCTGCCTCTCCACCATCGCCCCCTGCTTACCGCTCTAAAGGTTTTACTGGGATACCCCAGGGTAATATGATGCTGTGATAACATGGCAGGGTTCATTTGAAACTGATCCATTTCCCCACTTCAGATAAAGAAAAGTTCCCATAAAATGACACTAATCAGTCGTCTTGTAAATAACCAGATTAAAATTCCATTCCTTTGCCCCAGATAAGCCTCCCTGATTGTTTCCTGTTTACTTTCCACTGACGCTGGTTGTGTGTGAGCCCAATAACCTGCGGGGTGTCAGAGGACGCTTTCTTTTTCCCCCCTGATAAGAGATGTGAAGGGTGGGATGGAAGACGTGGTGGAGCAAAGGAAGAGCTTTGGATTATTCACTGACCCTCAGTGTGTTCTCCAAGTCGCCATGGAACATTTAGCTTTATAAATAGACGCGACTACAGACCTGCCAGCCTGGTGTTCGGCTCCTACAAAGATGGGCTCTTATTCTCAAAGGTTATTAATGATCACTCTGCCCCGGCAACGAGGTGGAGAGGCATGTTGTGGCAAATGAGCAGTGCAGAATGTTCCCTGTCTGGTCACTGGTGTGGGAAGTGGAGGCTTGGCCGTGCCGCGGCTGAGCGGTCACGGTATTAGCAGCAGGGCCGGGCTGGCTGAGGTGGAGGGGGGGATTGTGCAATCGTATTTGCAAACAACACTTGTGCTCTTATTCATAGAGGCCTTTTATTTTTACCTGCTGTGACGTCCAACAAGAGGAAAGCAGCAGAAACAGTGGGCTAAAATTAGCTGGCTTTTAACCATTCAGAATGCTGGTGGGTGCTGCTCTGCTCCATGAATGACCCCCCCCCACACACACACACACCCCCGACACTGTTTTGTTTCTGCTTAAATAACATCTACAGCTAATCTCACATTTATTCACACATTCTATGCTCTTAATTATGCAAAGAAATTCCTTCCTCCATTTTTTTTCTTATTTCTTTGCAAAAGTCTTCAAATCTATGGACTTTTCTTTTTATTTTGCTGCATTACTTGCTTAGTTACACAATTTGCATTTACCTTTACAATAAAAAAAGCAACATGCATCTGTATTCAGCCATTCACACTGCAAAAAATAGAAATCTCAATAAGTTATTTTTTCTGAAAATAAGTGTGTTTTTCCTTGATTTGAGGAGGTAAGTAAGACACTTTGCCAATGGAACAAGACAATTTCCTTTTAAAATAAGAAAAAACTATCGTCTTATTTCAAGTAAATATTCATATATTATGGAATATATTATGGAATACTCATTCCATTGGCAAATCATCTTATTTACCTGCTCAAATTAAGGCTAAATATACTTAATTTAAGCCATTTTTTACTTATTTCTGGATTGTTTTTGCAGTGCAGCACTGCTAAATAAAATCCACTAACTACAGAACAATCTAGATAAGTAATTTTTTCTTAAAATAAGTGCATTTGTTCTTGGATTGAGGAGGTAAAAGAGAGATTTTGCCAAAGAACGAGACAATTTACACCTAAAATAAGAAAACACAATTGTATTGTCTTATTTTAAGAGTATAAAATACTCATTGCATTGGCAAACTATCTAATTTACCTACTCAAATTAAGGGTAAATACACTTAATTTAAGAAATGTTTGCTTATTTCTGGATGTTTTTCCAGTGCAGTTATCCACTCCAACAATTAAACCTTATCTGAAGAGATCCAGACTCAGCAAACAGGTGGAGAGCAAGAGAAGTAGGTTTAATAATGATGGTGGCAGCAGGATGATGCTGAAAAAGTTTCTGTAAATAGAGGAAGTGAAGCTGTTCAGGGTTTGATGGGACGGTGGATGGAGCTGAATGTCAGAATTACTCTAAACATGCAGCCAGAGATATAATGGAGTTCAAATCAAAACAAAGTCGTGTTAGAATGTCTCGGTTAAAGTCCAAACTCAAATCCAGTGGATAATCTATTGCAGGACTTTAAGCTTCATGGTTTTTCCTCCAGTCTGACTCAACTATTAGAAACATAAAACACTCCATACGTTCAGCTGTAACTACAGTGCATGTATTTTCTACTAAATACTGACTCACAGTGGCTGAATACAAATGCAAACAATGCCTCTCAGATATTCATTCATTAAAAGCAGTGTTTTCCTTCTACCTTTAAGCTACTCATTATTCTGTGTCGTTTTACTTTTGCAGAGGCGTTGTTCCCACTTTCTGTAATAAATATGCTTTACTTTCCATCTTTTCTGTGCCGGTGAGCTCCTATGTCTGTGTTGATACGTGTAATTCGGCCTCCTCGCCCCACCAGCTGGTTAATTGTCCCCCTGTCTGCCCCAGTGGTAATGAGAGCGACTCAATACCAGACAAAAGAAGTGGCTTCAGTGGGAGACAGCAGCCCATAGGCTGAGCCTGTGACAGCCCCTTTCCCTGCATGGGCGCCCCCCTGACCAATGCACGCCCAGCCCTCCCTTCCACTCTCTACTCTGCCGCTTGTTTTCTCCCAACTTGCATGCAGGCCAAAACACACGCTTACCCGCCGTCCATGCCAAGCTCCGTCCAGAGAAGCTTAGTAACCCTGGATTCAGAAACACACGGCAGCGAGTGACCGACTGGGAAAAAAAGGAGAATCTAGCCTTGGTTAAGGCTGCTGCTTGTGTTTCAGCGGGAGGAGATCTTCCTGTGGATCTATCAATGACTTCTTTGTTTGGTTTGTTGCAGAGTGCCCCCTCCTTCAGCCCTCTGGAAACAACCTCCGACCTGCAGCAGTAGTAAGTCCACCTATCTCCTCACTATTCCAGTTCATTTGCTTTAAAATCTTGCTTCATCCTTCCTGTATTAATGTGATTATTAGGGAGAAATGTCAGTGAGGGACATCTAGACCCTGTAAAGCCACAGCAGGGGTGGGGACTGCTGCTTCCTGTGGAGATCCTGTTAATAATGCATAAAGCTGCCAGAATTTAATGTTTTTCATGGGTTTTTATTTATATATGGTTTCTAGAAGGAAGGAAATTATATAATGACAGGAGCCTGGGTGTCACTGGGATAAAGGGAACTTTCCAAGCTGCTGCATAACTAAAAAACTGTTATCTTCTCTTGATTGGATTACAACAGATGGATCTAACTCAAATCCAAATCTTACTCAGCTTTTGATCTTTTTTTTTTTCTGATGGGACTGACAGTTTCTATTTCTGTAGCCTGCAATAAAATGCAAGGAATTTAGGGCCCCGGCACGGTAACTGTCTAGAGAAAATAAATGTCTCCCTTCATTTCTGCTCCACATCTGCTGCAGTCATTACGTCTTTGGGGACAAGGGTTTCTAAAATAAACCCCCCCAAACCCAGGTCTTTTTTTTTTGTTCCATTGATTTGTCTGTCATTGGAGAACTTGAAAGGAAGAGATCCTTGATTAAAGGGTGATGGGAGTTTAAGCGCACGAATGTTTGCAACGGAAACCTTTACTCATAAACCGACTTCCCTTCAAGGCCCAAATTTATGGCAGGACGTCTTGTTTTTCCTTTTTTTTTCTCCTCCTCAAGCTTAAATGAAAAGAGAGGGAGAAGACCTGGTAAATAAAGATTGAGCTCAAATGGCAGGAACACAGCATGCTGCTGGCAGAAATAATCTGAAATGGTTTGCGTTGCGATCATGATGAAGCAGAACTGCAGGAAGTGCTTTCCTTGTTCTTTCTCACGCATCGAAACTTCAATAGCAACAAAGGCTATCCAAACCTTTCTGACCCCTTTAAAGTATAAATTAACTGCGATTTACTATATTCATTTCGTTTAGGTTCATTGGAACCTAGAACCTGTCTGACTGCATGAAGTAGGCTAAAGGTTAAATTCAGGAAAAAATTAGGAATGCCTTCTAAAATTCAATTCAATTCAGTTTATTTATATAGCACCAATTCACAAGTCATCTCAAGGCACTTTACAGTTCATCAGATCATCCAGTCAGATTAATTCAAAGTTTTCTATCTAAGGAAAACCAGTTGATTGCATCGACTCATTGACTCAAATGCAATCCCTCACACTAAGCATGCTTGTAGCGACAGTGGAGAGGAAAAACTCCATTTTAACAGGGAGAAAATACAACAAAGGGAGTGTTTTGGAAGCTACAGACACTGGCTTGAAGGGTTTCAGAAAAAGGACACCAGATTGTAGAAGCAGTCAGACACAGTGGTGGTGGTATGATGATCTGGCAATGACATCGTGGTTCAGAACGTATAAACTTGTGTGGATTGATGACACCATGGATTTTGCCCTCTATCCAGAAGAGGGTTATGCAGATTGTTATTTGAATTACCCTGTGGATATTCTGAGGTGGCCTACTTCAAGTTTGGACTTTAATCCAATAAAAAAAATACAGTATGTCTGAATTAATATAATAATAATAATATAGTATCAAAATATATAAAGTACAAAAACACAAGAAAATGTAAAGGAGGAACTTTTTTTGCAGCCAATATGTCTTTTAAAAAGTACTTCCAGCTGTAATGATAGCATCTGCCTGCCCAATTTTAAAATAAAAGGGAGTGTAAAGTCTAATAATGCTAAATATTTTTTAAATAAATCCATTCTAAAGTTGTTTTATCCCTTTGTTATGTCAATATAAGCTCTTGCAGTCAAACAGGCTGAAAGCAGAGAAGTGTGCAGCGTTGAAGCCTAAGTCATACTCCGTTTGGCATTTAGTTTTACTAGAAGCTTCTCAAGGGATTATTTTAAATCTAGCATCACCCTGCAGCCGTAAATCAGCAGCGGGAGCGTTTACGTGAATTCTTGTTGCACACCCAGAGCTAACATGATGCCAGCAGTGCAAATAGTTTCCCCTCTCCATCCGTGAAAGAGCCTGTTGTTGAGGCACGGATGTATCCCTACATCACTTGACGTTTTGAGAGTTTTAAATCATTCGTCTCAAAGCTGCCGGAGCCTTTTGCTGTAATGAAGACAGAGAAAATGCATGAGTAACACATGACGGGATGAAGCTGGTAGCTATGCAGGTACATAGCAAGGGGCTGATGAACCCAGTGGGAATGTTGAGGGAATATTTATAGAAATCTGTCCTGTTGGCCTCCCTGGAATGCCAGTATATCTCTCGTAGCTAGTGTCTTCTCTAGCATCTCAGCTTTGGCTCTTTCCCACTCTAATTGCGGCGTGTCCCACAAGTATGTGAAAACAGAATACAGCCCAGGATCCCCTTAATGAGGCCCATATGACAGCTCGTTACCCGCTAGGGCTGCCCTCCGTTTATGAAAAGAAAGACACATATCCACGCAGCTCCTAATGAGTCTGGCTGTACTAAATTAGCTTTTATCCCTCTTCCTCCAATTTGTGGTCCAGCTCCTCAAGCAAGTCTGGGCACAACGAGGTGGAGAAGGACAGAGGATCATCAACGGGTGAGCCTGGGGCTCCAGAATGCGACCGACATGTTTACAAGACCGTCCTGGAGGGCGGTGACATTCCCTTACAAGGTCTGCGGGCTCTAAACAAGCACCATGGAAGCTCTTCCTCCTCTAAAGGTAGGATGCCAGCTATCATATGTCCCATAACATGAAGCCTGGATGTATATGGACGCATGGGGTCGGGGCAGACGGCACCCCAGGGTTGTTACGGCTTCTAAAACCGAGCTGCAGATGTTGGAATCTGTTGAAATTTCCAGACAGGGATGCATGTGTTTCTCTCTACCTCTCCACTTTAACACACATGGTGTCTCTGCTCTGGAATTGCCCCGCATCGGCCAATCACCTCGCAGCATTCATCGCCCCTACAAGCAGCTTTGGATTTGACGCTTACAGCTGCATTTCTAAAAATTAGAAAACAATCAACAAGGTTGAGTTATTTCAGTAATTAGGCACATAAAATTATATTTGACATAAAGGAAAAAAATATATTTATTTTATAAATTCATATTGAAAATCATTTGCTCTATCTGAAGATATTTGTAGAAAGTTAAGTGGAAGGAAAAAGTAACTTAAAGCACACAAGCAACCAAAATAAACTCCACCTTTAAAGTAGGGGTGCACCGATTGCAGTTTTCCGGCCGATTTCCGATCACCGATCTTCAAAAAGTCTGACCTGCCGACTCAGATTTTATTATTTTTTTTGCTATAACCAACACTTTGTTACAAGATCGCAATTCACTGTCAATGTTACAATCTTTTCTTGAAAAGCATGCCCTTGAACAATAGCCTTGAACCATTATAAACTTGTTTTAACTGCCCGAGAGGTAGAGCCTTGAAATAGAAATGAATTAAATAATAAATATTAAATAAAACAAACTTAAGACTACAACATTGGTCTTTTGATTTTTTTACATTTCAAAAAACAAAACTTCAACAAAAGATCAGAAAAAATATGGAATAGCAACTGATTTTAAGACACTCGCGGAGGTAAATAGATCGGTAGTTAAGATCGGTTTCATATGTAAATATCGGCCGATCACCAATCACCCTAAATTAGGGAAATCGGGGCTGATCGATCGGCCGGCCGATTTATCGGTGCACCCCTACTTTAAAGGATGTTGGACCAAAGCTTATTCCATACCAGCTAATGCTTTTAGTTTTCAATATTTCCTTTAATTATTGTATGAGACCCATAAAGAGGAATTTTAACACTGGATGATTATTAGAGTTAAGTTAGAGGAGAGGATTAAAGGTTGTTTTGATGAGGCCTCACTAGCCTGAAAGGTTGATTCACCATATTGATTTCAGTGTGATAGAAATGCTCTTTATGTTGTAGTTAGTTGAATGTCTGGTGAAACCCAGACCGAGGAATAAGCTGCTGTTAGACTGTAGACAGAGAACTGACTTTAACACATGCATATCTGCAGACTCTGCTGTACAGCATGTGTACATAAAATGTGTTAGCCGCTCTTTCTGAAAGATACTCTCCGTAAAATGAATTTATCTCCTCTAAAACTGATCTGGTCGTTGCTATTCTGGCATGGGACTCCATAAAAATGGTGATAAATCATCACAAACTGGGAAAACTTTACATTGGACCTCAAGCAACTTGGACTCTGTGCTTCTCCGCCTTTTAAATGAAATAAAGGTTCACTCAGTTAGCACTTTACTGCTAATATTACCCCTCTGGTTCTCTCTCTAGTTTTAGAAGTAGCTCAACACAAAGAATGTCACAGTTGGAGGATGCTGATGAAGGTTCTCAGTCATCCAAGTCATAGTCATTCCGTAAAAATTCAAAAAATATCCACTGGACTTGGTTTTCAAGATTTGAAGACGTTTCGCCACCTCTCCAAGAAGCTTTCTCAATTCTCAATGAATGAGAAAGCTTCCTGGAGAGGTGGCGAAACGTCTTCAAATCTTGAAAACCAAGTCCAGTGGATATTTTTTGAATTTTTACGGAACAGTTGGAGGATGTGTTTGGAATCTAATGGCAACTTGTTGCAGAGTTTCAATGTATATCAGTAAGGAAAAATGAGCTCAGAGCAACAAACTGAACTACATCAGACATCCCAAGTCTCCCTGATATAGATAGTTGTCAGTGATGGGCAGTAGCGCCGCTACATGTAGCGAAGCTATTAGTTTAACTACATTTTCCAGTAGCTTCACCGTAGCGTCGCTGCTTTGTTTATCAAGTAACTTTCCTGTAGCGACGTTATTGTTTTGATCAAGTAGCGACGCAGCGTCCACAAACGCTACAAAATCCAGGGCAAAACTTAGAAATGCAACCAGGTTTTCTATTTTGAAACAACAATCAGCCACAAGCTACTGTAAATAGCAGTTTCAGCTGACGCTCTTATAAGTGGCGTAGTAGCGGAGGCACACTCAGTAGAGTTAAACATGCGCACCCTTTCCGAGGCTGTCGTTCTATTGGCTGGAAAGGTTGCTAGGCAACGATCCAACTGCAGTCTGAGAGAGCAAAACAAATCCGCAAGCAGAGCCTACGGGTTTGCGAGCGTAACAGAGCGCGGTTTGTGCGCGAAGAAAAGGAGGCAAGCGAGAGGAGAAAATATCTGTGCAAGAAGGATTAAATCTGAGAGAAGAAACACAGAGAGAAGAGAAAATATTTGAGAGAGAGCGCATGTTTTGAGTGTGAGCATTATAAGTTTTGAGAGCAAGAAGATGAAATTCTTTTCTCAAATTGAAATGATGTGCTCTTGCATTATGGCAGGATAATTCTCCCATATCTATGTGCCACTAAGATACTCTAATTAGAGAGCAGTAGTGAAACTTCCATATTGTCTTTTCATGGCCTAGGTTACCTGACAGGATGTTTACATAAATCTGTTTTTAGGCTTTGCACAGACAAGATGTTTTTATTTATGGAGGAACAGCTCTACCGTATATAAAATAAATACATAAATAAATAAATGCTCAATAAATAAATAAATAAGCATTCAATTAATTGCCTCCAAAAATACAATGAATAAATATGTAGGTAGAAATTAAATTAAATGGTGAGACATATATATATGTATCTCTTAATTAGCTTCTTTATTTTTTTACCTTCTTTGGTAAACAGTTTTGTTTGTTACTTGAATCAACTGTTTAATTGAGGTCTTTTGTAGGGTTTTGTTTTCCCTAGAGATGTCCATTGAATGCAAACTCATAGCCATGTCTCGGTGTGTAGAACACTACACAGTACCTTTAATTTGGTTCTAATAACAGCAGATTGTTTACTAGTTTGTCTACTAGTAATTACTTTAGTTTTTATTTTAATATGCTGATCATAAAGCAATGTTTACACTGTGATATGTCATTGGCTGATCTTTAATAAATATTTTAACCAGTGCATCAGACTCATTTTGAATTGACATTAGGTTGGTACAACGTTAAGTAGCTTCTGATGTAGTTAAGCTACTTTGAACACATTAGTGTAACTTAGCTTGCTATAATTCTTTAGGTGGTAGCTGTTGTGTAGTGAAGCTTAATTTGTTGTTGAGTAGCTGATAGCTTAGCTCACTACACTGGACAAGTAGCTTGCCCAACACTGATAGTTGTTCACAGACGCCCGCAAGTCGGATAAATTATCCCGTATTTTAGACTATGCAAGGTGGTGTTTGTTTAATGCGAGTGAGAGTGTGCAGGCACTGCAATAATCTGTGCAGTACTTCGATTGTGCAGGCACAACAAGAGAGAGCAGGTTTGTGGAACATGTGCGTATCTGTTCAAAGTGATGCTCTGTTAAACAAGTGTCCCATGCGACTGGTTGTCAGTGATTGGATTAGTCAGAAAAATAAGCCAAAAAGTTTCGGTTTACTCCCTGACAGTCACCTAGTTACCACTCAAAGCTTTGCATCCTGTGAAATAGGTTGAATCCTCCAATAAAAAAACGAAAATATAAGAATCATTTTACAGCAGAATATACTAAAGTAAGCATTTTGGAACTTTGGATGTTTTCTACACGCTACAGTGAAAGAAAAACTTGGACAGCTGCAGACTCTAATACTCTAAATTTCTTATGAATGCATCCCCGATGCGCATGCACTTTTTTCCTTCCACTCACCTTTTTTTTACTTTGCTATTATAAAGCACAATGCAAAACAGCAAGCATCTTCAGCATGAGCCTTAAGATCCTTCACTTCTGAATGTCAATGCCAAGTTAGCAGAAGTTTTCCTAATAATTATGTAGCATAAAGTAACACTTCTATCTCCTTTTATAGCCTTATCTTTAATAGTCATATTGTAGCTTTTAGACTTACCTTTGGTTCTCTTAAACTGGGTTTTCTTCACAGTCCTCTCAAAGCTCTGTTTATCTCTGATCTGCAGTTTTTCCTTCCACTTAACTTTTATCTCAACATGCTTAGACACAGCTCTGAATTGCTAGCCTTTTTATCATTGAGCTGTTGTTTGTGGAAGGTGCCACTGACCCTCCGCCGGACAAATGTCAAGCCAGATTCATGTGTTGAAATCGAGTTACTGAGATAAATTAACCTTCCAATAACGTCCCACTTTATTTAGATGCACCTGTAAATCTTTTCATGTGCTTCGGAAAACTCATGGAGGGTTTGAAGTTGTCTTGTTAAGTCGATGAAATCTAACCTTGTGGATTCATTCCTCCCTTCCAGCCCCAGCTGTTAGTTAGCAGTCTCCAGGCAGGCTTAGGGCAAAACTTCAGAGCGTTTTAGAGCCAGGGAGCACAGAGGGTATGGATGAGGAGGTACTAGTGAGATAAACAGAGCTGTGAGATAAACAGGAGGGGACACAGAGGGTGGGCAGGCATGAGGAAGTCAGCTGTCAGTGTGGGGTCAGGAGCTGGAATGCCAGAGCAGAGAGGAGATACAAGGAGGGGACACTTTGACCCAATGTACCGAGCAGAGTAAACATGCACTTTTAAAGCTGGGCATTTTAAATGGCAGTTATAATCCGGATGCAGAAAAAAGAAGATTCTGATAATAGATATGCAACTATGCTGTTTGAAAATCACCCATCCAGTCAACTGACTAACATGCTTCTCTCTGAACTCCTGCCTGAGGCCCCCACCACCACCTTAGTCATTTGAGTCACTCACTGTTCATGAAACAGAAAAAAAAACAAGCCCAAAGAAAGTAAGAAACCGAGCCCTTCATCATGTGTTTTAGTCTTATGCCCACAAAACAGAAGAAAAAAAAATATCTTTGTTTACAAAGATAAAAACTGACTCTCCAGTTGGGCTGTTTCCATGGCCAGGGTAGTGACTCTTTACTCGCCATATGCCATGAATAAAACTCAGAATCATCCTCCTCGGGGTGTGTTTTCCTGACGGATTTGAATGTGGCGGATCGGTCAGCCTCGCAGCATGTGAAAGTGTTGTGTCATTTCCCTGCACCATCTGGGCTGCAGTCACGAGCCTGCTCTCACCAGGAACCGACAACTAGAAGATGATTGTCTCGGGATTTATTTTTAATTTAGAAACTAGTAGGGAAACGGCGTAATGACAGCCTCGCCTACAGATTCTGCAAAAATCAAACAATGGAAAGTTTTTGCGTAGGAGGTTAATGCAACATTCAGTGTTTTGCAGAAGTATTTAGAAAGTTTAACTTTGCCACAGTTGGCCACATTTTAACTAGAAACTTTTTTGTATGCTGGTGGGATTCTATGTTTTAGGCCAAAATACAGCAGCACAGAGCTGTGAAGTGGAAGAAAAAACACCCATGGTTATAAAAACATCACTTTTTTTTAGACTTTCTTTCCACAGTTGGCTTTTTTCTTCCTTATCTGTTAGGGAAATCCTGATATAATAGGGATATCTAAATTAGCCCGATCTCTGATAAATCTCTGTTCCAGCATTTCTATCTAGCAGACTTGAATCCTGCACTCAGAGCCGACGTGACCTGCTAGCAGAGTAGCAGATGAATTGGGGCGATGTCAGCAGCATGGCTGTACATTTGGGTAAAGTCCAAAAAAAAAAAGTTGCAGCTGAGGGAAAAATTTGTCATGCATAAGCATTGATAAGAGAAACAGACCCATGTTTAATCTCTAGGAGCTGTAAAGAACCCAAGGTCAGGTAGAAAACTCTGCAGACTGGACAAATATCAGCCATAGAGTCCAAAAATCAATCCTTTGTGGAAGAGACCACCCTGATAAGGAAGTTCTGTTTACTACAAACCATGCAGAGGATGCAGCAAAGGTAGAACAAGTTGCTTCATACGTATTTGTGAAGCATTTCACAACTGCTCAGTATTTTGTGCCGCTCAGTCGCATAAAATCCCCCTTAAAATACGCTGAACTTTGTGGTTTATGCAAGACTTTTAAATAAGATTAGTTGAAGAACAAGGGACTAGTTTTAGCTCTTCTGAAATAACCTCCAACATCACATAACATTTCATGGCATCTAGCTGTTTTAATGCTGTCTGCACCCTCGCCGTGTTGATGAAACAGGTTGCTGTCAGATTGCTCCATTTTTTTAGGAAACATCGCCATGCAGTTTCATGCTGTTAGTTCGACAGTCATCTCTGCTTGATGCGCAGGGCATCAAGTCAGCTTCCTCTCATCCACCTTCGATGGAATTTGGTTTTGAACTTAGAAATGTGGCTAACTGTTTTAGTGTGTACGTGTGTAATCTTGTGATCATTGTAATCTAACATGTTGTTTATTCTGTTGTCCTGCATGCTTGCCAGTGGATTATAAAGGTGGGAATGGCTATATAATTTCACCCTGCTCCTCTGTAAATAGTCGAACGGTTCTTGCCAGTAATGCAATAGGTGACCAGTGTAAGAGTAAGAAGCCTCTATCTGCTGCCAAAGCCTGCATACCGCAGATCCTGCCCTCTAAGTTCAAGCCTAAGCTGCTGCCACCCAGTGGTGACAATCAGGACAGCAGGACTGATGCTGTCAGGCAGCCTAAGGCCCACAGCTGTGAGGAGATCTACACAGGGTGCTGTAATGAAGCAGAGGAAGAGGAGGGCGCTCAACTATCAGATAGTGGTGCTGAGTGCAGGGATGGCCTCAGAGGTGTCTTCCCTGCCATCCGGAGGAGCGCATCTGAGTTCTCCAGCCTGTACAGGTCCATGCATCACATCCAGAGGCCCAGCTCTGTCGGCTGCAGCCCCCAAGGCAGCGTCCGCAGTCTGACCTCTCTGTTTGAGAAGGCGAAGGGTGACGGCGAGAGGTCGGAGGCGGTGGACGGCGGGAGCGTTCGACGGGACAACGTGTCGTCTCGGGTCAGTGAGTTCGAAATGATTATTCAGCGGTCCAGCTCTGCTCCCAGCCGCTCTTCCTCCCTGCCCACCCTGCACTCCAGCCAAAACCACAGCCCCAGCCACAGCCCCTCCCCTCCCTGCATGGCGTCTGCAGTCTCAGCCGAGGCCCTTCTGGTGGCTAACGCCACAAAGACGGATGTTTGCTCTCTGGTGGAGGCAGAGGGCCACGACTTAAGAACCTCATCAGCGGGGAACTGTACAGTGGATAAAGCTGCCTCCTCCTCAGGGGACGGACATGACGACAGGACAGAGTCCCCCTGTAACACTGAGGCTGAAGTAGAGCAGATCTTTAATAAAAATCCACAAGAATGTGTCCACCAAAGTGCCAGTGAATCAAAAACTCCGCCTGCATCCCCTCACCAGCAGAACCATCTGCAGCACCATCACCACCACCTCCTGCACCACTTAAACCATCAACTGCTTCTCAAGCCCAGTAAATGCAAAGGCTCCTGCCCAGCCTCCTACACCCGCTTCACCACTATCCTCCGTCACGAGAGGCAGCAGGCCACGGTTCAGCAGGAGAAGCCGGCAGCTGCAGAGAAGAAGGCCATGCTGCCCGGAAACCTCTTCCTCATGGTCCCAGCCCCCTTCAGGTTACGGAAGAACCTACAGTCTCACCAAACCCGAAGGACACTGTTAGCCACCAAGGTGACCCCCGGCCCCCAGAAGCCCCCCAGTCTGTCGCCGGAACCCAGACCCTTCATCCCCCTGCGGCTCTCCTCCCTGGAGGTCCTGGAGAAGCTGAGTAACGAGGAGGGCGGCGGGACGGAGCGGCTGAGTAACGGGCAGGTCTTCGACGCCAACGGGAACCTACTGCAGCCGCTGGCAGCTCACCACAGAGGTTGCTAACTCCATCCCTTTCACTGCTGTCACCCTCTCCCTCTGTGGTCTCTCATTGATCTTCACCTCGTGTCCCTTTTTTCTCCACAAAGCAACGCCACCGTCCTCCATTTCTAGTCTGTGTGGTGTGTTTAAGTGACAGGGAATAGTCCATCTCATTCTGAGTGTGCTGTTTGGAGCTCTTCCATTTTCACTGTGAATGAGTTCACTCATCCAAACACCTCACTGACTTTAGGAGGTTCAGGAAGCCTTTGGTAATGTAAATATACCCTCTGGACCTCAGACTAGAGTTGTATGCATGAGGCTGCGAAAGCATTACATCGATACAAGTTGTAGTTTGTATTTTATTACATTCCCAAGATGATGTAATGTTGAAGCCATACATTTTGGTACATTTCTCACAAATGCCTGGCTTTAATTGATAAACAATTCCCTGAGGTTCATCTGAAAAGTAAAAGCCAAACATTCAGTTAAATAGTGGATATAAAAAGTCTGCACAAGCTGCTGGGATGCCCTTTTCTTCAACTATGACTCAGACTCAAAAATGAATAATGAAACACAGCTGCACCACTGGTGAAGTGGCTGATTGGCGGACTACACCTACTAGCATTCAAAAGGACTCTAACTGACCTGAAATAAAAGCTCTGAGCTTTCCTCAGAGGAACAAGTTTATCATTCAGGAGAAGGGCCTGAAAGAATGACCGCACATTTAGAAATACCATGAAGCAAATTGACGAGTCATCATCAAGTGGAGAAATAATGGTTACCAGGACCTGGAGTTCCCTTTCAAAATTAAACACATTTTTAAATGCATAGCTGGTATTTTATATAAATACCTGCAGTTTTTTATACAAAATACAAGCTTTGCATTTACAAATTTGGTATCCATTTTAGCCCTATGTGTGGACAAGTTAGTTGAAAAAACATTTTTTCAGCGTGCCTTCTACAAAAATCACAAGTACATCACTAAAACAACACAATGCCCACAATAAAGCACGGCGGTGGCAGCATCATGCTTTTTAAGCTTATGTATCGGCCTTAGTCAAGGTATGAACTGGGACTGAAACAATTAATCATGATTAATCGATTATTGAAATAATCATTAACTTATTTAGTGATAAATTAATTGTTACCTGGAGTATTGAATCTATTATTTGGCTTTGTTTCATGATACAAAGAGAACATTTAAAAGAGTGGGTTTTACTTCTATTTACTGCTGCACAATTCCATATATCTTCAAAATAAAAATAAAAAGTATAAATCCACATATAACAGACATATTTAGACTATATTCTGTTAAATCGGCACAGATTTACCTACTGTCTTAGTCGCTGGTAATTTTTTAAATTCAAACCTTTTCAAAGTGGACAAAATTTCTAATTCCTCACTCATCAGAACCAGTTAAGCTTCAGACATTGATAAACAGCATCTAGTGTGTGTATTACTTATAAAATTTGTATAAATGTAGCAAGAAATGCTGATTTTCTCTTTAAACGAAATATACCCTTGATTTTCCCGTCAAGCATAAAAAAACGTACATGCCTATTTTTGCATAGAACCAATTACATCAGACCAATAGTGTCCCTACTAAAGTTGAAATCAAACCTACGCCCTTGATTGATTAATCAAAAAAATAAAACACAGATTAATCGATTTGATAAAAAACCATTAGTTGCAGCCCTAGTATGAACAGACACGCGTTACTGTCTATGTTGGTTAACACAACAGAACTAAACTAAAATAACTTCATTACTTAAAGCAGGTAAAATAACGTCTTCATTCCTGCACGCCCAGCCTGGAATTAGTTTAAATGAGCGACGCTCAGGAGATTCCAGCATAATTTGACTGATTTGATGGGATGTTGCAGAGAAGATCGGGGCAAATATTGCCAAGTCAAAATATGCCTTATCGATAAACTTAAACTAAAGACTGATTGCTGTATTCAATTCCAAAAGCATTCGTTTTATTGTAACTATGTCACTCCAAATGATGAAAAAAATGAAAATTTTTACATCTATGCATAACAGCAGAAATCTGGAGACTTTTTATACCCTCTACAACATCACATACGATGCATCTTCTCTTGTTTTTTCTTCCATGGGTTTTCTCTGTTGGTCATCCATCTCTGCTTCCCAAACAGATATTTTCTGTTTGGACATCAGTGGATGTTTAATGTGCTCCTTGGTTGGATTCAGTCAAACATCTATGATGTCACAGGGACAAATGAATCAAATGAATGGAAACCTTTATAAAATTTCAGATGCTGGTTGGTCCGTCACCATCAAAACTCCCATGATGCAATGTTGTTTTTTCATTTTTTTTACTGCAGGTTATGCTACGTTTTGTATTTCTTCTTAATTTTGCATTTCCATTCTCATATGCATGCAGATACCTACCTGTTTGTTTTGGAGTGTTCTTTATGTTTTTTGTCATTCAATTTATGCATGCTTATGATTGTATTTCTTTTAATTCAGTTGACTGGAATTGCAGAGTTGAGAGCAATATCACACCTTTTGTTTAAAAGTGTTTATTCACCATAAAGTTGGCAGTAAAATAATTTTGTTATTTCTCTCAGACTCCTCCCCAGCACCCGAGGAAAGCCAGGATGAAGTGTTGAGGAAGCGTCATGGAGACAAAGAGGTAATTTATCTAAATGTCCAAAAACTTATTTTGGAATTTAACCTCTGTCCAGATGAGGCGGCGGAATCTTTCATGCAGAGGAACTTCATACGTGTGTCTGGTTTCCTGACAGAAAATCCTGGAAGAGCAGCGGAGGCTGAAGCGGGAACAGGAAGAGGCCGACATCGCGGCTAGGAGACACACGGGCATCGTTCCAACGCACCACCAGTTCATCACCAACGAGCGCTTCGGAGACCTGCTCAACATCACAGATAACGCCGAAAAGAGGAAATCAGGCATCGAGGTAACAGGCAGGGCCGAAATCTTATTGCCTCTGTAGGCAGGAAGGGAGACGGAAATGAGAGATGAGGGACTCATCTAACTCTAAAGTTACGTTTAACATTAAATATGTGGTATATATATTATATCATTAAAGCGTTTTTGGAAATAATTGTTTTTAGCAAATGTTTTCAACAAATCTTATAAGAAGCAATGTAACTGATGCACTTTTTAAATCTAAAGTAAACCTTTAATTTTACTCGGATTTATCTTATTTGCTGCAGAATAAAAGTGACACAGAGGAACTTTTATTTCAAACATTATTGAAATTAAAGAGCATATCATTTAAGCAGAATTACTGTAGATGTATAATTACAAATATATATATATATATATACTCTACCATTCAAAAGTTTGGTGTCACATAGAAATGTCCTTATTTTTTGAAGGAGAACCACTGTACTCTTCAATGAAGATAACTTTAAACTAGTCTGAACTTCAATCAGAAGACAGCACAAACAGGCTCTAACCAGAGTAGAAAAAGAAGTGGGAGACCGCGTTGCACAACTGATCAAGAAGATAAATACATTAGAGTCTCTAGTTTGAGAAACAGACGCCTCACAGGTCCCCAACTGGCATCTTCATTAAATAGTACCCGCAGTAGCCTGTTTGTGCTGTCCTCTGAAGGGAGTAGTACACACGGTTGTAGGAAATCTTTAATTTCTTACCAATTTTTCGCATGGATTCGCCTTCATTTCTAAGAACAAGAATAGACGGTCGAGTTTCAGTTTAAAGTTCTCTTTTTCTGGCCATTTTAACGTTTAATTGACTCCACAAATGTGATGCTTCAGAAACTCAATCTGCTCAAAGGAAGGCCAGTTTTGTAGCTTCTGTAACGAGCTAAACTGTTTTCAGATGTGTGAACATGATTGCACAAGGGTTTTCTAATCATCAATTAGCCTTCTGAGCCAATGAGCAATCACATTGTACCATTAGAACACTGGAGAGATAGTTGCTGGGGCTCTATACACCTATGTAGATATTGCACCAAAAACCAGACATTTGCAGCTAGAATAGTCATTTACCACATTAGCAATGTATAGAGTGTATTTCTTTAAAGTTAAGACTAGTTTAAAGTTATCTTCATTGAAAAGTACAGTGCTTTTTCTTCAAAAATAAGGACATTTCAATGTGACCTCAAACTTTTGAACGGTAGTGTATACAAATATATATATACTACTAAAGATATGCTAAAGCTCCTTATGCCCTCTGTTAGGTGTTTTAGAGGTTCTGTGATGCTGTGGGCTAATTTCTCATCCCAAGGCCCTTGGATTCTTGTTACAGTACATGGCTTCATGACCTTTTCTAAAAATGTCAGGATATTTTAAATGATTATTTAAAGACCTCTGCAGATAAAACCTGAAAACGGTTCAGAAGACTGAAAACAAACCTCTTTAATAAACGCTATTTCTGACATATTGAATTGAAAAAGCTTCCTGGATGGAACCGAAGCGTCATCAAACTTGGAAACGAAGTCCAGTGAATTTGTTTTTTTTTACTTTTTTGGAAGGACTCTATCCCTAGGCATAATTCTATAGACCACCCAGCACTTTGGATCAGAACCGCTCTCCTTTCGGAGCTCAGCTGTCTAATTATTAATTATTGTTCCTGAAGCATTGGTTGCACAAACTAGAGGGTTGGCCAACAGACTACAGAATATCTAAATGAAATGTTGAAATAGTTCAAGGTTTGATGATGCCGTTAGCATAACCATAATAACAGTTATTACAGATTTGTTTTTCCTTTCTACACAGAGAACTCCAGCCATGGCACGCTTTGACTTCAGGGCAGAAACCCTAAAGTAAGCGAAAATAATCCAAATCATAATAATAACCTGTGTGTTTAACTTCATTCCTACAACAATTTGATTTATCTGGCTGTGGCGGGTATTTTTTTTTTATTTAGGGAATTACCGTTTCAGAAGGGGGATATTGTGTACATTATCCGACAAGTCGATCAGAACTGGTATGAAGGCGAACATCACGGAAGAGTTGGAATTTTCCCCAGAAGTTACGTGGAGGTTGGTTCATTCCGCTTTATTTTATTCCTCGTCGGCTCTGATTAACTATTGTACAATAAATCGGTGTGTCACTTTAAAATCCAGGTGGAGCACATCATTCCGCAGTTTATTCATGTTCATTTTATATGTTTTTTTTTAAACCCAAAATAGTTTTTCTTAGAGAATCTCAGCAGGCTATACCCAGAAATATGAAATTTATTGTTAATACAGAAATGTAAGTCTACTGAAAGCTGTGTCCATTAACTATGTATGAATGACTGGGATTGTCCCTGTTTTTTATTGTTCTCTGCACTTTTTCCTTCCACTCAACTTTCCATTAATATGCCTAAATCGATCACTCTTAAAAAGGCCAGCTTTCACACCTTGGAGAGGATTTCTGCTGAACAGCTATAAATCAAAAGTCTTCCTCATTGTTTAGCACAAAATAAGAAATTTCTCTTAATTAAATTAACAAAAATTCATTTTCAATAAATAAGCTTCTGCAATGAAGAGAATTCAACTTTTTCAGTTCTTCTAATTAATTACAACGCTTGTTTATATTTGAAGCAACCTGCTTCTTGTACCTGAATGATAATGAAGGTTTTAAATAAACTGTTAGTCAAACTAAGAGGCTTATTTTATTGCCCTGCTGTCATTGTTTCTGTTGTGCAGCTCCTCCCTCTGACAGAGAAAGCCCAGCCAAAGAAAAGCGCCCCGGTCCAGGTACTGGAATACGGAGAGGCAGTCGCCCGCTTTAACTTCAAAGGAGACACAGTGGTGGAGATGTCCTTCAGGAAGGTACTTCACTCCTCTTTAGTTGCTTTTTTAAACAAGTCGGCTGTGTTTTGCGTGTTTTCTGACCCCGTCATGTGTTTCTGCAGGGTGAACGTATCACGTTGATCCGCAGAGTGGATGAGAACTGGTACGAGGGTAAAATCTCCGGCACTAATCGGCAGGGCATCTTCCCCGTCACCTACGTGGACGTCCACAAACGGCCGCGAGTCAAAAACGGGGTGGACTACCCGGATCCTCCGGTCAGCCACTCGCCGCAGCGCAGCACCAACGCTTCCCCTCAGGTGAGGCACGGTGGAGGTAGAGGCAGCATACGGAGTGCATAAATGATGATGTCCCTTCATGTCTGTTCACTTCATTGCTCTTTGTGGGGAATTTGTTTCATCCTTTCTCTCCTTTTTCCTTCTATCCCATCCTCATCCCGCTGTGCTGTAAAGCTCTATCGTAACCGTCTGACTACCTCCCCCCTGCCTCTCCCTCGCTCCCCCCGTCGATCCGTGTCCCCTGAGGTCCACGCTGTCTCCTCTGAGTGGATCTCTCTGACCGTGGGAGGTGGGAGCCCTCCCGCTGCCCCGACCCCTCCCCTGCCGCCGCTGCCCAGCGTGTCCTACCGCTGGGGCGAGTACCTGCCTCCACCTTACTCTGCCAGCCCCGTGCCCAATGTCACCGGCAGCCCGTATTGTATCTCCCCCATGGCTTCCCCATCGGCCTCCCCTCTGCCCCCACCGTACCCACCGAGGCCCAGCTCAGCCACTCCCTTCCTCACTTTCACTCCACCTCAGGGGGAGGGCTTCCTGCTCCACTCTTCCTCCCCTCACCTCTCGCGCAGCGTGAGCCCGAGCAGCGGGCCGGTGCTGGAGGGCTGGCTGAGGGGGGAGAAGGAGCTGACGGAGGGGGAGAGCACTGAGGGGGACAGGGGTCGCGCCGCCCTGGGCAGCAGACACAATAGCCCTGCAGAGGTATCTTCTGCATGGTGTGCGGTGTTCACTCTGGAAAAAATGTTTCCGGGTCACTGTTTGTTTCTAGACTAGCTGTTCTGATGAGTTCATGTCAATCTTATTCTAAATGGGTGCAATTAACTTATACAATGCCTTGCAAAAGTTTTCATACCTTTAATACTTTCACTTTTTTTGACATTACAACTAAAGACTTTCATGCATTTTTCTGAGATCAGATTTGAAAAATTAACATGAATTAGAGTATATTTAAAAAGTGGATAAAAAAAGATCCAAGAGGATAAATATTTATAATTATCTCACGGCAAAAAATTAAAATCTAGATAAGTCTTTTTTTTCTTTAAATAAGGGCATTTGTTCTTGAATTGAGGAGGTAAAAAAGCAATTTTGTCAATGGAACAAGACAATTTACACTTAAAATAAGAAACCACAATTGCATTTCTTATTTCAAGTGCATATTATCTAATTATCTTATTTTAAGAGTAAAATTACTCCTTTACCTACTCAAATTAAGGATGAATACACTTAATTTAAGAAATGTTTACTTATTTTTAGATCGTTTTTGCAGTGTCTGATGCAATAAACCAATGACCTGCCTTCAAATATAAAGCAATACCCTGAAAACTGATTTTCACAGATGGCTTCCATACAGTTTGATTGAACTTTAGCTGTTTTGCAAAAAGAAAACTAGTTAAATATGGGTGTGTAGAAGTCCAAAGTCCTTAATATTAAAATTCTTATTGCTGTAATCGCACCTAAGGCTGATTCCACTACTTATTTGCTTAAAGGAGACTGAAGATAAATGCATGCCGCACATTTCTGATTCCTTTGTTCTTGTTAGAAAAAAAACTTTAACAAGAATTCTTATTTTTTCTCTGTTGGTCTATCTCATCAAAACTCGTATTAAAATACATACAATTCTGGGATTGTCATGTGAAAAGAATCTATACAAACAAAAACAAAGGGTGTGAAAATTTTTATAAGGCTCTGTTGGTTTGACCAAGAGTTAAAGATCTGCTGGAGTTGTAAAAGAACAAGGATGTTGCTCACGGTCTGCAAGCCTGCATGCTGTTGTGTGCACTACTAACATGGAGTGGTTTTACAGTGTTTGTGTGTGGCAGACTTTATGGAGAGGAATGGTTCCAATTTCTGACACAGTGCTTAAACAGAACATGGATAACAGTTCGGATCATTTGAGGCAGCTTTCCAAGAAGACATGGCAGCTCTTTCTAATATAAATAGATTTTTTTTCTAATGATGGACTGATGCTAACAGAACCTGCTAACCAGCTCCTGTGCTTTCTAATGTTGTCTCGACCAGGACAGGCCTTTTGTTTTACTGTCTATATCATCACAGATGATACTAAGTTTGCATTTACAGAACAGATCTGCTTCTAATGTCGCTTATCTTATTATCCTGACGTTACTTTATGCTCTTCCATGCAAAGCTACCATTGGATGTTGGAGGTTTATGCAAAACATAGTCTGCTGGTGACCATTTTTAGGTGTCATTAACGGAATTCTGTTACCACACTTGAAAAAAATCAAAATCTAGAGAAGTCATTTTTTCTTAAAATAAGCCTATTTGTTCTTGAATTGAAAAGGTAAAAGAGACATTTTGCCAATGGGACAAGACAATTTACATTTAAAATAAGAAAACACAATTGTAATTCCTTATTTCAAGTGCATTTTATCTAAATATCTTATTTAAAGAGTTAAAATACTCATTCCCTTGGCAAATAATTTCATTTAACTGTAAATACACTTAATTTAAGACATTTTTACTTATTTCTTTATTGTTTTTCCAGTGCAAAGGTGTTGTGAGGTCGATGCAGGTTTCTGTTTGTTAAAATAAACCTTTAATTAAAAAAGAGTGTCTTTGTTGATTTTTGTGTTGCAGTTTATGAAGAACGAGGCCGACCATCACGGACGGATCTCCAGAAGCCCTGTGATGCCGTATGACATCCCGGATAACAACAATGTTAATTCATTTGCGGTAAGATGGTAAAAAGATTGTGCACTTGAAACCCCCTGGAAAGGCCTCATTTTATCTATAAATCCCATTAAATGTTTAAGCTGTGCCTCTTGTTTGATATGAAGGAAAGTATTAAACAAAAGTTTGACATTTTGGGGAAATTTGCTTTCTTCCCAAGAGTTATAACCCATGATTTATATAATGGATAAGAAATCTAAAAGAATTAACTCTTTCCAAAGCTAGGTTCATGAAAAGATGCTGCACACTGTGGATTTTCTGTACTTGTAAAAAAAAAAAAACAATTTAAAAAAATGTTTTACCTGTATTTAAAAGCATGAAGAATGTTGTTATATTTTATTTCTATAATTCATAGTAATAAATCTGGATCTCTTTGTGAGATATTTTGCTGCCCAATATTATGGTTCCTTAAATTGAGTCCTGAAATCGGCACTGCATTCTAATATGAGGACTTTCTTTCTTCTTAATCTGTCTTTTGTATTTACAATTTAACTATTTTGTGGAATATCAGTTTTACTTAATTAGTCTTCACCCAAAAGCTGATTTTTTTCTCTTAGAAGAGAAAATAATATTATTTTAAAATGTCTATTCAATTTGAAATCAAAGCCATTGTTCTAGCTGAGGGAACCTGAGCCCGCAGTATGATGCAGCCACCATAAGGTTCTACTGTGAGGACTGTTGAAGGTGGTTGTTGGTGACAAACAGAGGTTGTTTCTATACCAAATATCGGTCTGAAAACATCCAGTTTTTTTAAACCATAACCCATTTTCCAACAAGGGTTTAGCAGGACCCATATTCTGTCTTTATGAGATAAGGCTTCGGTTTTCTAATCTGGTTCAACACAAGTAGAACTTCCTGCAGCCTCTTTTGTGATGCTGTCAGCCTTTGGGCAGACTTCCAGACCAGAGATGATTTTGTTTTTTCCCCACATGTCTGCAGTAAAAAGCACATAGTTTCCAAACTCTTAAGAAAACCAAAACATTGTTACTAGTAAATTTTTAGTGCAGAGATCCTAAGGTGACAATGGAGACACGTATTGCAGGAACAGGAGATGTAAGGAAATCCACAACTTAAGTTGAAAAATTTAAAACAAAAAGCTTCAAGACATTTTTTATAAATGTTGAGATAGACTCAAAGCAAATTTTTATTGTTTTCTGGACTAAAAATTCAGAAGGTACGCAATGCATACAGATGCACACGGTGGTGGCAGCATTATGCTCTGGGCTTTTTCTTCTGATTAGCCTTTTAATGCAGATGACGGCTCAAACGGCTCCAAATTCTGCTGAAATTTAAACCAAAAATCCTCCAGCGAAGGAGGAGTCCAGTTACTCTGCATCAAAATGAATCTAAATCAACAAAATAGATGAAGCTTAAACGTTTTAAAAGGCTCCAGCCAGAGTCTATAATTTATTTAACACGTTTCTCACCTGAGGTGGGATGCTATCATGGTTTTGGTTATATTGTGCTTTACTTTGCTCTATGTTTCCTAGTTTTGTTGGTTTAATTCCTATTTTGTTGTAATTTCTAGATTTATGTTAGTTCTCATGTTTTTCTGTTGTCCTCTGTTGCCCTCTTGTGTGTGTGTGTTCCTTTCCCCTTGGCTCCCTCGTTTTCTCCTCACACCTGCTCCTTGTCAGCTTGTTTGTAGCTTTGGAGGCGAGGGTGTCAGAGTTAGAATCCAGGCTTCAGGCTGTTGAAGTAGGCCCCCCACGTAGCTGTCCTCCAAAAGTGCCTGAGCAGCCAGGCGATTGGGTAACTGTACGCAGAAAGCGTAGTCGTGGATCTCTGCCCACTGGTCACCACCAACCCGTTCACGTTTCTAACCGGTTTTCCCCACTCAGTGACACACCCACTGAGAAGCCCACTCTGGTGATTGGCAGCTCCATAGTCAGAAACGTGGCATTAGAGACACCAGGGACCATAGTCAAATGTTTGCCGGGGGCCAGAACGGGCGACATCAAATCCTACCTGAAACTACTGGCTAAGGATAAGGTTAAATACAGTAAGATTGTTATTCACGCTGGTGGTAATGACACCCGGTTACGCCGATCGGAGGTCACTAAAATTAGTGTTGCTTCGGTGTGTAAGTTTGCCAAAAAAATGTCGGACTCCGTAATTTTCTCTGGTCCCCTCCCTGATCTGACCAGTGATGACATGTTTAGCCGCATGTCGTCATTCAACCGCTGGTTGTCTAGGTGGTGCCCTGAAAACAACGTGGGCTACATTAATAATTGGCAATCCTTTTGGGGAAAGCCTGGTCTGATTCGGAGAGACGGCATCCATCCCACTTTGGATGGTGCAGCTCTTCTTTCTAGGAATCTGGCCACATTTATTAGTCCTCCAAAACCCTGACCACCCAGGGTGCAGACCAGGAAGCAGAGTTGTAGTTTAACACACATCTCTGCAGCTTCTCTACTGTTACCCACTCTTTACTCCATCCAGACAGTGTCTTGCCCACGACCAAAATCTAATAAATTAGCAAAGATTCCCAAAGGAGTAAATCATGATAATCTAATTAAAATCAAAATAACTCAAATTGGGGAAAAAGTTAAAACAATTAAATGCGGTCTGTTTAACATAAGATCGCTTTCCTCTAAAAGTCTACTAGTTAATGACTTGATTTGTGATAATCACATTGACTTGTTTTGCCTTACAGAAACCTGGCTGCAGCAAGAGGATTATGTGAGCATAAATGAGGCAACTCCTTCAAGCTATTTAAATTTTCACATCCCCAGAAGTTCTGGGCGAGGAGGAGGAGTAGCAACAATCTTCCAGTCTGACTTACTGATTACTCCCAAAACAGTTAATACCTACAACTCTTTTTAATTTTTAACCCAAAATTTCCCCTTCCTTTTTAAGCAAAAAAAACCCTTTCCCCAAAAACTTTTTTCTCCCCCACCAGGGTTTTGATGTTTAAAATTTCCTTTTTTTTAAAAAACCCACCATAAAAAATTTTAAACAATGCGAATGAAGCCGAAACAAAGGGGCCCTTTAATCCAAAACCCTTTGGCTTTGCTTAAATCCCCCACCATCCAAAATTGGGTTCTTGTTACAAGGGCGGGGGAAGAAAAAAAAACCCCCTAAACCCCCCCTTTCCTGCCCACTTTCAATAACCCCATTTTAAACAGTTCCCCCCCCCAAAAATTCAATTTTAAATTTTTAGAAGTGCCTAAAAAATTTTAAAGAACTGCCATTCTTCCCCTTTTTAAAAACTTGGGGGACAAAAGTTTAGCATCCCTTCAAAATTTAAAGGGGGGTTGAAAACTCGGTATTTTAACAACCCCTTAAAAGAAAAAAGAAAAAATAAAGGCCCCCCTTTTTAATCCCCCAAATTTAAGAAACAAACGGAAAAAAACCCCAAAACCGAAACCCCTTTTTGGAAAAAATTTACCCCAAAAAAGGGACCCGAAAAAAACAGCAAAACCGCCCCAAAAGGGGAAAATAAAAAAATCCTAAAACTTTTAATACTTTTCCCAAAATCACCCAACCCCAACCCTTTAAAAATTAACCCCTTTTGGCAAGTTTTAAAGGATTTTTTAAAAAAAAAAATTTTTTCCCATTAAAAAAAAAGATCAAAACCCCACCCTCATCCCAAAACCCTATCAGGAAATCGAAGGGTTTTAACGTTTACCCTTTAACTCCCGTTTCAAAATTTTGTTTCACAAAGTTTCCCCTTGTTTTTTAATCCCAGCCCCCCAGGTTTTTTGGGGAAAACCCTTTGTTTTCCCCCTTTAAGGAAACCCTTTTTTTTTTCAAAAAAAAAACCAAATTTAAGGTTGCAAAAACCTTTTAAAAACCTCTTTGACCCAAAAACGGGAAAAAGAAATTTCTTTCCTTTCTTCCAAAAAAAAAAAATTTTCCAAAAACCCTTTTGGATTTCCCCCTTTTAAAAAAATTCAAAAATTTTTCGCCCCCCCCTTTAAAAAAAAAAACCCTCTGGAAAACTAAAACTAAACCTCGTAATACTTTTTTAAAACCGCCTTTTGGAATCTTATGCTGCTTTTAAATTCCCAAAAATTTCTTTTAGAAAAATTTTTTTGGGAACTTAAAAAACGGGGAAAAAAAAATTTTCTATCTGTCGAATTCTTTTTGTTCATGTTAATGAAGACTAAACCTAAAAAATTACCTGGGGGATCACGGGGTTTAAAACCAATTTTTTTTTATTTATACCCTCCCAATTGGAAAATTAAACCATGGGGTTTAATTTTTCCACTTTAAAACCCCGATACCACAATATCTTAAATTTTCCGATAAACCCCCAAACATAAAAACGGTTTCTTAAAAATTTTTCCCGGAAGCCAATTTCTTTGGGAACGGGCAAAAAAAAGATTTTTTGGCCAGATTTTCGGGAAAAAAAAATGATTAAAAGTAATTTGGGGGGGTTTTTAAAAATTTTAAAAAAAAAGAAAAAAACCCTTTTTTTTTATCAGCCTTCATTAAAACTCAAAATTTTAAATTTTTTTTTTCCCCGGGAACTTAAAAAAATTAGAAATATTGTCCCAGGGTGACTAAAAAAGTCCACTTTTTATTAACTATATTTTTTTTTTCCCAAGAAGTCCACAATGATTAAAAAAACCTCCCCTGTCCGCTCCCAAAAGGTTTTAAAAAAATAAAAAAGAAAAAATCTCGCCTTTCTTTTTCATGCTCCTTTAAATTCAAAAAAAATTTAAAAATCCCCCTTTCCAAAAGCTTTCCCACCCCTTTAACAGGATCTTTTTTTCCCATTTCCAAAAGATTCGTTTTTATCTAGTTTTTTTTCCTGTTTTCTTTTTTTTGGGGTTTTTTATTTTAGGCTTTCCCCGGAACCACCTCCTTTTTACCAAAACCCCCTTTGTCTACAAAAGGCTATTTTTAAAATCTTTTTTTTGTAAAGTTTATAGTTAATTCCGTTACCCTTCTCTATATTTTTGCGCTATAGGCTAACCTTTTGGGGGACTAGGGACCCCCATTTCATCATTCTGCTTCATTCTCTCTCTTTCTCCACTGCAGAATCTTTAGTTCAATCTCTAACCTTCTCTCTCTCTCTTTTCCTCAAGTAGCTTGCCTCGTCTTTTCCTGTTTGGGCTTGACTCATCCTGGAAAAAAAAATCAGCGTGCTGCTTCTACAAAAACCCTTTTTATAATTTTAGACGGCCCGTTTTCCCTTGGGGCCTGTTTCCTGACCGGACGAGTGGGTTGTTTTCTTCGCCCCCGGGGAGGGAGCGCCCCTTTGGGCTCGTCTCCTCGTGGGTTTTCCCGGACGGGGGGCCCCTTTTACAGCTGCTTTTTGTATCTCTGCTTCTGTCTCCTTGAACCCCAGTCGGCCTCGGCAGATGGCCGCTCACACTGAGCCTGGTTCTGCTGGAGGTTTCTTCCTGTTAAAAGGGAGTTTTTCCTCTCCACTGTCGCTACAAGCATGCTTAGTGTGGGGGATTGTATTTGAGTCAATGAGTCAATGCAATCAACTGGTTTTCCTTAGATAGAAAACTTTGTATCAATTTGATCTGGTTGAACTGTAAAGTGCCTTGAGATGACATGTGTTGTGAATTTGGCGCTATATAAATAAACTGAATTGAATTGAATTGAATTGTTAGCCCTCCCTTTGTCTCTGTCAGGTATGTATGCTCTCCCTCTGCTCTCACTCTTTGTTGGTTCCTTCTGTCATGTCTTGGTTGAGGTTTGGAGGACCCAAATGCAGAGGTAGAGAGACTGAGGTAAATATTTGTAGTTTTAAGGATGAAAATGGTTAACAAAGGCAGTCCAAAACTCCAACTAAAAATGTAACAGACCAGAATCACAGAGACATCAAGGGAAAACACGCACAAGGAGCCAGGGAGAGACGAGGTGAGACGACGACAGCGATGACAGGACCAGCAACAACAAGGAACCAACGAAGAGTGAGAGCAGAGGGAGAGCATATATAGCTGACAGAGACAAAGGCAGGGCTAACGAGCTGACGAGGAGCAGGTGTGAGAGGAGACAACGAGGGAGCCAAGGGGAAAGGAACACACACACACGCACACAAGAGGGTAACAGAAAAACATGAGAACTAACATAAATCAAGAAATTACGACAAAATAGGAAACATAGAGCAAAGTAAAGCACAATATAACCAAAACCATGACTTATGCGAAGATAGTAGCCACATAGTGGGAAATCATTAGGGCCTTTTTGTGGCTGAAAAGGTTTCGTGTAACTTTTATTGATTAGGACTTTCCTGTATTCTAAATCTTTAATGAAATGTTCTATCCTTGTGCTGCAGTTTTTGTTGAGTTTGTGAATCAAAAACTATCAAGAAACATCCCCGTTTGTCGTGTACGGAGCTCATAAAGCCAGCTGACAAACTCCTGCTCCACGCCGTTCATCCGGCATGAAGCAGCTTTATGTGAAGCTCAGGAAGAAAGTGAATCTTTACCTAAAATGTCAGGCTGTAACCATCAGCTTCCCTTTTTAAACTGCATGCTCACACAGACTAACATCCTGTAAAGAGGAACTAACGGTTTCATGTTTCCTGTCTACATGCTCCTGCCTGATGTCCTGCCTTTTCATTCCTCTCCTCCTGGGCTTCCAACATCTCTACTTTTCCTTCTGGCTTTGAATGGATTACTCCCCCCTCCCCAAACACACTTTTTTCTGCCTTTGCTTTTCACTTCCCTCTAACTCCTTTAAACCCCCCCACCCGTTCACGTCGGCCTCCTCCTTGGACTCTTGTATGTCTCTCTCTGGCGACTCTTCTACTACTAGGAGGCAGTGTGTAATGAGATCTTGAATATTGCTGAGACCTCGGTGAGGTACTGCAGCACCCTGTCCCACCACCATAATGACTCTCTGCATAGACTGCACCCCCACCCCAGTAAACAATCTCTCATCATTTCCCAGCAACCCCAGTCCCACAGCAGCAGTCCGGAGCCAAGCCGTCTCAACTGTGGAATGTGAGTGAGATTACTTTCTGTTTCACGCCGCAATTTATCTATTTATTTATTTCATAAAAAGCCCCTCACTTTTTATTTTGGCCCCCTCTCGCATTTGGTGGGGGTCCACGCTGGTTTGCACGTTTAACAAAATCCCTTTGTGTCGCCGCTGCAGCTTCCAGGCTCTGTACAGTTATGTGCCTCAGAACGACGACGAGCTGGAGCTGCAGGAAGGAGACCTCGTCAGTGTCATGGAAAAATGCGATGACGGCTGGTTTGTCGGTACGTCCTGCGGGAAGGATTCCTTCGCACTCACGGCAGCACATCAATCCATACAGGGCTTCCGTAGAGCGACAGCAGAGGCTTGAAAGAGTGTGACGTTCATGTCCTAAGCTCCTGAAGAAGCAGAACCACACGTCACTGGCTCGCATTGCTTCATATAGAGTTTCTAATGCATGACAGCTAAACATTGGGGCTGATGAAACCCGTCAGCTGTTTTTGTCAGCTACAGGTTAAAAGGAATCCCTTCACTTACTCCACCTTTTTTTCCTCTCTCCACAGGCACATCAAAGAGGACAAAACAGTTTGGGACTTTCCCTGGGAATTACGTGAAGGAAGTGAAATTGTAACCATATCTTATCTGCCTGTAACACATGGTTGCCTGTCAAGCTTGGGAAAGTTATTGCTACTGCGCATGGCTGTTGGTTAGAATAGTCATCAGGCCAGGGCGAACACATTTAGTCCAGGAAAGTGATCAGTGTGGCCTGGGGTATGTCAAACTGCACGAGGGGGACGGTTCTGTGGCCCAAACCAACGATCACACATTACTCACTCCGTCCTCAACACCGGAGAATAACGTCACACGATTATTTGCACAGATTTTAGCTTCCAATTCGTCCGTGTTTATGTAGCACCTCAGTCTAGAGCATCAGAGCAGCTCGAGGATCGTAGAGCGGATCTTCTCACCTATGAAGGACTTCGGAGGAGGAAGAAATGTTTTTTATGTGATGCAAATTGAAGCTCGCTGTCACGATTTACCTTTTAAAACCAGAGGTGTGATGCAAATTTGTGGAAGTTGTTCATTTAAAAGTAGAAATATATCAGATGAAGTTCCCTACTGTAAAATTTTTATGAGATTTCTTTTTAGGTTTCTGTAGTTCAAACGGACATTTTCCCCTTAATTTTGTTTTATTTTGCAAAGGTTAAAGGGCATATATCATTACGAAATATATTTTTTTTTTACTGTTTACACAGAGTCAGATTTATTTCTAAATGTTAAAAAAGTGCAAGGCGATTCAGATAAAGCAAAATGTTTTGGATAAGTGAAAATTTTACAATTTAAAACCAGTCTTGGGCATCAAGGCAATACAATATCCAGCCAAGACTAAAGCAGTGGTAGCTAAGTCTGCACATAGAAACTGAAGTTTAAGAGTTTATTTGGTGATCTCTCAAGTGAGGTGGAGAACATTAGGAGAAATCTCAGGGAGCAGAAACCCAGCAAACATGCACCCTACAGGGATTTAAACGCTCTGTGCAGAGCCCTAAGGCTGCAAGTCAGGAAAGGAGGGAGGGGTCCAGCTGAATATGGCAGCAATACCATAATTCTCTCACTTGTTTTTGATTCAGACACTGATTAAAACAAAGATGCAATCACATGTAATCATTGGTGAAGTAAAAATATTATCCATATTTTTGCTAACAAACAACTTTTGCTGTCACCTGGGCGGTCTGGCTGTTGACTCCCCCTCCGGGTTGCTGCTGTGTTGGGTTCTCTCCCCCCAGCTCTCCGGAGACAAACAACACATTTCCCCTTTTCTTTCATAATTCAACATAATTAAACAATATTAGTTTCTTTTTTATGTGTGGGAATCTGTCTTCCGTAGTTGGATTTACCTCCACAGAGACCCCCCCCCCCATACCCCCACTGCCCACGTTTCATTTATTTATGATCTTTGCATAAAGAAATGCAAACTTTATCCTAATGCCACATGTTTCCCTCACAAAACTCATTCTTTCACACAAAAAAAAGCCCTGATACTTTCTGTGATTAACAGAAGAGATTTCAGAAAACTGCATCATCCATATATGGACGTTACTTCCTGTTTTAGTGAGGATAATCTTCAAAAACCTTGTTTTGTTTTTGTTTGTTTTTTAAAGATTATTTTCTTTAAATAACTTATCCAATTAGAAAACCAGGTGTTTTCAATGTGATGATATATGCCCTTTAACAGGACATGATCAAAGAGATTGCTGCAGGAACTGATCTAATTTTGCTTTTTTTTTGCTTTTATTTTAATTAAATGAAATCCCCATATATTCAGAGATGTCTTGTTAGTGAGGGGACGTCAAAGCTTTTACAGCTCATTGTTATCCAAATGCTTCAGATGCCGTTTCAGTATTGCCTTGTTTCTGTAGTTTATAAAGACGACACACTGACTGTGTTCCATGTATTCTAAAAGTGAAGCATAACTGAATATTCAGACTTTTAATTTGGTTAGGTTTTGCCTTTAAGGTAGCTAGCGATCCAACGCCTTCAGCACAACTACTAGAGGGGCGTGGTAGCACTTAACTTCCTGTTCGTCCCCACGTAACAAGATAAAGCAGATTAATCTGATGATATACATCTATTATTTAGTCAGTGAGGTGTCCAGGAATGTAATTTAAGTGATTTTGAGAAAGCATATAGCCATTTCAACTGTACCCTTTCTAAAAAGATTGTAAAAGAAGCCTTCCAAATACAAACATGTATTATTCTTTCTTTTTGCAAATGTTTTGCATGCACTGTGAGATCAGGCTGGAGCATGAAAGCCCATCTTCATCTTCCCATCTGATTTAGCTATAAACTCTGTTCTGAAAGCATCAGAGTTGTCTTCCTGCAGGAACGGTGCATCAACACCACATGCCGGGACGTACTTGTTGCACAGAAACCTACCTACGAAAACAATGACTGTTATTGATCTTTTTTTTTTATAGAGGGGGGATTTAGAGTACGTCTTGTTTTCGTCAATCTCAGCTCTGTGCATATTAGTGCCGAACAAAGCTGTCAGATTGTACTGCAGATACATTTTAGTGCGTGTTATGACCTGCACAGAGCGGCTTCAGGCTGTAGTTTATGGCTTATTTGCTAAACAGGTATTTTCCAACCCATTTGGTGCAGATCAGGGCTCTGCTAAGATTAAAACCATAGTTTCTCAAATGCAAATAGCAGACCATCACTGGGTATACCCTTTCAAATGTTTGCACTGTGCCTCACAGAAGTATTCAAACTCTTGATCCTGTTTACATTTTGTCAACTTCCAACCACAAATTCCAATCTGTTTTATTAGAATTAACCTTACATTCTCAGTAAAATAGGTCAAGCCCATTAAGAATGGTATTGTCAGAGATTAGCAATTGGATTTTGGTCTGTACTTTGACTGGGCCATTATAATCCATGTTCACACTTTGCTTTAAGTCATCACTTAGTTTTTGCTGTATCTTTAGTAAGGATTTAAGTCAATCCCAGCCTTTTGTAGCCTAATGTTTTGTCTGCCAGATTTACTCTAATTTTAGCTCTATCCATCTTTACATTGAGCAGATGAAGAAAGGCATCCACAAATCATGATACTACCGCTTAATTTTAACCATCGGGATGGTTTTAGTGTAAATGTACATTTTCCTTTATACTTTCTGACCTTTGCTTCTGGCGGTTTCGTCTATCTCACTTCTCCCATTCACTAACTTTGGTTTCTACATGTTTAACTCCTAACTCACTGGTCCCTTTATCATAAAGACCAAATTAAAGGATTTGACTTCTAATAACTGTCCTGTAAACAGATTATTCCAACTGAGCTTTTGACCTCTGCATCTTCACCACAGTTACCAGCTTATTTTTGGATGCTTTGTTGATTAAAGCTCCCCTTGCCCGTCTTTCCTATACTTTTTCCATTTCCAGTTGACGGATTAAGCAGCGCTCTTTTAGATCTTGTTGGCTTCAAACTTCTCCTGTCTGCTGTGCTCCTTGGTCTTTGTGATGCTGTTTGTTCGCTGATGTTCTCCTTTGCCACAGGGCAGTTGATTAGCGACACTGGATTATAATCAGAAATCAAAGGAAAGAGAAATGAATACAAATAGTTTTTTTCAGGTTACTATTTTAACTATTCTCCATTTTAAGATTAAGCACCAAATCCCACCTGAAGCGATATATAGAGGCTATAGCCTCTTTCCTACTGAAAATGCCGGGTTAATGCGTGTTTTTCAAACATGCGTCATCGACCCGCAAACAATCGGCATTTGTCTCCGCTCCTATTGGCCAAAAAAAGCTGGGTCTAACCCCTCGCTGGCAGCTGCATGGCCTCTGTCCCCTCACACCTGCATGTTTGATGACACCACCATGCTTAGTTAGCATTGATTATGTCACCAGTGCAACAGAAATCAGGAAAGTAAACAATGAAGAGCAACATGTAAGGAAGCCAGGGCGTAGTAAGTGTGCTTTATTGTTTCGCTCTATTATCTTTCCGACTCTCTTTCCGAAGTTGTTTCGGCTTGATCAGGCGGCGTCCGTATGTTGCGTTCACATAATATAGTCGGTTAACCTGGCCCTTAGAGATAGGGTGAGAAGCTCGGTCATCCGGGAGGGACTCGGAGTAGAGCCGCTGCTCCTCCACGTCGAGAGGAGCCAGTTGAGGTGGCTCGGGCATCTGGTCAGGATGCCTCCTGGACGCCTCCCTGGTGAGGTGTTCCGGGCACGTCCCACCAGGGGGAGTACCTGGGGAAGACCCAGGACAAGCTGGAGAGACTATGTTTCTCGGCTGGCCTGGGAACGCCTTGGGGTTCCTCCTGAGGGGCTAGAAGAAGTGGCTGGGAAGAGGGAAGTCTGGGCCTCCCTTCTTAGGCTGCTGCCCCCGCGACCCGACCCCGGATAAGCAGAGGAAGATGGATGGATGGATGGATGAACCTGGCTCTGGTGTTCCCACAGCACGCATATAGGAGCCGAGGTGATTTTAACACGGGCCGCTTGCCGAGTCATTTGACCCAGGAAGACACGCATCAGTGAGCTGTTCCCTCTGCCACTAAAAGGAAATTGTTCCAGGGTTTAAACAGGTTTTCCGGGCAGTGGTAAAAGGGGTATATCACAAATTCAGCCGTCTGGATTTGATTCCTGACCTTTGCAGCTTGTCTTCCCTCTCTGTACATTTTCAGTCTGAATAATGCAGATAAACATCATCAGTGCCACATAAAACTTTCAAAGGTCCCTCATGAATTAGATGAAATTTGTGGTTGTGATTTGACTGGATGGAAAAAAAACTTTTTGGGGGTTTGCACATACTTTAGTTAAGCACTGTAGATAAACATAAGGTGAAGAAATAAACATTAATGAAGTCAGTTTTATTACTAGTACAATCAGTGTTTCCTTCCATTTATTTGCTATTTAATTTTGTATTTTTTTCTTACCCTTAGACTGCTGTGCCCCCATGGCTACAGAGTATTTCCTCAGAGAGCTTGTGATAATACGCTGCACTGTGGGTTTTGCCTGCACTGCAGTGATATAATGTTCATGTGTTTTGTTTCACCACAGAGGCCTCCACAACACGCTTGCTCCTCTATAACCTCAGCTTCACATAAATGTGTTTGGCTGGTTGAGAGTGTGACGATTTGTATCTTTGTAAAAGCTTGTTTTTTTTTTCTTTCCATCATAAAAAGAGAGATTTTTTTTTATACACCTTATATAAAATCAATGAGTCAGAACTGCTCCCAGCAGGGTTTCTGTGCTCCATAAAGCATCAGGGGGTGAATGAATGTTTGAGTATATGAATGTGATGCAGGCAGCGTTGTCTAAACTTCAATCTGGGTGAAAATGGAAAGGGTTGTAAATATGTAAAATAAAGCAGATAGACTGTAAGCGGCGAGAGCGTCAGACTGGGCTCTCGCTCTCTTACGGTGGATTATTTACTATGAAGGATTTGTGGCAAAGCACAGAGTGGAGCGTTACACAGCAGCACTGAAACTTTGACACCAATTATCATGTTTTTCGCTGCCATTTTTATGCATCAAAATGATTTGCATTACGTACAAATATTGTGCCTCATTTGTCATTCTAATTTGATTTTTTTTTTTGAAGGGAGGGGGGAATTTTACTAAAATGTATCAGGTCATAATTCAGTGTAACCATGGTCTATTGTCTGTTACCGTACCTAAGAGTGTGACGCCGTGCTTCGAAATAATGATTCATTATTGAAATAATTGGGTTAGTTTGATGAGATACACAACCTGCAACAGGTTTGGTTTTGTTTGCTTTGATTTGCAGTGATGTTACATTAACAATATTAAAATAAAGATACTACACACTGCTGTGACTTCGGTATTATGCAATATTTAATAAACAGTTTAAACTACGATGTGTCCAATCTGGTCATTTCTTGCCCCATAAACTACTTTGGTTATCATTAATGACTGAAATCTCTCTGGGCAAAAGGAAATTGGAAAACAAACGTATTTATAACCAGGAAGAAGCAAACGTAGTGACCTAGAATGCATAACCTCAGAGTTTGTGACTTATCTGCGAGGAATATAGATCCCAACAAAAAATGATTATGCAAAACATGCGTAAATAAGTCCTTTTGACAAGGGATATGCTGTGACTTCAAAAATATTCGGACCCACTTGAACTTTTTCACCCTTTGCCACATTTCAAACATAAAGATATAAATTTGTAATTTTTTTGTGAAGAATAAACAAGTGGAACACAGTCATGAAGTGAAAGGAAATGTATGGCTATTATAAACTTTTTTAACAAATAAAAAATGTAAAAGTGGGGCGTGCAAAAGGAATTGGCCCCTTTACTTTCAGTGCAGAAGTTCAGTGGAGATCTCTGAATGATCCAGTGTTGACCTAAATGACTATTGATGATAAACAGATTTCACCTGTGTGTAATCAAGCCACCATATAAATGCACCTGCTTTGTGATCATCTCAGAAGTCTGTTTAAGGCGTGGAGAGCATCATGAAGAACAAGGAATATATAGGCAGGTCCAAGATATTTGGCCAGATTTGGATGCTAAAAGATTTCCCAAGCTTTAAACATTCCAAGGAGGACTGTGCACCTATAACATTGAAAGGAAGGAGCCTCAGACCTCTGCCAATCTATGGAGACATGGCCGTACCTCTATACTTTCACCTCAAACAGGGAGAAGACTGATCAGAGATGCAGCCAAGAGGCCCGTGATCGCTCTGGATGAACTGCAGAGATCTACAGCTCAGCTGGGAGACTCAGTCCATGGAACAACAGTCAGTTGTATATTGCACAAATCTGGCCTTTATGGAAGAAAGCCATTTCTTAAAGGTATCCTTAAAAAGTTTTGTTTAAAGTTTGCCACAAGCCACCTTGGGAGACACAGCATGCATGTGGAAGAAAGTGCTCTGGTCAGATGAAACATAATCGAATGTTTTGGCAACATTGCAAAAATTATGTTTGGCGTAAAAGCAGCATAGCTTATCGGCTTTAAAACACAATTCCCACTGTCAAACATGGTGCTGGCAGCATCATGCTTTGGACCTGCCTTTCCTCAGCAGGGACAGGGAGGATGGTTAACGTTGAGGGGAAGATGGACGGACCCAAAAACAGGAGCATTCTGGAATAAAATCTGTTGGAGTCTGTTGGAATAATTATGTATAAGATACTTAATGTTTGTTCTTATGATGTATAATGTGTGACATATTACTGTTCCAGAGAGGTGTTGCACAAGCAGTATAGGTAAACTCTCAGGAAGTATTGCTCAAGCTTAACGAAACCAGGAGGTTCTCGGACCATTTGACTGCAAGACATTTAAATGCAAATTGACCTGTTCACTGAGGCTGCAAATTGAATTGTATTCCTTGTTTCCTATTCCTTTAGCACAACCTCAGCTTGTGTAATTAGGGACCCCCCCTAACTTTAATAAATAGCGCAGAGAAAGCTGAAAACCGGGTTGGAGATTTGTAAACTCTGCAGTCTCTTCCTACTCTCCTCGCGAGTAAAACTAAATTAATTCTCTGTGCCTTCTTTCTTTCCCTATATTTATGTATGATGTTTTAGGTGCTTAGACCTGACAGAGTCTGCAAAAGACCTGAGACTGGGATGGAGATTTACCTTCCAACAAGACAATGATCCACAATGTAATGCAAAATGTCTAATGGAATAGTTCACAAATATCCAGGTGTTAGAATGGGCAACACTGCAAAAATGATCTAGAAATAAGTAAAAATTTCTTAAATTAAGTGTATTTATCCTTATTCGAAGTAGATAAATAAGATAGTTTGCCAATGGAATGAGTATTTCTACTCTTACCATAAGATAATTAGAGAATATGCACTTGAAATAAGACAAGGCAATTGTGTTTTCTTATTTTAACTGTAAATTTTCTTGTTCCATTGGCAAAATGTCTCTTTTACCTCCTCAATTCAAAATCAAATGCACTTATTTTAAGAAAAAATTACTTATCCAGATTTCAATTTTTTCCAGTGAAGTCACAGTCCAGATCTAGTCTGAACGAGAATCTGTGGTAAGAACTGAAAACTGCTGTTCACAAACACTCTCCACCCAACCTCATTGAGCTCCAGCTGTTTTCAAAGGAAGGGCAAACATTTCAGTCTCTCAATGTGCAAAACTGATAGACATACCTGAAGCTGTAATCACAGCAATAGGTAGTGCTACAAAGCATTATAACTCAAGGGGGCTGAATAATTTTGCACACCCAATCTTTCTGTTTTTAATTTGTTAAAAATGTTTAGAATATCCAATAAATTTTGCTCTACTTCATGATTATTTCCCACTTCTTGATTCTTCACAAAGAATCACAATTTTCTTAATGTTTGAAGCCCAAAATGTGGCAAAAGGTCAAAGTTCAAGGGGGGAGAATACTGTTGCAACTGTTCCAGCTGTGTGACGTAATCAATCTGATGTGAAACAGATTAGAGCACAAAGCTCTAAAATACCTTAGAGGCTGTGTATAGATATTTAGATGAATGACAGGATATTATTCATGATATAAAACTTTCTAAATATCAGTTAAATAATCATTTAAATTTTGTTTCAAATGTTAAAATTAAATCCTTTTCTTTAATATGTTTAAAAAGGCTCAAGTTCTACAGGATTTTTTAAATTATAATAATAATAAATATTATAAATGATTCAGATTCATAAAGATGGAAATCCTCCGGGTTTGGTTTTAGCAGTAGCGTTGCACAACAGGTGGAAATCTATTATTGCAATATCAATGTACAGAATAAACACAGTATATTTGAATCTGAAACACTCACATGGAGAGAAAAGATAATTAAAAGAAATGTATTAATTCAATTACTTAGTCTTTGGCGCTCAGACCTCGGCAGGAAACATAGCACTGAATTTTGATAGATATGCATGAACAGGAGCAAAGAATAGGGCTGTCCTGTTGAAAGAACCTGTCCATGATGAGCAAGCATGAAGCGACGGTGGAGAGGAAAAACTCCCCATTGGGAAGAAACCTCTGGCAGAACCAGGCTCAACATGGCGGTCTTCTGCCGGACCAGTTAAGATGAGACAGGGAACGCAGTGAGAGTCCGGGAAGAATAACACTCTGATGAAGCTTTAGCTACGATGGTGGAGGAGGGGATGGAGGTGGGTTGAAATGGGGTCATCTGAATGAAGTCACGTGGCGCAACCACTGCCTTCGCACTAGGTAGCAGACGAGTTGCAAATCGGAGCCCTTTTAAGATGAACTTTGGATGCTGATTGGCTTTCGTGGAGGCGTGGTTCAAAGCTGGCAGAAGAAGGCGAGTAATCAGTTTTTTCAGTTAAACTTCCGCCTAGGCTCCATTTAGGTGATGGACACAGGAAATACTATTGACGGTTGTTGCTTAATGCAGCATAAACGGTTTCATCACATAGTAAGACACTAAAAACCTCAGAAACTAATGTTTCCAAATTATTTCACCTTTTCCAATGAATGAAAGAGTTAAATTTTAATCATTGCTTCTTTTAGAGCAGAAATTACACAATTTATTTCCAACTGCAAATTTCCTTAAAAAAAAAAATCTTGCTGATTTGTTTACTACAACCAATGAAATTTGACTAGTTTATCCAGCGTATAAATAAAAGGCTCTAGATGGGATTAGACCGGTGAGTAAATAAGAAATAAACTTGTCTCAAAGTTTATTTACAGGTATTTGTTTAATAAACACTGCACAAGTGGCTGTTTGAAGGTTTGGGAAAAACAAATTCTCAGAAAGGTTTATTTCAATCTCTATAAACAGTTTAATAAGAGCTGCCAAATGCCCAATAAGCAGTATTTTAATTTTTTGCTTTCCATCAGGTTGAACTGGGACTGGGGGCCCCACATTTGATTTGGGGCCCCATATCCTAGATCAGCTCAGATTATAAGTAGTAGCCCTTTTACTACAGTACCTACCAGATCTGGTCTCTTCCAATGAGGGGCAGCCATGGCCGGCATGCAAAGCACAGAAAGGGCGTGTTTCATTCAGTGCGTCTGCTCAGGCACTCTGAGCGCTCCTGGCTGGAGTTCAGGTTTCGGGAGCGGCACATTCCTCATCCTGGGATTTAGCTCTACCATAAATGGTAAGTTTGCACATAACAGGGTGACGCAAAGGCAGAGCCGACATCCCCTGGAAACAAAAAAACTCTGATGAGAGGGGCGAAATGTGAAGAGGAGCCTCTCTGCTCTACCTTCAAAGCACTTTTTTCATAAAAAAAAAAAAAAAGTTATCCAACTTTTATCAAAGCTATTTTCTTAGTCCTTTAAGCTTTTTTTTTATGTGAGAAGCACTGGTGCATAAATGCACTTGATAAGTAATGATGCTCAAACATGGACTACTTTTTTTTGTGTTTGTGCAGATTATAGATGATTTAAGGGGCAAAATCATTTAAAGTTCCTCAGTTAAGGCATCAAAAGCTATTGTATAGTAAAATACATTCGATGCTGCCATTATTTATTTTAACTGTTTTATTATTTTGTAGTTATTCGTTTCAAAACCAATACAGACAAGTTAGGTGTCAAGTTACCGGTGGTGTGTGGATTTATGCTGAGTGGGAGCACCCATCTGTCTAATAAACGATCTGTGCAGTGCAGGTTATCAGCGTGGAGGAAAACTTCTGAAACTATTCGTCCAATTGTAGCCGGAGGCTCCGCCCACCCCTCCGCTGCTGCTCAGCCTCAAATCACCGACCGCTCCTGTCAGAAGCAGCAGGAACCGAGCCAGGGGACCGAGGTTGGTTAGTAAACGCCTAAAGCTACCTACTTTAGCCTGCCGCTATGCCGCCTGTCCGGGTAGTGATGCAGGGTCCCGGTCCGTGGGGGTTCCGGCTGGTTGGGGGTAAAGACTTCGAACAGCCGCTGGCCATTTCCCGGGTAAGTTTGCTTTTATCTCCTCTCCACCTGGACTGAGTTAATGAAAGCAGCCCGAGGCTGAGTTAAGGTGGTTAACGGCTGGCTAACGGCGGCTAACCAATTTAGCTAAACGATGTTTAATATCGGTTAGCTGCGTGAAAACAGAAGTTTAATTAAGCTTTTTCCAAGGTTTTACAGCCACTGAACATGTTTTTAGTTGCTCCCCTTTTCTGGCTTTTTGTAGCTGTAACTATGAGTTTAATCAATTTCAATATAAAACAGCTAAAATCCACCCAATACTTCATTTAAATGCTTGAAACGTTCAGGAATGAGTCCTTTAACATGTATTCTTTTTTTTTTTTTTTTTTTTTTTTTTTTTTTTTTTTTACAGTGTCCTGTCTGGCAAGGTGGCAATAAGAATAATTGTCTTGATGCCAAAAGGAGCCCAACAGATTTTACTTTCACAAGTGTAGCGGTATCGCAATTGCCATACCGCTCCACTTGTTTCATGTATATAAATTGCTTTATTATAATTATGCAGGGAGTTTTACAGTTCATATGGACACTGCAATGTAAGTAGAGCAGAAAAACAGAAGAAGAAGAAGGAAAAAGAAAAAGAAAAAAACAGGACAAAAGATGAAAGAAAGAGGAGATAGGAAGGAGACAATGACAAAACATTTTCAGTCTGCTTCAACACCTGTAATGAGATGGAGAAAAAAAAAAAAAAAAAGAAAAAAGAACAGCACAACCAAAAAACATGGTACGAGATATACAATAAAGCAAACACCTTGAAACTATCACTAAAGTAATATTATTAAGTCTGACATGTACTCTGTGTTACCTGAAGATATGAATGTGGGGTTTCTGTTTGGAAGTGAATCTCTAAGTACCTGAAGCCTAGCACCTGTAGTTGTTTGTGAGGGTGAACTTGTGCATGTAAAGTTTTAACCATAGAAAAAAATGCTCAATAGTGGTTGTGGAGAGCCGGAGAGGCACACCCCCCAGAGCACTGAGTCCAGCGCCGGGAGACCCAAAGCCCCAGGCGCCCAAGGGGACCCCAGAAGCGAAGGCACCAAGGCGGGGCCAGCCCCGGAAATCAGACCCCACCAAGGCAGGAGGAGAGACAGCCACGAGGAAGCCCCCCAGCCACCGCCATGCCGGCGCCCCGGGGAGCCGCGGGGACGAGTCCGCGGGCCCCGCCGGCAGCCGGCCACCCCGAAGTAGGGCCGGGCGCCGAACACCAGCCCCCCCACGGCGCCGACCGAAACGCCCCAGCCCCACAGAGCACCGAAACACGCCCCGCCCCCCGCACCAAGCCCCGGCGACCGGCCGCAACACCCACCGCGACCGCACCACCCAGGAAAACACTAAGACGACCCCGCCCCCGGCCGGGGCCCATGCGCATCCGCCGCGAACCGGCCACGAGCGCCGCGGGACCCCCCCCAAAACGCCCCCCCCGGCCAAAAGCGCAGCCCCACCCCACCAAGACCGATGCCAACAGCGCGCAACGAAACACACCGCGCACAGAATCAGCCCGAGAGCAGAAAAGCCGCCCGGCGCAAAACCACAAGAGGAGCAGACCGCAGCCGGCGCAACCACCCCCCCCAGCAGCCCGAGGGGCAGCACAAAGCCAGAGCGGAGCGAACCGCGCCGCCCCCCCCACCGGACGATGCCAAAGCAGCCCAGCCACGTCCGCCCCCCCCCCCGCCGCCCGCACCAGGCCCCGACACGCGGCCAGAGCAGCTCCGCCGCCCCGGCCCCCCACCACGCGCCGGTCATAGCCACCCCAGGCCCACACCCGCCCCGCAGCCCCACCCGCCGCGATCAGTGGGAACAGAGCAGCCCCGCCATGCCTCCAGGAGGGAAAACCCACCCGAATACCCAGCCAGCGCAGCCAGCCCGCCCAGACCGGCCCCCCAACACTACCCCCGCCGGAGCCGCCCGGACCCCCACACACCAGCGGCGCGCCGCCAGCAGGACCCCCACCCAGCAGGCCCGCCTGCCCCCCGAGAAAACAGACATGCCAAACCCCCCAAAGAAAAAAAGAGAAAAAAAAAAAAAAAAAAAAAAAGGGGCCCCCACAATGCGACAGCGGACACCAGACACCGACCCGCCCGCAACCGCTCCCCCCCACCGAGGAAGAGAAAAAAAAAAAATAACAAATAAATAGGTAAATAAATAAATTAATTAATAATTATAATTAAAATAAATAGGCAAGAGGAGAAGTGCGAGCGGAAAAACCGGAGCCCAAAACAGGACCCAAGACCCGCACCCAACCATGCCGCGCAGCTCCCCCCCCCCCCGAACCGATACCACAGAACCGGCATAGGAAAGAAACACTGCCCAGGAACCGGCATCGTAGCGAAGGCACCGGCACCGACCCCGAAAATCCCCGAACAACACCCAGCCCCACCCCGAAGCGGATCCAGTCCCAGGCCCCAGGGATCCGAGGCCCCAAGGGCACCCCACCCCCAGACAGGAGCCCCAGCAAAGCCCCGGCCGGCCGGGGCCAGCGGAGAGGCCGCCAGGAATGAGCCAGCAGTCCCCCGGGCATCCACCCCCAGCTCCACCAGTGCACCGGTGAGCCCCGACGCCAGCCAGCGGAGGGAGAGCAGGACGGGGGGAATGGGCTCCGCACTTAGCGGAGACTTGAGATGTATTTGGGAGAGGGTGCGGTTGAGACCCCAACCTGGGAAAGAAAAAAAAAAAAAAAAAAAAAAAAAACTTTAACATGTATTCTGATGATGATGATGACTGCCATCATCATCATCTTCCTCCTCTGTCATCCATGACCTCTTGCTGCCCTTTCACTCCTTTTCTCTTATTTTACAACACTTTGAGTCAGAGGCGCGCCAGAACATTTTTATAAGGGTGGTCAGGCAATAACCAATGTACACTGAGGGCAGGGGCAGAGCTAGATGGGGGGCCAGGGGTGGCCATGGCCCCCTACCATTTTTTTCCTCAATAATACAGACCATGGCAGCAGTAATACTCTCAAGTGGAATGTTCTAACTTATTTAACATTTTAGTTTTCTATATGTAAACAATTACCTGACAACAAAAACCCTTTAGTCAATATACTAACTTTAAAGATATATATACAGAATTCCTGCTCTTTTCAGAACTAGATTTTGTCTTATATGGGTCAAGAGAAAATTGTCTCTGCAAGTTATCTAGGAATCTTCACTGAAATCAGAGATAAATAACTACTATAATAATAAGTAATCCATTTAATGTAGATATTAGTACATGTAAATATTAATTTTATGCTGAATGATTATTAATAAAAGTAGGTTAGTAATGATGATGAATAAGATATTCACCCCTGAACTAAAAACTGAAGGAATTTTGTGCACTACACCTTTAATTTAGATGCCATGGATGTTTAAATATATGCGTCTATTTGTTAGCATAGGCTGTAGGAAAGTTTCTTTATTTAGAAAATATGGATGTTGTTTATTTTCCTTTTGGAACAGTGTAGATTGACCCTGAGGTTCTGGAACCTATCTGAATCTACATTGGCTATTGCCTGGCCCCCCTATTAAAATGTTCTGGCTACGCCTCTGCCTGAGGGGTGACCAAAGGTAGATGGGCACCAAGACCTCCCGGTAAATCTACTCTGTTCCAATAGGAAAATTAACAAGCAAAATGTCCATATTTTCTAAATAAAGACAAACTATACTTTCCCACAGCCTTTGCTAACAAATAGACGCATATATTCTAACATCCTTGCTTTCTAAATAAAAGTAGTGGATAAAATTCTTTCAGGTTTGAGTCCTGGGTGAACATCTCTTCTATTGTCATTACTTGCCTACTTTTATCAATAATCATTCTGCATAAAATTGATATTTAGAAGTATTAATATTTATACTATAATAATAAAAACTTCCAATCCAGGAAGTTTTTTTCAATTATGGATGGGAAGCGAAACATCTTCAAACTTGGAAACAAAGTCCAGTGGATTGTTTTACTTTTTTGGAAGGACTATGACCTGGATGTCTGAGGATCTTCACCAGCATAATGTTGACTGACTTTATTGTGTTTATATCCATTAGAAAAGACTAATGGTTGATTTTTGCTAGTACCTTTTGGCTGTCTAATCGTCACAAAATTATGCTGATAAGGTTTTAAAATGGCTGAATTTGTCCTTGTTAGTATAGTGATCTAGCGTAGTAAACTAGCCCCACCCACCAGTGACCAAAATCATTTTCTGCGAGTGGTCTAGCCTCGATCAATGCCCTAGAACTGGCGGGCCAATCACAACGCAGAGATGTGTTTTGAATTTCTGGATGCAAAGCGGGCGTGGTTTTGAGGGCGGGATGGTAAAGCTGTGCAATGCTGGAAGAAGCACAACTAGGAAGATGGCAACAACTGTTGGACAGTTCTCGATTGACTCAGCTTTGGAATCAGTTTTGGAAGGATTAGAGTAGGAGTTTTCATTGAAACGTGAGCAGGAAGAGGCTCTACGCTTACCGACAGGCTGTTTGTTTAAACTCCCCCACCAGCTTTCTGTCGCGCTTACTACGTCACAGTCAGCTGCGCTCATCGGTCAGGCGTTGGCCAATAGGCACAGACATGGTTTAAAAAACAAGGGGTTTTTCTCATCAACAATCTTCCGATGTCTCTACTAATTTACACATTAAATTACACATTTAATCTCACATTTAGTCTGCTTTATCTGGCTAATAATGATCAGCAGATTGGGAGGGCCAGATGAATTAGTGGATTCCCTTAGGAAGCACTGGACTTCACACATTTATTGATAGTCGGATTTTTGAGTCGGTGACATATTAACTTTTTTAAACATTTAGATTAAAAGAAAGAAACAATTACTTTTTTTTTAACCACACTAGTCACTATAAGTCTTGGAATAGATGATAGCAAATTGATTTATGTTTGCAGACTCCAGATATTGTTAATAAATAGGTTTGTTTCCTTTGGAGTTTGAACTACCTTTTTTTTTACCTATCTGTTTCATCTTAGGGTTGCTCAGTGGGGCAGTGAGCAGCTAAGAAGGATCCGGGTTCGAATCCCGGCTTTCTTTCTGCATGGAGTTTGCAGGTTCTCCCTGATCATTCATGGGGTCTCTCCGGGTACTCCAGCTTCCTCCCACAGTCCAAAATCATGACTGTTGGGTTAATAGGCTTCTTTAAATTCTCCTTAGGTGTGAGTGTGTGAATGGTTGTTTGTCCTGTGATGGACTGGCGACCTGTCCAGGGCGTACCCCGCCTTTCGCCCGTGGATGTTTCGTCTTATAAAAGTAGACTGTTAGCATTTGTTTTGTTTTTCTTTTTTTATATAGTTGTATGGGAATAGTGTCTCCAACTGAATTCTGTTTTAAAATGAACATATTTGTAGTAAAACCACATCAACACTCAGCACTTCTCTCCGCAGGATTCCTTTTCATTTCTTGACGCCAACATACTTTGTCCTTTTCAGGAATTCTGCCGGTCTCTAAAACTTGATTAAAACCTTGTTAAATCAGCTACTCTAATATAATTAAAACAGATAACCTAGCACTGTTTGTTTTTAGGCAAATACCAGACTCGACCCATTTAGATGCACTCATCAATAAGCTCCTGATGTTTTCAAGCAGAGCACTTTATAGCATTTCTTGGCTAAAATGATTATATTTCCTCTCTGTTTTGATATGACTTGTTGATGTTTTGACTCGCAACATATTTCAGTGTCACTCCGTCACCTCAATCATAAATGCAGGCACAGAGAGCCTTTTGTTTTCTGTTCATTCATAAACTTTGATGGTTTTCTTGAGCATTTTAAGGAAGCATATTTGGTTAGATTATTTAGCCACAGTCGGTGAAGCTGTAAAACACGCATTACAGAGGAGGAGGTGCTGAAGCGAACACAGTCTGACTTTTTTCTTTTAACTTAAGGGGTTTTTTTATTTGGGAAAACCCAGACTTGTTAGAGCTTGCGTAGCGTACCATTTAATGTAGCTTTGAAAGCTGTGCACATAGAAATAGGCTGTTATTTGGAAAAGTTGGCCCTGGTAAACATTCTTACAGCTGCTTAGCACCATAGAACCCAAGAAGATCTTTTTATTTTATTTTTCCCCACTTGCCTACTTTTCTCCATTAATACCAAACCATGCCGTTATAACATTTCTCCCCCATCTCCGTCTGAACCTCTGCCTGTAATGTCATGGTATATGACTCCACTGTGTACTTTGCCTGAGCAGAGGCAGGAGTTCCTGTTGTAAACCTTGCCGCTGCTGCGACGGCCCGCTCCACCCATGGAAATGTGATTAGGAATTCCTGGACTGTGCCAGCCTCTCCACTTTAAGCCCCTTATCTTGATAAAACATCTGCCTTCTGGGCGGATGACTGAAAAGTCCTGTTTGCAAGTGGCTTTGCTTCTATTTACAGTAAACAAAACTATGTGGGCAAAGTATGTAAGGGTCAGCACAGCAGATCTGAGGCCCTGATATAAGCCCAGGGAATTCAGACTGTAATTAAAGTCAACCTACTTTATTATTTGGTCTGAATACGTTTCAAATTCCAAAACATTCCTTCTGTTTTGTGATGATTTTTTATTTTTAGGTCAACCCTGGAAGCAAAGCAGCCCAGGCCAACTTGTGCATCGGAGACATAATTTTATCTATCAATGGCGAGCCAACAGAGAGCATGACTCACTTGGAGGCGCAGAACAAGATCAAGGGCTGCGTAGAGGAAATGGCGCTCTCCATTGACAGGTAGGCTGTAGCAGCATGTACCGCCCGCCCCGGCCCCGGCCTTGTAAAAACTGTGAGTAATGGGAGACAGCTCAGCTTTTATCCAGGTGTTCAGTGAGGGCTGTTTGCTCATGCATTAGGAGGCAGGATCTGGCCTTTTGTGTGTCTGTGTTGCAACTCCAATTTATCTCACTGCATTACATCATGGCGTTCAGGTCACAGAGAAAACAAAAAGGAAGCAGAATTAAAGCTGTGGTGTTTTTTTTTTTTCTTTCATTTCGCCCTGCAGGTCTGAAAGTAAGCTGTGGTCACCACTTTCATCCGAGGAAGGAAAGACGCACCCTTACAAGATGAACCTTGCGTCAGAACCACGGGTGTGTAACGGCATTAACGTAGCGTTTAAAATTAACGCCTTAGCCCTGATGTTTAGATTTAAAACCAGAATTCATTCATAGGTACTTGTATGTTTTCTGGAAGCCTGAATATGTATTATCCACTCTTCCTGCTAAGGTTGTGGGAGTATTTTGTGCCAGAAATGAAGTCATTGTTTGCTTCCCAACAGGAGGTTTCCTAGAAGACAGTAGTTTATCAGCCAAGCTGTGACGTAAGCCTCAGTTGCTGCTCTTTCGAGGGGAAAAGTTGAGGCCAAACTGTGAATTCATGTAGGAAACTATGTCACAGGCCGTCTGTGTGTGTGTGTGTGTGTTGTGCTTTTTTCTTCATCCACCTTTTAAACACGTTTGAAGCGTTTAGCTGAAATCTATCACCTTCATTCTTGTTAATTTTAACCAGCTGCTTATAAAGTTTATATTTCTGCCAAGAATTTTCCCTATTCAACAAAGAAGCCAGATGCTTGAAGCGTGTTCTGTGTTTGGAGACATTTCTGTGTTCCCACTGTGAGGCATGAGCTAGATTTGGTGGTATTTACATGCCCACAAAGCTGCCATGCTGATGTCATTCCGTGTTTGTTGGCTCACACCCTGAAATAGAATTGGACAAATGTCAATAACTCGTCCAGTTATGTTCAATACAGGTGTCGAACCAAAAGCAAGACTGTTTTTGTTTGTTGTTTGGTCAAGTTTCTAATTAAGCTCTGCAAAAACCTAATCCGTGTTTCTCCAGTGCATGTTTTTCACTAAATTAATCACAAACGTACTGGTTTGCATTTTCACCGTGAGGCATGTACAAGTTTTTCTTTCACCGAGCTCCTCTGCAAGAACTCCGCCTGATGTGTCTCTTTAAACGTTCCTTTTTGTCCAGGAGGTGAAACACATCGGTTCATCCCACAACAGGAGCGCCCTGCCCTTCTCTGGATTTGGCCCCCAAGTCGTGACCAACCAGTACAACAGTCCGTCCGGTCTGTACTCATCGGAGAACATCAAGGACTTCAACTCCGCTGTGGACGAAGTGAAGACGGTGGCCACGAATAATGAGCCCAACAACAAGTGAGTCCTGATTAGATGTTACCTCAGCGCACTGGGGCCCTGAGGCAAGCTAACATAAAAAGTAGCATTACTGAAACATTTTATGTTAAGTTAAAAAAGTAAAACTCATTATCCACATACATTATGTTGGCAAAGTAGAAAAAAAAAAAAAAACCCTCTAATCCATAAATGCCAGACTACATAAAGCCTCATGTTCTTAGTTTGACATAATGGATTCCAGGAGTGTAAATGTACAAACCCTGATTATAAGTTGCCATTTTGGCATGTTTTAATTTTTAGATGGCTTCAATCAAGGAAGAGTAATTGGCAGATTGATGTACGGTATTTTCACGACCATAAGGCGCACCATACTAAAAGGCGCAGTCTCTGTTATGTGTACCATTACTGTATTTAACACACATAAGCGGGAGCAAAACTGAGTATGTTTGTGCTTTATTCATGTATTTATTACAAAGTATTAATCAAACCCATCAAAGTCATCATCCTCTGTTTCTGAATTAAACAGCTGCGCTAAATCAGACATGCCAATTTCCCCTTCTTCGCTGTCAGAGTCACTTTCCGTGCCGTACGGCTCCTCGGAAATGATGCCGGCTTTTGCGAAAGCTCGAACAACAGAGCCAGCAGACACGTTAGCATCAACAATCCATCCGCAAACTGTGGCGTAACTTGCCCGGCGCTGCATTCCACTTTTCCTATAACTGTGGTCTTCGTCAGTCATCCATCGCTCCCACGCCGCTCGCAGCCTTACTTTGAACGGCCGGTTCACACCGATGTCGAGCGGTTGAAGTTCCTTTGTTAGACCTCCCGCGGCTGCTCGATTTCCATGTTCCTCTGTGTAGCTGATAGCCTTCAGTTTAAACTGTGCTTCATAGGCGTGTCTCTTTGCCATTTTCTGGGTTGTTAAGACAACAATGTTCTGCATAAAGCACATGCCTGTTCTTTTATACACAATCCACACCCACACTTCCCCCTTTAACGTTCTCATGGCGGTCTCAACAACGTCCGCAGTAACAACGCACATAGGGCGCACCGCACTATAGGGCGCGCCGCACAGTTTGAGGGGGAAAAAAAGTAGTTTATTTGCGCCTTATAGTCGTGAAAATACGGTATTAATGAATGAATGTAAGCCAGCATGGCAAACGCTTGTAAAGATGCATAAACTAACAAACAATTCAAAATAGTCCTTATTAAAAAGATTTTGTCATTTCAGCTGTATTAAATACTTACTGTATAAAATGTTTTCTTACAATATTACATTTGTATATAAGGTACAGAAAACATGTTAATACAATAAAAATAATTTAAATAAAAAAGACTGCTTTAACTGCAGCACTTTTAAACGACTGGCTCTGGTTGCTCTCAGAGGAATCTTTGCTCCATGTTGGTAATCTTTTTCTTTATATTTTTGGGTTTTAAGTCCATTTTTCTATCTCCACATCCTCACCTTCAGAGCTCAGTAGAGAAGCTTCGCTGCTCCCCCATGCAGCCATTTAGCTTAAAATAGAGTTTATCCAGTGTTTCTGTTTACAAACAGAACCATTTAAAGTTCATACTGCATTGTTGTCACGGTGTTGATGATTCCAGTCCAGACTCTTGATCAAAGCATTTCTTTGCACTGGCATTACTTACCTTCTAAATAAATAAGGCTTCACTTAAGAGTAATGATGGCGCCCTCTAGTGGACAAAGGCAAAACATTACAACACTGAAGGACATTCTTTAATCAATTGAGTTGATTAAAGCTGCAGTCTGTAACATTGAGAAGAGAGCAGACTTCGACTGAAAATTTGAAGAAAAACAGGTTTCACGCCACTCCCCCACCCTCTCTGCTTCACTCATGCCCCACCTCCAAGCTCCACCCCTCTCACAGCACCTGCGCGGCTACCGCATGCGACCAGAAGCGTCCAAGCAGCGTACGCGGCAGCTCTTCAATTGACATCTTCTTTTTTTGAAGTCTTTGCCGTGTAAGCAGTTGTCGGCAGGGGCAGTAAGGGCAGTTTCTCTTTCGCTGGTGGCTGTCGCTCCGCCATGACTGCCACGCGCGTCCTCCTGACTGCGGCAGCCGGGCGGCAGCGGCAGGTTCAGCGGTGAGAGGGAGGGGGCGTGATTCAGCGTGTGTGAGCTGTGATTGACACTCCATCAGACTCTCCTCTGGCTGTGATTGGTTGTTTTGTCTCGTCCCGAAATATTCTTTCCAGATTGAAATACAGGCAGTATGCGGGACCAATTGAAGCAGTTTTTTTCACAGGTTACATATCACATGTACTGCTGTCTGGGCATAGGGACAGTTTTAGCCAATATGACAAAAAAGTGATTTTTAAAAACTTACAGACTTCAGCTTTAAACAAATTTTTATCTAATTGACAATCGTGAGCTGATTATTTGGTTAACATCTGTAGGTAGTATGTTTCAGACCGGTTTGCTAGCTGATCAATCACAATAACACTGTGGTCACTGAATTAGCTTATAGCGCCTTTAATTCTTTTTGTTTTGTTTTGTTTTTTTAAGGTGAGTTTGCTATTAAAAAGGGCAGCCCCATTTTGTGGTTCCATTCCACTTTGTTTATGTTCTGCTCAGCTTGTTAATTTTTCAACATAAAAAAAAAACGTCCTAAAGACTTGCAGCCTTGCACACCTTAGATTATTTTGCTAAACCAGGAATCTAAAGAGATTCTTAGTCTGTAACATACCTTAATAAACAAGTTTGAGCTTAAAAAAATCTTAAAGTGTGTTTTTAAATGGCTAAAATGATTAAAAATTAAATCCATTGCTCAGAATTGTCCCTTAAAGGCAATCTGAGTATAGCGTCTTCAAGGGTCTCTTGTCTTATATGCAAAATAAATACTTTATTTTTGTAAAGTTTTGACCTGATTGGGTTTTCAGTTTATTTTTGAAGAGTCTGTGCACTTTGATTATATTATTCAATCACTGAATACATTGCAGTATAATCCAATCGATAGTTTATTACTAAACACTATTATAAGGTACAACCAGTAGAATCAAGAGCTGACTCTCTGTACGGCTCCTCTCTAAAAATCGTACATCTTTGCAGAGCTCCGTCAGAGCAGCCAGCAGCAGGCAAGCGACCGGCCGTACCAGCAGACTCTGAGGTCTACAAGATGCTCCAGGAGAACCAAGAGTCTGATGAGCCCCCCCGACAATCGGCTTCCTTCAAGGTCCTTCAGGAGATTCTAGAGACGGGTAGGGATTCAGTTTACTGGGATAGAAAAGATGTCATTTAAAACACCCGCTGCTGAATTAGGAGCAGCATAATGATAGAAGCTGTACTGGATGCATAAATCAAATGTTTTCTGTTTGTAGGTGACTCAGATAAACCATCAGGCTTCAGGAGTGTGAAAGCTCCGACTACAAAGATCGGATCTTCTGTGGGGAACGCAGAGAAGCTGCCAGTCTGTGACAAATGTGGTTCTGGGATTGTGTAAGTTTTTGTTTACTTTTACAGACAGATTATTTGCATGCTTCTTAGTGGTGACCCAGAGCTTTGAGGAAAATCAACTGGAAATCACGGCCCAGTCAGGTACAGTTGTGCATTAATGTTGATGATGCAACAACACGCTCTTAAATCTCGGCTTTGCATATAAATTGCAATATAAATTTACAGCTGCAGACACTAATCAAGCCGGTCTTCTGTGAACTTTGTCTCCACCTTGTGGCTTCATGCTGTTAGAAGTAGGAGCTCCGTTTTTTCTTTTTTTGTAAAGTTCTTAAATGGTGGTTTTTACCAAATGAAATTCTTTTTTTGTTTCTTTTCTCTTTTTTGCTTCTATATAGAAATTATTTGAAAATAATCATCTTTACACAAAATCAATTTAGCCCTGTATTCCTAAAAACTTGGCGCAAAGTGATGGAGTTTAAATTGGAGATCAAAGATGAACAGATTTAGGTTGGAAAAAAAAGCTGTGACCTGCCGTTACAGACCTTAGGAAGGTCTGATTGAACCACATTATTGACTGATTGATTGCTGAGGTATAAGAAATCCTCCCTGTAGGCAAGGGAACGTGAGGACAAGATCCTGAGAGGCTGAAGGTTTTTGTTGGATGTTTTGCAGTCAAATGGGCGACTAAAATACCTCTAAATGAGACAGAATCTACATTAATGATCATTCATTTTCATCATTGAATAATAAACTGTTTTTGTTAACAGAGTTGAGTATCAACCAGGCATCATCAACTTTATATTCCTTTAATCAGAGGTGGTGAGTGTAGCCAAAAATTGTACAAATTCAACCTATTTTTACTCAATGGAAATTAAAAAGTACAGTGCAGTCTTTATTAGAAAATAAACAACTCTGCTCAGGGACACTGAGGTTTCTTACATTGACAAAATGTTCTTCGGATCTCGTAAAGTGTCACTCAGCATGTGCAACAAAGCATTAAAATGTCACAAGCGTCACTTATCAACTCTAGCCCAGGCCTGGGGGGAGAGAGCTCAATATCAAGATGACTGATGAAATGTGGAGTAAGGTATTTGGAACTCTGCCAGAAAAATTACTATTCATAATCGCTCCTGGGCGTTGCAACTTAAACTACTACATGGAGCTCACCTGGTCCCAAAACGGAGGTCTAAGTTTAAACCAGGGTCCTCTTCATTGCACCCTAAATGCAAAACACATAAAGGCAGCTGAAACTGGCTGTTTCTTAATTTACTAGAACCTGAGTATGGACTCATGTCCTCGCCAATAATGTTCTTGAGGAAAAACACAGGAAAGTCTGGAGTGGGGAGAACGGGAGTACGCTGCATTAATATGGGTCAGTTGGAGCAGAAGCGAACTTGTGATGTCACCGCACGCTCGGCTCATCTGCAGGTCATTTCACCTCCTGTTATTAATAGTCTCTAGATAAAAGTACATTCTCATTTCATTATTATTCCTCTAATAAATGAAAACAGTCAGATAAACACTTTGCCAAATAAAACAAAAAACTCGCCATCAGAGCCAGCGGTCCTTCACACACGCTGCTCCAGATGGCTCACGTTAGCCCTGCCTGCCGTTACCCTCAGAGCTCCATTGGTCAACTTCTGAACTTTAAAAAAAAAATTAATGCATATTATATCAGTAAATGGGCCATATAGTGACGCTTTAAAGTTGCTCTCGCCTGAAATGATCTTAAAACTTACTACTCTGTGAGTGCTTCATTGAAAGCTGCTGCCGCCGCAGTGCATGCTGGGACAGCTGTCAATCTCAAGAACAGACAAGTCTGCTCTGATGCATGCTGGGTAAATGGGGAGGGGCAAGAACAACATCCAGGTACTTTGTCTGTTCTCGGTCTGTTCTTGTGAATTGCAGCAGTACTAAGGCTGAGGATGATGATGTTTCAGAGTACATGAGAACACACATGAATTTAATCATCTCACGCATGCCCTCTACGATCTCCAAGGAACTCAGAGCGGACGGGAGCCACAGCGGAGGCTGTAGGCTTTGCTTTACCCAGGCGGTCTGGTGCGCAGCGGGGCAGATTTCGGGGTTAGCCTGACATGTTGGTCGTGTTGCTGTTAGCATAAACAAAACGTGTTGCACAATTCTTGCACACTGTTGCACTTTTATCGACAACTTTCTTTCCGCCGTCATCATAGGTCACTCTAAATGCAAAGCGGGTCCCATACAGCAGACCTATAAAGTGCTGCTGGCGCGTCTTCCAACTCCTGTTCTTTCCCACTCGCCATACCCACACAATTCTCCACAACAACTGATTTTTTTCTGCAACACCCGGCTACGCTGCTTCGCTTCTTCTTCTTCTTCTTGTTTACTACTGGTGGTTGGCTTTGGTCACAGTACCGCCACCTTCTGCTCTGGAGTGTAAACTCTTCCCCTGTGAGAAAAAGGAGCAGCGCATGAACCGAACTCAACACACGCGAACCGAACCGAGACAGTCGAACCGAACGGTTCGGACGGTTTTCATAAACCGTTCCATCCCTTGTCCAGATATATTGGGAATCTATTCTGGTGGAGACTAGGAAAAATATTAAAACTAATATTAATCTCGATCCAGATTCTCTTCTCCTTGTTCTACCAAATAATCATATCCAAAATCAAAACAAGATTTATAATGTCCTAATATTCTGTGGTCGAAAGAATATTTGGTTACATTTGATTTCCAATCTATTTTTGTGTGGATGAAGCTTATTTTGGAATAAATCCCTCTTGAATTTCTAACATGCCTAGTCCACTCGAAGACTGACCCTTTCAGACGCATATGGAAGCCCTTCTTGGACTATGCTAAGGGACATGTGTCTACCATCCTGTCTTGAGTTTTTATAAATGCTTAGATTTGGACTCTGTAATGATAGAAGTACATATCTTTTAGGGTTGTCAAAAGTATCGATACTCAAAAAAGTATTGATACTGAAACGTATGCGGATACAATACTCATTTTCAAAAGTATTGATACAGTGCTACCACCAGTGGCACCTAAACAGTCATTCATCTAAAGTGCAGAATAGAGGAAAATGCACTTTCAGAACACTGTGTGATTGAATAATTCTGTGCACTTTTCAGTTTTACAATTTTTTTGTAACAGTTGCAGCTGCTGAATATTATTTTTGTTTCTTAACCGGTTTGGCTAGTGTCATTGTGTGTGCAAAGCATAGCCAAGTAAGGAACACTTAATTTTAATTTTGTAAATTTTTTTATCAAGCTTGCTTAATATTGTGCACAGCAAACAACCTCAAAATATTGTTCTTATTGTATTTATTTATTGTATTTTAATTATTAATCAAAATATTTATGTTGAAATTTGGAGTTTTTATTCTTGTGGTTTTAAAAAATGGTATCGAATATTTTCCTTAGTATCGGTATCGAGTTGAAAAGTTTAGTATGGTGACAACCCTAATATCTATTTATATTTTCTTTACATCGCCCCTGGGCTGCACTACTGAGCTAGTTTTCTTTTTTATGATGTTGTTGTTAAATAAAAATTAATAAACATCTATAAAAATAAAACAAAGTACAGTGCAGCAAAATTGACTCCTTTAGGTGCATTTTGTTTAAAAATGTATTTGAGTAATTGGAGGTGAGTAAATCTTAACTAGTTACTCCCCCCCTCAGCCTTTGAAAAGCTCCTGTGTGGCAACATGAAGTAGGCAGATGGATCTACAAAAAGCAGCTCAACTTCTGCTCAAAATAAAAAAAAACTCATAATTCTGATTTATTTTTCACCCTAAACAAATATCAACACCATAAAATCCTCTGAACATATTTGATTTGTGTTTCTTTGTTTATTTTTCTTCAGTTGGATTCTGGGGAGAATTGATTTCTAAAATTGGATTCATTTTTTTCCTCTGTATGCTGCTTTGAAAAGTTTACTTTAAGCCGTCTGTGTTTACAGCCTGTGACAAACTGGCCTCTCTACATTCCTGTTTGCTCATTTCTGATCAGTGTTTAAATGGGTGTCTGTGTTCTCTCTGCAGGGGCATGTTGGTGAAGCTGAGGGACAAGTTCCGCCACCCTGAGTGCTACACCTGCACAGACTGCGACGTCAACCTAAAACAGAAGGGACATTTCTTCGTGGAGGACCAGATTTACTGCGAGACGCACGCACGAGAGCGGGTCACTCCGCCCGAGGGCTACGACGTAGTCACAGTCTTCCCCAAGTAGAGCGTTTATCCCGGCCTGGCCTCGGACTGCACACTGCTTTACGGTTTGCTTCAAACGCGTGCTTCTGAGACTATTAAGCGGACCTCCGCTTCGTTACGTTTCAGCGCTGTCACAGGTATGCAGAAAGGAAAGAGCTTTGTATGTACAAAAGTTGATTTGCACATGAATTTTGGCCACAGGATCTTTTTTTTTTCCTTTCTTTGAAACATAATCAAATCGTCTTACTGCCAACCACTGTTTCACTCCGGCTTTTCTCTGTCGTTTTTTTTTTTTTCCTAAATCATAAAACAAATGTCAGTCAGCTTGGATGAAACTTGCCTTTTATACAATTCAGAAATATTTTTATACACCAGAATAGCCAAAAGCGTAATAGAACATGATTGCCAAATAAATATTTTCGCTTTAATCGGTTGATAGTGCTTTGTGGTTATTGTGTATATGTATAAATGCAGACTGTAGTTCAACAGTATTAAATTTCAATACGACCAAACTGCCTTGTTCTGTCGACACATTCCTCATACTTGTACTTTTTGTATAAACATCCAATGAAACATCCCTTCCAGTCATAAAACCAGCAGCCCTGTGAGATGCAGAAGGTATATTTAATGTTTTTGGTTTTCTGAGATGGAATATCTGAGTCTGGAATTTTGTCAAAGGATCCTCAACCCTGGAGAAGCATTCGGAGGGGGAGAGAACAAGGAAATATTAATTTTCTGACTTTATTTTCTGTTTTATCTAAACACTGCAGTCCTTACCCATTCATGCACAGTCTGTCCATCTTTCTCTACCATCTATCCACCTGTCTGTTTCTCATACACTGTCTGTTAATACATCAATGCTTCCATCCAAAACTGCTTTTTTTCCCCCCATGATCCAAGTTTGCAGTTTAGTATAGGCCCGCTTAAGATTCAATTGTTTATATTGACTGAAAAAATGGGGTAAAAAGTCCATTCTGGTGAGTTGAGTCTCTAGAATAGTTTTAAATGTGTAGGAAACCTGATCTCATCTAATTCTTTTTGACTTTGAAATCATTTTCATTCAAAACTTCCACTTAGCCACACATGGAAAGGAAAAAAAAGATGGATGCTTTCAACCGCAAACATTGAACCAGCATATTGAGGTTAAGTATATCTGCAGCACCATTTTAAACTTGCATCAATGCGGAGAAGCATGTCTGAGGTCCAGGTTCTGCTGAATAAAGAAATGTATAAAAGAATTTTCCTGATTAATACTTGGAGCTCTTGCTGATCTGGTTATTTAGCCTTATCACCTACAACAATCAAATGAGCCGTAGATTGTATGAAAAGATTAGATCAATGGAATTTTCATGGATTTTTAAGATCAATCTGACAAAACCACTGAGGAGCTCCAACTGCCTGGAAACAATATTGCAAAGTAACTTTTTTTTTAGTGCTATTTCTCTACATGTGGGTCTGGAATTGACCACTAGTGATTTATTTTATATATCCACTCCTCCACCTAAGTAATGGTAATCCAGTCTGTTGCAGCTCTTTCTAAGCAAAGCAGAAGAAAACGGTTAATTTACAAACTGGTTTAGATTTCAGGATCAGATTAATCCTTTAAGAGGTTAAATCAGTCAGAAACGGCTTGTTTAGCAGGTGATCTGATCTGTTGTCGAAATGTTTCATTAACTGTTTTTTTTCCAGAAATAAAATGTTTTTATATTTCACTGCCAAAAAAGAAAATATGAGAATAACTGAATAAAATGAATAAATCTTTGACAAGACTTTTTTGCATCAATTGCATCAATATTTCTTATGAAAATGTATTTAGCTTCTACTGAGATTCTAGTTTGAATGTTTCGGAATAAAAAAATGAGACTTTGCTCTGGGTTTGCCATAGCAGCATCAGAAATCATGAATACATCTCCCAATAATCGCATCAAACTGTTTCATTTTCTCCATGCAAATATTTATAAGTTCAACATCTTAAAAAGGCATTACTGTTGTTTTTTTTTTCACATTAAAAACGGCTTACATTAAAAACTCAGGAAAAGCACTGCTGTGTAATAAATGGTTTTCCTCCTCAGGACTTTACAAAACAATGCAATAGAGTACTAAAATGTGTGCAAGCAATTTGTGTTTGGCTCCATACCATCACACGAGGGTCAGCTGGCATTAGTGAACACCTTGGTGGATGAACGCCTGTGGAATGTGGCCTGATTGTATTTCATTACAGTGGAATTAATCACAAAAAAAAAAAAATGGATGACAAATGACAAAATGTTTTTTTTTTGTATGCTTATCCCAAGCGGGTCACAAGGGCTGCTGGTCAGGGGTGAAGCTAGATGGGGGGCGGCCATGGCCACCCTTAGTCAATCATTGGCCACCCCTACCTTTTTTCCCCCTCTAATATAGTTGGTGGCAGCAGAAATACTCTCAAGTGGAATATTCAAACCTTAAAAAAATAATAATAATTTAATTCATATATTACCAATTACTTGACAACAAAAACACTGGTTAATTCTGCACATCAATATATTAACATTACAAGAATTCCTGCTGTTTTCAGAACTAGATTTTGTGTTTTACGGGTAAAGAGAAAATTGTGTCTCTGCAAGTCATCTAGGAGTCTTCAGTGAAATCATAGTTTAATAAAAACGTATTAAATAATCAATTTATGTAGATATTCGTACCTGTAAATATCAGTTTTATGCAGAATGATTATTGATAAAAGTAGGTAAGTAATGACAATGGAAAAGATGTTCGCCCAAAACTCAAACCTGAAAGAATTTTTATTTTCCACCTTTTATCTGAAAGCATGGATGTTTAATTATATGCATTTATAGGAAAGACTGTGGGGAAGTATAATTTGTCTTTATTTAGAAAATATGGATGTTTTGCTGCTTTATTTTCCTGTAGTGTAGATTGAACGTGAGATTCTGGTGCCAATCCACTTTCGGCCACCCGTATGTTGGTTATTGCCTGGCCACCTTTATAAAAGTTTTCTGGCTACGCCTCTGGTGCTAGTGCCTATCTCCAGCTGTCTATGTGCTAGAGGCAGGGGTCCACCCTGGACAGGTCGCCAGTCCATCCCAGGGCAACGCAGAGAAAAACAACCGTTCATGCACACACTCACACCTAAGGAGAATTTAGAGAAACAATTTAATCTAACAGTCATTATTTTTTTTTACTGTGGAAGCCAGAGTACCCGGAGGGAACCTATGCACAAACAGGGAGAACATGCAATCTCCATGCAGAAAGACCCCAGGGCTGGGAGTTGAACCCTAAACCTTCTTTTTTGCAAGGCAGCAGTGCTACCCACTGCACAACAGAGCAGCCCATTTACAGATTTCAATTTTTTTTTATTGCTAGCTCTGCACTATTTCTGCAGGTGCAGGAATAGGGATAGAGGTCTGTCTGCCTGGAAGGGGTCAGTCTGGGTGAAGCTAGCATGCGATGAAGAGGTTCTGCACAGAACATAATTGGGAAAATTATCTTAATAGAAAACATCAACCAGATCAGGAATTTTTGTAACTTCTTAACTGGAACTACTCTGAGGATGAGTCATTGAGAGCAAATCAGCAGCACCACATGCAACATAATCTTACTTATCAACCAGAAGAAAAAAAACAATAATAATAAATAATAACAAAGTACTTAATATATAAAATATGAGTAAAAAGGCAAAAAACAAATATCCTGAAAATGATCATCAGTTCCTCCTTCCCTTCTGAAAACAAAATTGCTCCAAAGGTGGCATTAGAAGTAGGTTTGATGTTACCAAGAGTTTCTGATATCATTCTCCCCATGGAGCGACCTGAAATAAATAGTAATGGGAATAAAAGTGTGTGGATCTCTGATGAGGGGTTTACAGCTCAGTTCCTCAGCAGGGGCCCCGCACCAGTACTCTGTGGGGGATACAGAGTCCCGCTCAAAAGAGGAGACGCTCCCCGGGCTGCTCAGCTCAGGCGCTGCGCAGTGAGGGTGATGCTCCTCCATGCGCAATGTCTCCGTCAGAGCCCAGATGTAGTTACGGGCGAAGCGCAGCGTTTCTATCTTGGTGAGCTTCGCGTCTTCTGGCAGCGCCGGCAGGATGTTCCTCAGCGCGTCCAGAGCGGAGTTCAGGTTGTGCATCCGGTGTCGCTCCCGGTCGTTGGCCTTCATCCTGCGCCTGCCGCGCTGTCCGATGCGCTCACCGCCGGGTTTAGGCGCTTCTCTGTCATTCATCCTCTGTTGCCGACCCCGCATGTTTTCGCTGAAGTCTCCAGATGCGCCTCCAGTCTGCTGGAGCTGGTTGGAGAGGGTTGGAGAAAAGCTGCAGAACGTGCGCATCTCATTCCTCAGTCTGGAAGACATCCTGCGCGCAGGAGCACACCGTTTAATTAACATCACTCCATGAAAGTAACACGCACAAAAACATTTGGGCTGTCCTGGAGGTAATTAAACATTAAAATAATTATAGATTTGTTTTGTCTGATCTAATAAAATTCAAATAAAAAACCGACCTGTGTGGATCTGTTTGCTCTGACTCCTGCAGGCAGGTGAAGATTGAATGAAGAGACAGAGCGCCGTCCTCTCCTGTCGCTGAAGGCGTCAGACTCTGTATATGTGCAGCTGACAGTGAGGGATGGATGCGCATCTTTGTCATTTTATAGAGCCTTTATCTTATCTTTTTTCACGGTGGACGCCTGAATCAACAGCGCCCGTTAAGTGGCCAATCAGCGTCCAAGCAGAGAGTCCCCCCTGCACTCTTCCTCCATACCCCCCATTCTTTACTGCTTTATAATATGCATTCAGGAGGATGTATGTTATCCTAGAAGCATAAGTGATTACAGGTTGGAAAAGGTCCGATTTCTACCTTATTTTGAAGGGAAATTACCAATTTTTAACACTTTGAGACCTGGTTTAAAAATAAAGGCTGTTTTGCACAATTTTATTAATAGTTTAGTTTAGTTTTAGGTGATCATAGATTTTAGTGATAGCAGATGTGCTGCATCTGATGTTAAATATCAGAGGGTTCATGCATGTTTCCGATGCCAGAAGCATCAAAATTCAAACTCCAGGAATTCTTTTGAGGGATCTGAATTAGATATTTGAGCATTTAATTCCAATTATTCTGATTGTTTCCATGTCAGCAGTATTCAAAATGAAATAAACAGATTATTTGAATAATCAATCATTTTCCACATTGATATAAATTCGGTTCTTATCTTTTTTTTAAGACTTCTGAAGAAATTATCATGTTTGCTAACTACAAATGTATCCATAGACTTATTTTAGTGTTGTTTATTTTTGATTAGCTTTAAATAGATATTAATATGTATTAAAAGTGTTCAATTTGAACCCTATTTATCGTTTTATTACTAATCATTGGTTTACACTAGGTTTTTTTATTTATTAAGAAGACTTGTTTTCTTTTTCTTTTTTATTAGTTTTGCCTTCAGGTTTGCCACTGTTGCACATGTCCAGAGACAGCAGAACAATATGTCTTATGATAAACTTTGATACTAATGCTAAAATGTTTAGGAATGTTCACATTCCTAATCGAAAATAAACAGCTCTTGTAGCCTACCACCTTTTGCGCATCCAAAGTGTTGGCGCGCTCTCTGTATTCTGAAAGCCTTCTCATTAAGTCCTCCTGAGAACTTGGCAAGCATTTGTTAAAGCAGTCCTCCCCGGGAACTACTAGGTGGATGAAAAAATAAATCTGAAAAAAGATCAAAATAAGGATTTATGTCCAACCAAATTGTGCCTGGATGACATTTTGCGCAAACCTGCAACGTTTTAAGTTGGTCAAAGGTTATTCCCCTCAACGAAATCCTGACTTTGTTACGTCTAGTAGGATTAAGTTGCATTTTACTGGGGTTTGAGAATCGAACCTATACCTGTGGAAATGAATTTGATGTTTTTAATACACTTGGGAGGGGGGAAAAAAAACTTCGCTTTTTGCGTTAGAGCGCAAAGTTTCCCTTTCTGGAGTAGGACAATTACGCATCGAGCTGCACAGTAAACTGGATTTGGTTTGCCCAAACCTGCAGCGTGGATTGAAAGTACAAAGACTCTTTTTGTGTAAAAACAACACAACGAGCTCAGTTTTTGTGTTACTGTGGATTTTCACCTGTGCGTCATGACATCTCCAAAAACGTGTCCATTTTGGCCACAACCTGATGGCGCATTGCTCTTTATGGCCTGATTTGATTTTTTTAGGAGGTTAAATATTAGTGGAATGGACAACAATGTTCGCACACGCTGAAGCTTTGATTAGATAGACGAGGAGTGTGCCAGATCCCAAACATGCTTTAGTGACAAAGGTTTACAAAGACCTCCACTTAACTTTCTGTCTAAATATGTGTTTGGGGGGCATTTCTGATAACCATATGCTTTCAATAAACTGGACAAATACACTCGTGAGATAGGAGATGGCTGCTGGCTGTTATAAAAGGGCTGGAAAAACTCTAAAGTAAACGGAATACTGCCACTTTACAAATATCCTTTGGTGCCAAATCCATGTTCGGATATAGGACAGGTGTACGTTTGGACCTGTCTGTCAGCACTTGATTTGTTTTCTTTTTTTATCGGTGCGCAGCCTTATCCCGCTTGTTATGCAAAGTGTGGGCAAACACGAGAGGCCAGTTGCTGCGGAAATGACAGATATCAGAGCAGACTTGGAGAGAAAGCGAATTAACAATATTTAACAATAAAGTGAACAAGCTGTGGAGCAGGTGATATACCTGCCCGATGCTCCTGATTAAGACTTCCTTTTCCAGTTTATAAGGTTTTCTTTTGCTTACTTATTAAAGCAAATCTATTTATTATTACTTTAGCATACAGAGAAACCAGGTGGGGCTTTATTTTCGTCTTGAGCTTTTTGTTTGAAGGACGTTTTGAGGGGGACAATCAAAGTCCAACAACTCGCTGACCAGATTGTTGTCATCCCGAACCAGCAGCGGAGCCTTTCAATGCGCCCCCCTCCTCTTGTTCGGTCTGCTAAAGAGCTGCTAGGAGGGGGAGAAAGAAGAAAAAGGAAACTTCTTCAAGTGAGGAAAAACATCTTAAAAAACATTTAATTGCAACCCGGATGCCATATGTACACCTCTTGTGAGACCCCCAACAATGTGACTGGCTTTTAGAAACCATAGAGTGCGCTTTTGGAGACATGTGCGTCTTTGGAGAGGTGCGCGCGTCGTGACCAGCATGACCCCCAACACACTTTACACAAGAACTAATTCACTTTTAATGTGCTTTGGGGTCTCCTTTCACAGGCAACGCATTGTACGTCTCACTCCAGCTTTTGAAGGCAGTGTACACCAATTACAGTGGAATTGCTGTTTCTCGAAGACGGCTTGTCTTTTTGTTTGGCGGATTGGACATTTAAGGCACAAATGGCGCAAGTCGCTTCTTTTCAACCCTAAACTACCGAAGAATTATAATTTGATCGCCCATTTATAACTTGAAAGCATGCATTAGTTAGTGTTCACTGTTGAATAAGCAGAAAACGCAGGATTGTGCAGATGAATAAATATTATATAAGTTATGAACAAATGCTTTTTCATGCCTTAACCTTTTACTTAGTAAGGATGGGATTGTTTATATTTCTAAAACCACTTTTATTTTAAATTATACAGCTTTTGGAAAGTATATTTTGTCTCATTAGGGCCAAAAACATGAGAGATTTTGAAAGACAATCCCAAAGCATCAAAGAATAACAATTTCCTTATTGTCCAGCCATGGGGCACTTCATGTGTCAAAGGTGGAAAGTGAACCCCAAATGCAAAATAAGAATATAAATCTGTGCAATAATGACAAATTTATAACATAAGGAAAAAAGTTACAGTTATTACTGTCACTGATGCAAAGTAGAAGAAAATATGGGATGTGTGGCTTTCAACATTTTACCAATCTAAAAAGTTTGTCATGCATTTTCTAGTCCGCCACTATGGAAGAAGATTAGGGCCACTGACAAAAAAAAGTTGACTGATTTTTAAATATTATTTCAGTTTAATATGGGAAAACATTCAGAATCCCGACTTTAATCTCAGAATTCTGACTGTTTTCTCTGAATTCTGAGAAAAAAAGTCAAAATTGTAAGTAAAGTCAGAATTCTGACTTTTTTCTTTTAAAATTTTAAAAATTAGTTAACATTTTTATTTTTTCAGTGGCCCTAATCCTCCTCTGTACCCCCCCTTTACCCAGATTTGTCCAAATTAAATCTGGTGCAACAAACTCCTTGTGGAAGCGATGTAATTAGAAAGTTACACATTTGTTTTATAAATACAGCTGTTTGTGTGAATATCTATTAGAGAACATTCATGAGAATCATGAAAACTAAGAAACTTTGTAAACAGGTAAATCTTATGGAGCAGTTTAATGCAGGGTTAGGTTATAAGAGAATATCTCAACATCTCCCAAAGTTTTGTTCAATCCACCGTCTGAACAAAGAAGGAGGATGCACCAACTACTAACCTACTAAGACTCGGATGTTTCACTCAAACAGACTGCTGGGGCAAGTGGAGCCTTAACTACATAAACAGGTAGTAACTCCTAGAGTTGTGATGATCCACAGCTCATAAGGGAGAATCTGTCAACAGGAGAACTTTAAGTTGTGCGTGGTGACAGTAGAAAAGTCAAAGAGGATTGACCTACTCCAGAAACTGAACTTGTTGGCCTATCTGCTTGTAAATACACCATCCCTACTGTGAGACACTGTGGTGGCAGCATCATGCTGTGGGAAGTGAAGCTCCATGACAACCGCCTATTCCTGGATGTGTCCTCACAATATGCAGGCAGCAGAGGCGTAGCCAAAAAATATTAACAAGGGTGGCCAGGTAATAACCAATGTAGATTCAGTGGTGATCGAAAGGGGATAGGCATCAGAACCTCAGGGTCAGGCCCCGTCAACACGAAGTCAAACCCTGGCCTAAACGCACAAATTTTTCACCAAACCAGCCTCTCATCCACACGAAGCCGGCGTTTCGGGGGTCTGTAAACGATCTTTTTTTTATTCAGCCTTCAGAGTGGGAAGATTCTGAAACGCCGTTTTCGCGTTTCCATCTTTACACTCTAACCGCATTTTTTTTTTTACACGCATGCGTCATAGCGTCGCCTCTAAACACGCATGCGCGACCAGTATCACAACAACAATAGCGCCGTTGCTGCTAATGCTACTCACCCTGCTGTCGGGCTTACAACAGAATCTTCTTCTTCTGGAATATCTCCAGGAAGAACAGAGCAATATCGACGACATAGTTCAGCACCTGAATTTGACTTAACCACGAAAATGGACCCGCAGGGTAACCGTGTATAAATATTAGTGCGCATGCCCAACATTTCGTCGCTTATTTTTGCTTTGGCACCACAGCGCCACTTACAGGCCTGGCATACATTTTGCAGCGTTTTCATGCATTCGTGTGGACGCTCACATTTATTTTACGTCTCCGTCTTTACGGCAAACGTTTTGGAAAATATCAGCATTTCGTGTTCGTTTTGACTTTGTGTGGACGGGGCCTCAATCTACAATGTTCGAACGGGAAAATTAGCGATAAAAACATCCATATTTTCTAAATAAAGATAAACTATACTTTCCTACAGCCTTTGCTAACAAATAGACGCATAAATTTAAACATCAATGCTGTCTAAATTAAAGTTGTAGTAGACAAAATTCTTTAAAATTTTGAGTTTTGGGGTGAAGTACTAATATCTACATAAATTGATTATTTAAAACGTTTTTTTATTAAAGGAATAGTACACCCAAAACATGATTAGCCTTCATTTTCTACTCACCCCCATGCTGAACAACACTCTTACTTTTTTGATATCTCAAATGCATCTGGAGATCTGGGAGGCTTCTTGCTGTCTGCTGACATTCAAATAATGGAGGTCTATGGCGCCCGAGGCAGAAAGGTCCATAAAAGTCCACAAAAAACGTGTCAATATTCCTCCATACTGCTCGTCCAATGTATTCCAAGTGTCCTGAGTGGGTAGCATCCAGAATTTACTCGAAACAAAGTCATTTAGAATGTTTTTAGAGCATAAACAGTAGTGTATAGGATTTCCTGAAAGCGCGTTCATGAGTCTACGGAAACCGCGGCAGACCAAACCAGATGAAAGTGCGCATTCAGCTCGGAAAAGAACTCATGCTCTTCCTCAACACTGAAGACATTTTTCTTTCGTTGTTTCTTTCTTTGCACAGGTAAATAGCATATTTCTTCTTCTACGCTTGCATTATTGGCAGAGCAGACGCTGAATGCGCACTTTCATCTGGTTTGGTCTGCCACGGTTTCCGTAGACTCGTGAACGTGCTTTCAGGAAATCCTATACACTACTGTTTATGCTCTAAAAACATTCTAAATGACTTCGTTTCGAGTAAATTATGGACGCTACCCACTCAGGACACTTGGAATACATTGGACGAGCAGTATGGAGGAATATTGACACGTTTTTTGTGGACTTTTATGGACCTTTCTGTCTCGGGCGCCATAGACCTCCATTATTTGAATGTCAGCAGACAGCAAGAAGCCTCCCAGATCTCCAGATGCATTTGAGATATCAAAAAAGTACTCCAGAGTGTTGTTCAGCATGGGGGTGAGTAGAAAATGAAGGCTAATCATGTTTTGGGTGTACTATTCCTTTAAAATAGTTATTTATCTATGATTTCACTAAAGACTCCTAGATGAATGCAGAGAAACATCATTTTCTCTTTACCCCATAAAACACAAAATCTTGTTCTGAAAAGAGCAGGAATTCTGTACTTATCATCTTTAATGTTAGTATATTGATGTGCATCATTAACCACAGCGATTTTGTTGTCAAGTAATTATGAATATTTGAAAAAATAATAATTAATATATGAAAAAATAAAAAATTAAAATGTTTTGAATATTCCAGTTGATTATTAGAGATAAAAAATGGTAGGGGTGGCCAATGAATGGCTAAGGGTCACCCATGGCCCCCCATCTAGCTCCGCCTCTGGCAGTCAGTAAGAAGCTCTGTCTTATGTTCAACAGTAAAATGGAAAATTGCCTCAACTATAATAAATAAAAGGTAGAAATAGATCAAATACGACTGTGGTGTATATAATTGCTGGGGAAGACATGTAAAGGGAGAACATGCAAAAACGTGCCATCAATACAATATTGACATTTGTGCTTTGTTAAAAAGGCTGTTTTAGAAATAAATGTATAACTGAATAGTAATAATTGTTATTTTTAAAAGATAATACAAATATTATTTGAAGGTTCCTCTTCAGGATGTTTCTCAAAGAGTTTTTCATGTCTGTGTTTTTTATTTTTCTCAAGGAGTTCTCTGCAGAGACTGATCTCTCCAGAGACGTTCTGGCTTGTTTAAATTTATTTGAATTTAATTGGGCTCCCATTTCCAAAATGCCAGTCTACCATAAACATTGGAATGCTGGATAGTTTGTATAAAATATTTGAGTTTCTGGATGTTTTCTGCAAAGAACATTGAAGCTACTGGTGAGTTTTTATCCTTACACAGCTTTGCGATTTAACACAGCTCTGTCATTCACCTTTCGAAATGAAATACTGTTTGATTTTTGTTTTAAAATACAAAAATTTTTAATTAAAATATAAATTGGTCTTTTTTCTGTGTCAAAAAGGATGAGAAAACCTTTTTTTATGTTCTATTTCGATTAACAAAAAAAAAAAAGTGAAATAACTTTAAAACAGAAGCGAAAAAAGTTCTGTCTGTTCATGTTTTGAGGCTGAATGTTGTCATTTCATAAGAGCAACTAATCTCGGAGGGGGTCTTTGTAGCTGTGGCCCAGATCTAAATATTATAAGAACCTACTTTGGATTTTTGACATGGCAAAACAAGGCCTGCATTCACAGATATCTCAGCACAAATATCCAGAGTGGTTGGGGAAGAAAGAGAATGTTCCGCAATAAAAGAAGAGAGGGGATTTTCCAATGAAAGCTGATGAAATGGTTTGTACTTGTCACACTTTATCAAAAAAAAAGAGGAACCTGAAGCCATTTTCACAATAATTTATCTTTTACCCACTTACACACAGATTCCCATAATATAAAAATAATGAATAATAATAATAAAAAAAAAAAAAACTCCAACTGTTCTCTGAAATTCAAAAATGCTTTTTCGACAAATAGTCACTTATTTTTTGCCATGTTTATAAAAGGAAAGTCAAATTACCATGGAATATACCATTTCAGGTATAATTTCAAAAGCTTAAAATATTGAAATAATTTCACTTTGTTGCTTTTTATTTTTTAGCAACTGTGGGGAAAAAATAAAAAATATAATTTGAAGTAATGTTAATGGATTAAATAATCTGTTGTTTACAGCTCAGATCTACAAGTCATGTGGATCTAACAGACAACCGGATTTTCTATAGTTGGAGCAATAAGCAGCGTTGTGAGATCTGCGCGTGCGCAGAGCGGAAGCTGCTTCCTGAATCAGGGTTAGCTTACTGCGCTTCGCAGTAGCTCATAGATGTAAGCTGAAAGTCAGGCTTTCTCAGCTCATTTATCTGACAACAAAGAGAAGAATAAAAACCACAGTTCAACCCGGAACCATGGATTACTGGGTATGTTTCTCTCGACTTTGTTTTCTTTTGGTGACGGACTTATTGTTTATGTAGTAAAGTTAGCTAATAAGTAAACTGTTTTCCTTATGGATGTACAAAGGACAAATATGCACTTTATTAAAAGGACAAATGTTGAATTTAACCGCCGCTATTGTTTATCCTCCGACAAATGACAACATATAATACATTTTATTTTTTTTTTAACTTGTTTTTGAGTCGCCTGTGTGTTTTTCCTTTGATGTAGACTCTTGTATGAGGGGTTAAAGAGCATTGCTGTTGTTGATGTCAGCCAAGGCAGGTTAAAACTGGAGATCCCTTCCACTATGAACCTGCCGGAAGTCAAAACAATGTGTTATTGTTGTTATCCTTTCAGATTGGAGCATGATGTCTCCTAAATGAGCACATTGAACTGTAACTGATAACCCCTCTGACTGCTGTCACTGCAGATCTTTCTGTCTCAACTCCCCTTAGATCAATCAAAACAGAAGAAATTGGCTCCACTTTAAACATTTCAGCTTTTTTAGTAAAAAATAAAATGTTATTACACAACATTTAGTTAAATTGAGCTTATTTGTGTTGACTTATTGTGAAATCAGTGTGTCACTGCCTTGATGTGTCTCCTTCCTAAAGCAACCACCTCATATTTCCATGAGAGCACAGCCTCCTGGGAGACAACAAAAGGTCTGATTTCAGAATAGTCAGATGTTGCAGAGGGAGGAGGGGGCAAAGGAATGGGCGTTTACTGCTCAACAATACTGGGTGCATAATCCTTTGTGTAAACTAGGTTTAAGTTTTCCTGGGGCAAGGAGTGAGCTGGAGAATTATTAGTGAACATAAATGTGAAGTAAAGGGTAAAAACATTACAGCTCAGCTTTATTACAGTGGCCTTTGCTTCTAACCATTGTAGCTGTCAGGAACAGGGATACAGGTATGCTCTGTTATGTGACTTTCTTGCTGTTCCACTGGTTCTTGCCAAACCTGAATGAGGAGATACTGGTGAACAGGCAGGTATGACAGCTGTGTTCTGGTCTCCCACCCCTCTGGCTCACCGGCACCCCCTTCACTTTATTTGCCTTTAACCCTTTATAGCAGGGGTCTTCAACCTTTTCCAGGCCAAGGGCCCCAAACTGATGGCAAGATGGAGCGGGGACCTTCTAATTAAATATATGTATGAAATAGTGTTAAATCAAACTGGTCCTATAGTCACTCTATTACATATGAAGTAATGTAACGAAAGTAATTTCTCCCTGGGTTTATTAAAGTATTTCTGATTCTTTTATTTTTTTATTGACAGTGTCCTGTCTGGCGACGAGGCAATAAGACTAATTGTCTTGATACCAAAAAGAGCCCAACATATTTTACTTTCACTACTTTCACTAGTGGAGCAGTACGGCTACCGCCATAGTTTTCTGCTTGTTTCATGCATATAAATTGCTTTATTATAATTATGCAGGGAGTTTTACAGATTATATGAACACTGCAATGTAAGTAGAACAGAAGAGGAAAAACAGAAAAAATGAGAAAAGCTGAAAGAAAGAGGAGATAAAAGGGAGATGATGATAAAATGTCCAACCCTAACCTACAGACATGACATGAGACACAATAAAGTAACACCTAGATGCTATCGCTGAAGTAGTATTATTTAATCTGACATGTACTCTGTTTTATACGGAAGAGGATTAGGGCCACTGGAAAAAAAAAAAAAAAGTTAACTGATTTTTTTTATTTTATTTCAGTATAGTATGGGAAAAAAGTCAGAATTCTGACTTTTTTCTCAGAATTCTGAGAAAAAAGTCAGAATTCTGAGAAAAAAGTCAGAATTCTGACTTTTTTCTCAGAATTCTGACTTTAATCTCAGAATTCTGACTTTTTTCTCAGAATTCTGAGATTAAAGTCAGAATTCTGACTTTTTTCTCAGAATTCTGACTTTTTTCTCAGAATTCTGACTTTTTTCTCAGAATTCTGACTGAATTCTGACAATAAAAAAAAGTCAGAATTCTGAGAAAAAAAGTCAGAATTCTGAGATTAAAGTCAGAATTCTGAGATTAAAGTCAGAATTCTGACTTTAATCTCAGAATTCTGACTTTTTTCCCATGTTAAACTGAAATAAAATTTAAAAATCAGTTTACTTTTTTTCCAGTGGCCCTAATCCTCTTCCGTAGTTTTACCTGAAGATAAGAATATGGGATTTCTGTATGGAAGTGAATCTTTGAGTACCTGGAAAGTATTTCTGATTCTGTTTCCTGGTTGATGGGACAGGTGTTGTGAATGAAACGGTGTCCAGCTTGAAAGAGCTCCTGTGTGTCGCTGAATGTTTGCATTGATGACTGAAAGACATCTTCTGCCTCCATTTATGTTTACTGCAGTGTATTGAATTCATGTTAATGTGGATTTAAAGACATTTCAATTAGTGGAAAAAAATAGCAGGGGGAATAAGAGAAAAAAAGTTTAATCAACTAAAACTTTTGCGATCCCCATGCAGTACCTCTGTGGCCCCCTAGGGATCACGGACCCCCTGTTGACAACGTCCGTTATAGAGCGCACTCAGTGAAATACTTGGAAAATCTAAATTTCAGGCCAATACTGTTATTGGAATCCAGGAAAATACCTTATTACCTTTGGAAAATTAAAAAATATGGATATTTGAAGGCAAAAATTAATGTCAATGTAATAACAAGAAAAAGCAAATTGCCAGAATATATTAAGGAAAATAACAAAATTGCTTCTATAAGAAATTCATGAAAAACACTTTTTAGATACTTTTTGTTTTTTTGGTCCAACATCTCCTTAGAGGCATTAATGCTGATATTGGCACTCACATTTTTAGTTTATAAACCTAAATATCATTGATTACTAGGCTAATAACTTTTTCACTTTACTTTTTAACTTTTCAATTAGCTTTTTACCTTTTTTTTTGACTTGTTAAGTTTTTTTCCTACTTAATTTACATTTACAAATGCCAAAATAAGATGCACAGCCATGTAGCATCTTTGCTGAATGGCTGGATGATATAGATCTTGTACTTCTAGACCTCACTGAGGGACAGGGGGAGGGGGATCCATTTGTAAGGGGTATGTATGTGATCAAAAACGCTAACTTGTCCTATAAAGCAGGCATCCCCTACCTCAGTCCTCGAGGCCCCCTGTCCTGCAGCTTTTAGAGGTTTCCTTGCTCCAGCATATCTGATTTTAATTGAAAGCTGATTAACAGGCTTTTGGTCTACTGCAATCATTATAATCAGCTGTTCTAAAGCAGGGAAACCTCTAAAACCTGCAGGACAGCGGGCCTTGAGGACCGAGGTTGGGGAGGCCTGCAAAAAGGTTAAGGGGAGGTTCAGCTTGATGTTCAGCCTTATCTGTACAAACCAATTAACACCTGAGGCTTTATGCCTTTTTCAGAACTAGAACTTGACCCCTGCACCTTTAAAAGATTCTCTAATGCTTGGACCTATCTCATAAAAACAACTAATCTTTGTGTTTTTATGTGATAAAATGTGTTTGGTTGCTTTGCACTTTGACTAGGCCGTTCTAGAACATTATGATGCTTTAATTAAAACAATTTTATGGCACTTTGGAGTAATTGTTACTTTTAACTGGTTTCCTCCAGGATTCCTATGTATGTAGCCTTATCAATCTTCCCATCATCTATAACCAACTTCCAGAATTTAATGTTACATCATCTGCAAAGTACTATTATGATCTAATCCAGAGCATCTCTTCTTTTACAACCATATCCAATAATTTAGAATATCATTAAAATGTATGTTCAATACCTGCTTGAAGATATTTAAAAAATGAGCCTCATGGGATCAAATATTCATGTGAGATGTGTAGATTTCCTTCCAATCCGGGCTTTGTGCCCCCAAACTGTAGGGCAATATACAATATTTATCTCCATAATGTGTTTCCTTCCTCAAAGAAATGATAAAAAAGCATCTCAGACTTATAGCTTTATGCCAAATGTCACACAGGCACATTTTCTAACAAACAGCTGGAGATAAACACAAGATTATGGCTGAAAATTAACCCACTAGCATTCATAAAGTCTAATCATCTTAGACCATCTCTATATTAACGATATTGACTCATCTTCTATCTCCATATCTAAAAAACAGCCCTGCTTTACCTCCAGTTCACTTATGCATATTTTATTCATTGCCATGTCACATAAGCTCCAATGCAAAGCTTTGCTGTTTCTGCTTTTAACCTGAATAAATGCAAAGGTTATGCATACTTTCACAAGGTGCAGTATGTGATGTATGGTTGAGGTCACGCAGATAACGAGCTCTAATGATAGCGTATTTGTGAACCTTAAGCTCTGTCCATCTGATTGCAGCTGATGTGGAGGGTCCTTCCTATCAAATCTGGAGCTGTTGGGTTGTAAACACACCTCTGCGGAGAGATAATACAGAGATAACTTTCACCGTGCTTATGCAATGAATTGTTTGTTATCTTACTGTCATGTTACTCTGATTATTAGTGTATCCAGATCCTCTTTGGTGCTCAGGCTGATGACAAATAGTAAAACACTTCTTTTTGATCAGGTCTAGTAGAGGAAATGCAGTATAATTTAAAGCTGAGTGAACTTCCTGTGTGTCTGATGACGGGAATGAGATCTTCACCGTGTCACAGCCGGCTGCTGGATGTGTTGAGGGTTTGGTTAGTGGGAGGAGCCTGATGGCAGAGGAGTTGTCCAGTGAGGTGAAAGCTTCCCCCTCACTTTCCCTGCTGGTTATTTCTTCCTGCAGCTGACTGATCGCATCAGTGTGAGACAGAACAGGTTCTAGTAGGTCTAACAATGTCCTCCAATGTGAGTAATTGTGCTGAAAGTTTGGGTTAATGTGTCGTAACTTTGTGCTGAACCACCGCTGCCTCCGTTTCACACTAGATGTGTGTTTTATTTGTGTGTGCAGAGTGCCTTGGAGGTGTATAAGGAGATGCTGCTGCTGTACCTGGAGGAAGGCCGGAGGCAGATTAACTCGCACTGCTCCCACCTGGAGCCGTGGCAAATCATCGGAGCATCTGTCCTCACCACGCTGGGACTTCTCTGGCTCAAAGGATTCCTCTTCCAACAAGAAAGTAATCTTTACACCTGATGCATACATGCAGAGTTCCCCTGCGGGGGTTTGGATTAAAACAATAACATTTAGGGCTGCAACTAACGATTATTTAGCAAATTGTCAATTACTGTTTTGATTAATCAATTATTGGATACGCGAAGATTCCTTACAGAGTATTTTTTTAGGAAATTAAACCAAGTGAAAATACATTTTTAAACAAACAAAAAAAAAAGTTATAATTTTTTACATTTTTGATATAATTACTGCTATAATCGGGTTCGCTCTGTCAGCTAAAGGCATGTTTTAGAGTCTCTATACTCCATTTAACGATTAACTGCTTATTAAATTAGCTTTTAATTTATATCAATAATCGATTAATCCAATTAATTATTTCGGCCCTTCTTGTGGCACTTCTCCTTTTTTAAGGCTGATTCTGTTTTCATTTATCATCATGGAATAAGTATAAGTTCGTGTTTGTTTGCAGGGTTTTTAAAGCCCTTGCCGATTCATTTGGCATAAATTTATCTGATTCCTGATTGGCTGCCAATTTATTTTCAGCCGATTCTTTTAGCCTTTTGTTGCTTTTTCTTCCTTCATTTACCAAATAAAAATGAGACGATGATAAAAAATGTCAAACAAATTTGAATTGAAACCAAAAAAATTAAAATGTATTAACAAATTAAACGGATCATCAACAACAGGTAGCAGAGATCGACGTATCGGCTGATGCCAGTAGTAGAAAAAAAAATAGCTAATATATTGGCCGACCGATGTATCAGTAGGTTCGGCACACTTTATGGTGTCAACCCAAAGATAAGAATAAAAACAGGATTAAATTATCTAATCTATTAGTTTTTATTTAAAAGAAAAAATTATTATTTACCCTGCTGCTAAAAGGATCTAACAAAACAATTCTTCTTATTAATAGGATAATATAAGTTTTATGTTATTTATGTCATTTAGATATATGCAAAAATCTACAGTAGAAGTTCTTGGTGGTCGTAGTGAAGCAGCTATTAGCTAGCCTCGTGAGACCATCCTGATCTCGCGAGCTTTCAAGGTTTCACTCGCAGATCAGTCTGTAGACTCTCCGTTAAAGAAAATTTGGAGCCGTTCACCAAACGAACGTCCAATCAGTGTTGGCTTTGAGGCGGGTTGAGGTGTGACGCAACGAGAAGCGCGACAGTTCAGTCTAAAGAACATGGCGGCTTCAGCCGATGAAACTAGCGTTAGCGTGGCTATCGAGCAAGTTTTATCGGAATTACAGAGTATTTCTTTACTGAAAGAAGAGCAAAACACTGCTCTGGAGGCTTTTCTCAGAGGAAAAGATGTTTTTGCTCTTCTCCCGACTGGTTTCGGCAAGAGTAGCCTGGCTTGTGGTTGTGTTTTCGTCGTCGCTCTGTTAGTACGTCATATGCTTCGTTGATCTGATTGGTTTATTTGGCCCGTCTATCACCAACATAGGCCAATCAGCTAACCAGTATTTTCGCCCCTTTCCCAAAATTACTTCAACGGAAGGTTTCTAGATGGATATGCGGAGCAAATCTATCTGGCGGAGTCAGGTTAGCTATTAGCTGGGTCGAGTAGCTAGCTTGCAGACGGCTGCGTAACGTTAGAACTTGTTACTTTTAAACTAGTCATCCAGCTGACTAGCAGTGTGTAGGAAGGGGCAGGGCTGGCTTAGATTAATAAAACAGACACATAAACAGAAAGTGTTTTAATTGAATAAAAACAAATCTTTGAATGAAAATAAAATACAGAAATTAAACTTGGGTTACAGCAAGAGCAGAACCTTCAGGCTCAATAAAAAGGTTTTGAGGTGAAAACGTTTCATTTATATCAGCCACCTACAGCTCAGAACAAACACACTTTGTTTTGTATGCACTATGTGTATGCAAAATGACAATAAAAGTAGTTTAAGTCTAAGTTCAAGTCAAGTCTAAGTCATGCAGAGTAAAAGTCAAAAACATCTGGAACAATAAAAAGCTAGGAAGAAAAAAATGATGAGTTAACAGCCTGAACGTGTTGCCTGAGATTAATGGCTTAGTCACAGTCAGATGTCTTTTTTTCTGTTTTTTCCTTCCTCCTCTCATGCCTGACCACAGCTGCTGCCTTGTGTTTCTGGTTTAGGTCTCACATCCCGAATTAAGAAGCAGTGCTTTCGACTCATCAGGAAAATACCCTTTGTTGGCGACAGTGTAAGTTTTAATGCGGTAAATCTGTTCCTTCTTTGTGTTCTAAATGATGTCTGGGACGCCTGTGAGTCACTCTAGGATGACTTCATAAGGGGGGGGGGGGCTTTGGCACACTTTGCCCTCATGATAAGGTGGTTACTTTAGTTCAACCAGTCACACTGTTACTTCATTATTCTCTCAAATCTGCTGATTTTAGCACCTTTACGTAAAAAAATCCCATTTTCTCCTCTCTTCTTCCATGTGTAACAGATTCAGAGGCAGCTGAACAAGGCTCTGGATGACATGTCTCAAAGTCTGTGCACTCTGAAGGAAGGGATGAGCTACACTACAAAGCTGCCCCCTAAAGGTCTAAGTCAGAGCCAAGTAATGGAGAAAATCAAAGAGTATGAAACCCTCAGTGAGTGAGCATCTTGGTTCAGTCGATCAGAATAATTTATGGTTTAAGTAAACGATTCTGAAGACGCTGCGTTTGATTTTTCAGATGAGGTGCAGTGGGAGAAAGGCTGCGTCTCTGGTGCAGTGTACTGGGGTGATGAGACGCTGACCAAACTCCTAGTGAAGGTATGCTCCTCTTGTTTCTCACAAACCTGGTGTGGAAAAAATAACTTTCTTTTCTTCTAGCTTTTATTTTCATTACGGGGCTGGTCAGTGGGTAGCACTGCTGCTGGCTTGCATCAAGAAGGTTCCGGGTTTGATGTTCTCCCTGTGCATGCGTGGGTTCTCTCCGGGTACTCTGGCTTCCTCCCACAGTCCAAAACATGACTGTTAGGTGAATTGGCTTCTCTAAATTCTCCTTAGGTGTGTGTATGAATCGTTGTTCGTCCTGTTTGGTTCTGTGTTGCCCTGTGAAGGTCTGGTGACCTTTCCAGGGTGGACCCTGCCTCTAGGCACCAGCCCCCCTCCCCACACTGATAGGATAAAGCGTGATGGAAAATGGATGGATTATTGTCACTACACTGTCACAAGTACAGGGCAATGAAATAATCCAGCCCCTTTGGGGGGCAGTGGGCTGCCCTTGTGCAGCGCTCGGGGAGCAGTGGTTATGTGTGTAATTCGGCCTTAACACATTGCAAATAATAAACAAGAAAGATGCTAAATAATACGGAGTAGTCCTTTTTTCTCTAGTAATATGAAAAAAATTATGTCTTTAGTTCTTCAATGAGTTCCACTTTTAAGATCTTTAGAGATGCAAAAATAAATCATAGTAAAATTCCCACAAAATCGACCAATGAATAGTAAAATAAAGCCTGATCAAATCCCGGTGGATCCTGGCACTGTTAGCCCAATGGACCAGCTAATTGAGCTAACGATGAGCCGTTAGCTCTTTAATCCTGAGGAAGCATCAGGGGTGTACTTAGTTTTTTTTACACACATATAGCCTTTCTGTGTAGAGGCCGTCTTTGTTTAAATAATCATAACTTAAAACGTGTTTTTCATACCTGAACGCAGATTTAGACATTTGCTTTCATTTTCTGATGTGTGAAACCTTAGAATATAAAGAAGATATACTTTCTTTTTGCCAAAAAGTTGACAAGTTTGAGCTTGTTTGTTCTAAGTGAAGGTATTTTAGTTTTTTTTTCCCTCCTCTTGTTTGTTGTCTGAAGGTGTACGGAGACTTTGCATGGAGCAACCCCCTTCACCCGGACATCTTTCCTGGCGTCAGGAAGATGGAGGCTGAGGTTGTCCGGATGTCTTGCACCCTGTTCCGTGGAGGACCGAACTCCTGTGGAACGGTGAGAAACCAGACTCTACAATAAACCGTTGATGGAAGATCTGCTTCATTCAAACACCTCTCCCCCCCACCTCCTTTGTTTTCCCAGGTCACTTCAGGTGGAACTGAGAGCATTCTGATGGCCTGCAAAGCATACAGAGACATGGCACACGAGCGCGGTGTGAAGTACCCTGAAATGTAAGACAAGCTTTGTGAGACACGGTTTGCTGACGACTTGCTTTTCCAGTAAAAGTGATCAAATCTTTTCTGTTTTTATCTGCAGTCTGGCGCCGGTGAGCGTCCATGCAGCTTTCGACAAAGCGGCCCATTACTTTGGGATGAAGCTTGTCCACATTCCTCTCGACCAGAAAACCATGAAAGTGGACGTGAAGGTGAGAAGGCGACGTGCTCTGAAAGTGTATGTTTTCTGCTGTCAGACGCTCATTATTCTCCTTTTTTGATGGTCATGTAAGGCAATGAAGAGAGCCATCAGCAGAAACACAGCCATGTTGGTCTGCTCGGCGCCCCAGTTTCCCCACGGAATCATGGATCCCGTTGAAGAAGTAGCCAAGGTCAGAGTCGTCATGTTTTCCCAACTCAATAGGCCCAAAACAGAAACAGGGAAGTCCATTGTTTGAAACTTTCCCTCGCTGTGTTGCAGCTGGCTGTCCGCTACAACATCCCGCTGCATGTGGATGCCTGCCTGGGTGGATTTCTCATTGTTTTCATGGAAAAGGCTGGTTACTCACTCGCCCCATTTGACTTCAGAGTGAAAGGCGTAACCAGCATCTCTGCAGACACCCACAAGGTAAGGAGCGGTAGCAACCAGCGACCATTGTTTGAACCCACAAGCCTTTTTTTATCGAATCCAGCGGTGGGAATAATCTTTTATTTTCTCTTTTGAATCAAAATGTGCCTTTTTCTTTATTTATTAGTTTTTATCATTAGATTTATGGCTTATATCTAATAGCAAAACTACACTTTTTTTCTCTTAAAGGTATTGTGGAGGACTTTCTCTATTTTTTGTTTTTTTAAAGACCGCCCTCTTCATTTAAAAAAAAATTTAGCAAGAAAAAAAAGCCATTACTAGGAAATGGCTGTAGGCAGAAGCTCCTAAAATGGAAGATTGGGTTGGAATAATACATAATATTTATATTATGGAAAGGCTGACTTTTTCCATCAGATTTGAATCTGAAAAATTAAAAAATTATTGGGAAAATTGGCGAACTTTTATTTTAACCATGGAGATCAGGCTTTGTTGGTTAATAGTGTGGGTTTGGGTGCCCTTATAGAGTTACAGACTGTAAATAGTTTGCTTACAGTTAAATACATGTACAGAATATATGTGCAGATTCTGTTGGATGTTGTGTTTGGGGAAAAAAATAAAAAGAAAGTAAAAATTGGTATGTATACTTGTATGGGGAAAAAAAATCCCTCTATCACTATATAGAGCGCGGACTATATAATGAACTGTTAGGTAGCGGCAGCCTGTGGCGACAGTGGGCCGCTGTGACAGCAAATCCCATAATGCTTTTCTAGGAGAACTCTCCAAGCAAAGCATTCTGAGATATATCTGCCTCTTCTGAGGCCTTTCTTTTCTTCTCATACACTTTGTAGACACTTTTTCTCTTTAAACCATCGGTGTCGCTAGCCTCATGAGACCAGCCTGATCTCGTGAGCTTTCAAGGTTTCACTCGCAGATCAGTCTGGAGACTCTCCGTTAAAGAAAATTTGGAGCCGTTCACCAAACGAACGTCCAATCAGCGTTGGCTTTGAGGCGGGTTGAGGTGTGACGCAACGAGAAGCGCGACAGTTCAGTCTAAAGAACATGGCGGCTTCAGCCGATGAAACTAGCGTTAGCGTGGCTATCGAGCAAGTTTTATCGGAATTACAGAGTATTTCTTCACTGAAAGAAGAGCAAAACACTGCTCTGGAGGCTTTTCTCAGAGGAAAAGATGTTTTTGCTCTTCTCCCGACTGGTTTCGGCAAGAGTTTGATCTTGTGGTTGTGTTTTCGCCGTCGCTCTGTTAGTACGTCATATGCTTCGTTGATCTGATTGGTTTATTTGGCCCGTCTATCACCAACATAGGCCAATCAGCTAACCAGTATTTTCGCCCCTTCCCAAAATTACTTCAACGGAAGGTTTCCAGATGGATATGCGGAGCAAATCTGGCGGAGTCAGGTTACGGTGTTGCAGCCTTCTTTTCCAAAAATTACCAAAATTTCCAACAAAGGCCATTGGTGGTAACAGGTGGTTTTTGGCTTTGCATTCTCTTCCAGCTTGACTTATTTATTGTAAAAGCAAAGAAAAAATATTTATTAAAAATGTTTTGCAGCTTATTAGAAATGATAAATTATGTTAATTTAATATTTGAAGCTCTAAAAAAGTGGTCAAAAAAAGTATTTTACAAAACCTCCTGTCGACACCAGATAATTTAACAAAACAATCCACTGGCACCCGGTGTTCTTAATTACTCAAATTAATAGGAGGGGCTAACAATTAACAACTTCATTGAAACAATTCCAGATATAAAAAATTAATTACACATTTTGGTTCTAAATGATCTTAAATATATTTTACGTACCAAAAGAAGAAAAGTAAATTGGTAGAAATAACAAATTACAAAAATTTAGCATAAATGACCACAACACTCGGCCATTTTCAATGAACAGCTGCGAAAAAAGGTGAGCTTCAATGAGTGTCTGAAACTGTAGCCCACCACAGATATACGCCTGAAAGTGCTCATATGCAGAAAAAGATGGCTAATGGGACGAGCACTTAGGGTGGCCTTATGTAAACATATAATCAGAATGATTGACAATTAGGAGGACCACTTATTTGGATGATCCACCTGGAAATAAAAGATTGTCCTCTATACCTTTAACATAACGGTAACGGTACAAATGTCACGCATCGGTTTTGACTTCAGTTAAGTAGCTAATTCAAAAAATGTTAACAGTCTTGTTTTCACAAAAAATTAACATCACATATCATGAAGTACAATTTAAAGAGAAACTCGACAAAGCAAAAAAAGGAAGTCTGCTTTTTGTTTGGACCAAACAAGCAGACCAAACTGAGGCTATGTTCACACTGCAGCCTGAAGTGACCCAAATCTGATTTTTTTTGCCCATATGCGACCTGGATCTGACCTTTTCATGACAGTCTGAACAACACAGATCCGATTTTTTTCAATGCGACCCAGGCCACTTGGCTGTGTGGTCCTGAATCCGATACGAATCTGATCTTTTCAAAGGCGACCTGTGTCTAAACGACAAGGTCGCATTCATCCAACCTGAACGTCATTAATACCCGACAAAGGTCACTATTCTGGGTCTTGCTACACAGAAGCGGCAAGAAAAACAACAACCATGGTGCACGATGATGACGAAAGCGGTATTTATGTTTAACCATCTTGGAAAGATTGAGTTTTTAAGGTTGGGAAAGATCGCTAGATGCGCTTCGGCTTGCGTTGTATGACTGCAGTTTACACAGGAGATCACATACAAATCGGATTTCACAAAAAAAATCGGAATTGAGCATCAAGGCCTGCAGTGTGAACGTAGCCTAAGTAGCTCTTGCACTGCCTTAAATTCTCCTTTTCTTTTGCCGTCCCCGGGTTCAGAACTGCATTATCCACAATTTACTTCATTTCTTCCTTCAAAATAAAACTTTAAAGCAAAGATAAAACATGGCTTATTTTCTGTTCTAATGATTTTAAACCTTCAGTCATTTTAGCCTTTTGTTAATGTGTCTGCGACGCTCTCATCCCCAGTATGGCTACGCCCCCAAAGGCTCCTCAGTGATTCTCTACAGCGATAAAAAGTACCGTCAGTACCAGTACTTTGTGGCTCCAGACTGGCAGGGGGGGATCTACGCCTCCCCCTCTGTAGCGGGCTCCAGGCCAGGAGGAATCATCGCCGCCTGCTGGGCGACCATGATGTACATGGGGGAGAGCGGATACGTGGACGCCACGAGGAAGATCATCAGCACGGCTCGCAAGATCAGAAATGAGTAAGACGCTCGCATCCTGTCGGCGGTGCCGACGTCGACATACAGCGGACCTTCTAACGCCTGGCTTTGTTTTGGACAGGATCAAGAAAATTAAAGGAGTGTTTGTGTTCGGGAACCCGGAGGTGTCCGTGGTGGCCATCGGCTCCGACGTGTTTGACATTTTCCGCCTTTCAAATGCGCTGACGTCAAAGGGCTGGAACCTGAACACACTGCAGTACCCGTCCAGGTAGGTGATGGACCCGAGACAGGGCAAACGGCTGCAGTTTACATCTGTTGGACAGAGTTCATTGCCGTCCCAAGATTTTCTGGTCAACCCGAAACAGGCTAGTTCAGTCTAACTCTCTCTCTTAGTTTAATTCAATTCAATTCAATTCAGTTTATTTATATAGCGCCAAATTCACAACACATGTCATCTCAAGGCACTTTACAGTTCAACCAGATCATACAGTCAAATTGATACAAAGTTTTCTATCTAAGGAAAACCAGTTGATTGCATTGACTCATTGACTCAAATACAATCCCCCACACTAAGCATGCTTGTAGCGACAGTGGAGAGGAAAAACTCCCTTTTAACAGGAAGAAACCTCCAGCAGAACCAGGCTCAGTGTGAGCGGCCATCTGCCGAGGCCGACTGGGGTTCAAGGAGACAGAAGCAGAGATACAAAAAGCAGCTGTAAAAGGCGGCCCCGTCCAGGAAACACACAGCCAGGCAGACGAGCTCCAAGGCAGCTCCCATGCCAGAGGACGAAGATAGCACATCCACTCAGTCACGGTCAGAGAAACAGGACCACACTGGAAAACAGGCCGATCTCCAACATCTATAAACAAGGGTGTTGATAGAAGCAGCACAGCTGATGTTTCTTTCCAGGATGACGTCACAGCCAAACAGGAACAGACGAGGCAAAGCTACTCTGAGGAAAAGCAGAGAGAGCAGAAGGTTAGAGATTGAACTAACAGATTCTGCAGAATAGGAGAACAGAGAGAGAATGAAGCAGAATGATGAAATGGGGGTCCCTATGTCCTCCAAAAGTCTAAGCCTATAGCAGCATAACTATAGAGATAGCTCAGGATAACCTGAGCCACCCTAACTATAAGCTTTATCAAAAAGGAAAGTTTTAAGCCTAGCCTTAAAAGTAGACAGGGTGTCTGCCTCACGGACTAAAACTGGTAGTTGGTTCCACAGGAGAGGAGCCTGATAACTAAAAGATCTGCCTCCCATTCTACTTTTAGAAATTCTAGGAACCACTAGTAAACCTGCAGATTGAGAGCGAAGTGCTCTGTTAGGAACATAAGGAATAATCAGATCTCTGATATAAGATGGAGCTTGGCCATTTAAGGCTTTATATGTGAGAAGGAGGATTTTAAATTCTATTCTTGATTTAACAGGAAGCCAATGAAGAGAAGCCAGGATAGGCGAGATATGATCTCTCTTTTTAATTTTCATTAGAACTCTGGCTGCAGCATTTTGGATCAGCTGAAGGCTTTTAACTACAGTTTGTGGACTTCCTGATAGTAAAGAATTACAATAGTCCAGCCTTGAAGTAACAAATGCATGGACTAGTTTCTCAGCATCACCCCTGGACAGGATATTTCTAATTTTTGTAATGTTCCTCAGATGAAAGAAGGAAATTCTAGAAACCTCTTTGATGTGGGATTTAAATGACAGGTCCTGATCAAAAATAACACCAAGATTTTTTACTTTATTATCTGAAATCAGTTTAATCCCATCCAAATGAAGTGACTGGCTAATCAGTTTCTTTTTCAGAGACTCTGGTCCAAAGACTATAACTTCTGTTTTGTCTGCATTCAGGAGCAGAAAGTTAAGAGTCATCCAGGTTTTTATGTCTTCAAGACATGCCTGTAATCTATGTAATGGGTTAGCTTCATCTGGATTTATAGACAGATATAGCTGGGTATCATCAGCGTAACAGTGGAAATTAATCCCATGCTGTCTAATAATTCTACCAATTGGGAGCATGTATAAAGTAAAGAGAATTGGTCCTAGCACTGATCCCTGTGGTACTCCACAGGTAACCTTTGAGCGTGTTGAAGATCTATCATTAACATGAACAAACTGAATTCGATCAGATAGATAAGATTTAAACCAGTCTAGTGCTGTTCCTTTAATTCCAACAAAATATTCAAGTCTTTCTAAAAGAATATTATGGTCAACTGTATCAAATGCAGCACTAAGATCCAACAGGACGAGCACAGATACAAGTCCATTATCTGAGGCCATGAGAATATCATTAGTGACTTTCACCAGAGCTGTTTCAGTGCTATGATGAGCTCTAAAGCCAGACTGAAACTCTTCAAAAAGTTCATTATGGTGGAAGTGATCGCAAACTTGTTTGGCAACTACTTTCTCAAGAATTTTGGATAAGAAAGGAAGATTGGATATAGGTCTATAATTGACCAAGTCATCTGGGTCAAGAGACGGTTTCTTAAGCAGAGGTTTAATTACAGCAACCTTAAAAGCTTTAGGTACATATCCCTGTAACAGAGATAGATTAATCACATCTAAAATGGAGGAGGAGATCAAAGGGAATACCTCCTTAAAATAACCTGGTTGGAACTGGATCTAACATACAAGTTGAAGGCTTAGATGAAGACAATAATTTTGCTAATTCAGAGAGTTCAACTGGATCAAAGCAGTCTAAACCCGGTTCAGATTCCATGACTACCTCAGGTACAATCGTGGATAGAGGAGTGCTTATGATCTTATTTTTAATAAGATCAATCTTATTTATAAAGAATCCCATAAAATCATTGCTGCTAAGAGCAGGTGGAATGGACGGTTCAACAGAGCTATGGCTCTGGGTGAGTTTGGCAACTGTATTAAAAAGAAATCTAGGATTATTCTTATTCTCCTCTATTAATGAGGAGAAGTATGCTGCTCTTGCTTTACAAAGGGTCCTCTTATACAGCAGTAAACCATTTTTCCAGACTAGGAAGGACTCTCGCAGGCCTGTGGAGCGATATTTTCTCTCCAGTTTCCTAGCATTTTGCTTCAAAGTACGCAGCTCTGCATTAAACCAAGGAGCAAGCTTTCTATTTTTAACGGTTTTCATTTTCAAAGGAGCTGCGTTGTCTAAGGCAATACGCAGAGAACTAGCAACCCCATCAACAAAATCATCAACCTGTGAAGGGGAATAAGCTAAGCTTTTGCACTCTGCAGCACTGCTCAGTGACACAGAGGAGAGAGAAAGGGAAGCAGATTCTTTAAAATTTATAACTGCACTATCTGATAAAGATCTACTAAAATTGAACCTTCTTTTGGGGGAGGAGAACTCTGTTAAAGTAATCCTGAAGGTTATTGGAAAGTGGTCAGAGAGGACAGGGTTGTGAGGAAATACTGTTATTTCTTCACATTCTATGCCGTATGTCAGCACAAGATCCAAAGTATGAAGATGAGAATGCGTGGGACTATTCACATTTTGAACAAAGCCAATAGTGTCTAAGATAGCATTAAAGGCTGCTCTTAAGCTATCGCCTTCAATGTCAGCATGGATGTTAAAATCTCCCACTATGATGACCCTGTCAGTATTTAATACCAAATCAGAAAGGAACTCTGAAAACTCATCTAAAAATTCAGAGTAAGGACCTGGTGGACGATACAAAGTTACAAAAAGAAGAGGTTTTCTTGCCTTGAAATTTGGATCAGGGAAATTAAGGGTTAAATGTTCAAAAGAGTTGTAGGTATTAATTGTTTTGGGAGTAATCAGTAAGTCAGACTGGAAGATTGTTGCTACTCCTCCTCCTCGCCCAGAACTTCTGGGGATGTGAAAATTTAAATAGCTTGAAGGAGTTGCTTCATTTATGCTCACATAATCCTCTTGCTGCAGTCAGGTTTCTGTAAGGCAAAACAAGTCAATGTGATTATCACAAATCAAGTCATTAACTAGTAGACTTTTAGAGGAAAGCGATCTTATGTTAAACAGACCGCATTTAATTGTTTTAACTTTTTCCCCAATTGGAGTTATTTTGATTTTAATTAGATTGTCATGATTTACTCCTTTGGGAATCTTTGCTAATTTATTAGGTTTTGGTCGTGGGCAAGACACTGTCTGGATGGAGTAAAGAGTGGGTAACAGTAGAGAAGCTGCAGAGATGTGTGTTAAACTACACTAAACAGTTTAGAGCTGTTTAATTCCCTCCTGCTGAGTAAGCATGTGGAGAGAGTGGGGAGGAAGGACTCCTTATAACAGAAGGAAACCTTCAGCAGATGCTGCTCAGTATCTCTATCATCTGTGAATGAGTGACAGAAAGGAGAGGCTGAAGGTCAGAGCAAGGAGTACCTTCAATTTGAAGGAACCCGATGATGACATCTGTAACTTCATTAATTGAGCAGGAACTGAGCAAAGGAGTACTTTCTATTGTAAGATAAAGGTAGTATAACTAGTTAATGGCACTGTCCAAAAATATTACAAAAACGGATCTACAAATAACTATGAATTATTTTCTAAGAAGTATAATCGCCCAAAATTGGAGCAGGTAAAATATGATCGGCCAATGGTATAACTATTTCTATAATTAAAGTAAGACAATTATTTAAGATGCACTTATTCTTCTCACGTATCTGCTCAGATTAGGGGAAAATACATTTATTTCAAGAACAATAGAACCCTTAAGATTTAATTAATGGGGCAAAAAGGAAAGTGCACAAATTAAACTGTAAAAATGTTGGGTTTGCTGAAAAAGTGTAAAGCTGTAGACTGAAAGAGTGACAGGGTGGTAGTTTATAAGTAAAACAGAGTAGAAAGGGTGTAATTATTGGCAGCAGAAACTTTATTAAAGAATTGGGTGCGACTTAAGAGAAAAAGACTGAGCCGGTAGTACTTTCTATGGGACAAAAAACAACAAAGATGGAACACAAAGTTAATGGCAACAACAGCTCGGCCTGCAAAATGCAAGCAAGCCCATAAAGGCTGAGCCTGGAGTACTTTCTATTGACGAGAAAAAACCCACACACACTCGGTTATTCTTATAAGTAGCTCAGCTGAAATCTCTCTCTAAGATATTAAACACAACGTAATGCAAATGCTCTGAGGCTGGAGTACTTTCTGAAGTCAGCGATCAGTCCAAGCCTCTGTCATTATATCTACAGAGATGATTCCCATTAACCCAAATAACTTGAACTATAAGGCCTTTGTAGTAGACACAATGTTTGCCTGATGGAAAGTGGCAGCACAGGAAAGGAGCCACATTAAGAAACTCTAGAAGGTACCACTAAAGGGCAGATTAGACTTCTGCATCCGCACACATGAAATGTCGCTTGAGTTTGCAGGGATGTCAGTTTCCCGCCAAAGCGCAAGGGGGAGCCTATTCGAGAACTCGCAAGAACTTTGACGGATTGTACTTCCGAAACCTCCTCGATTAACCTTTCATCGTAGTTGTCCATTGTAGTTGTTCCTCAGTTTTTAAAATGGCGTGCCCCGGCACCGAATCGAGAGGGATGACCACAGAGACAGCCGGAAAGGCATACCAAGGACCAATCACAGCTGCTTTTTGTCTGAGAACTTCAGCTTGAGGTCTGCGCGGGTTTGCGACCGTCCGACGCGTAGTCAGAATTTTTTTGAGATGCAGAACCTCTGCGCGGGGGGCACGGTCGCGCACAGAGACAGATTTGACAGTTTTAGAGGCCATGCGTCAGAAGCATAAATTGGCCTTAATACTTCTGCTGCAGAAAAGGTTCTGCTCTGGATTCAAGGGGTAACTAATGTAGACTAATATTATTTTAATAAGAATTCAATTCTGATCAGAAATCCCTTGGCAGATCTTTCATTTCTAAGACCTTTAGCTTTATTTTGTGAACTTAAGGATAAAAAAATGAGACGAAAGGTCAACATTTCAGCCTTTAGGTAAAGATTGAAGTTAGGATGAGATTTTCTGAGCCACTCATCATCACGACAATATTTCACTGATTCTACAAACCATGTCGTCCAATCGTAGATGACCTTAGTAGTTTTCTCTCTACGGTTTTATCCGAAGACGAACTGTGTTCCGTCTGAGCTTTGACATTCTCAGCACTTGCCGATGAAGATTCTCAGTCATCCAGGTCATAGTCATTCCGTAAAAGTTCAAAAAAATATCCACTGGACTTGGTTTCCAAGATTTGAAGACGTTTCGCCACCTCTCCAGGAAGCTTTCTCAGACATTTGAATTGAGAAAGCTTCTTGGAGAGGTGGCGAAACGTCTTCAAATCTTGGGAACCAAGTCCAGTGGATATTTTTTGAACTTATACGGAATCAGTACCTGCCTTAAGTCACTGTATTAAGGAAGCATAATCTCAACTTTCACAGCATCCACATTTGTTGCACGGTGCTGCACACCCAGCCTGGGGTGGCTGATCGGTTTATTCGTGAAGTCAAAGAACAGGTTGCCATCATCATGAAGAACCCCAAAGAGAAAACCACAGGAATGGTGAGTCTGCTTTGCACACATACGCCTCTGATGGAAGTGATCGGCAGTTCTCTGCGTTTGCCTGAACTCTGGTTTCTTTCAGGGAGCCATCTACGGCATGGCCCAGTCCATCCCGGACAGGTCCATGGTGACGGAGATCTCCCGGGGTTTCTTGGACTGTCTCTACAGCACCGAGGTACCGAAATCCGACGTCTGCCACATGAACGGCAACGGCAAAGCCCACTAAAGTTTAAGGAGAAAGGACTGGACGGCACAAACACCCTCCAACTTAAAGCGCTCAACGGTTGCCTTATCCTGCATATTAAACTGCACTGAAAACATCTGCAGAGCTTTCAGAAGAACAAGCCATCATCGTCTAGATCAACCCAGAGGGAAACTGCTCCCTGTAGTCGCTGGGGAGGAACTGACTGGGTCCACCGGAACCTGAGACTTGATTTTAACGCCATGGGACTGTGTGTGTTTGTGTTTCTCTATGTGAGTTTCTTATTCTTTCATTTCATCGATAGATTTTCATTACTTAGACCCACCGTGTTCTCTAACTGGTGCATCTCAATCAATTAAGATTAAGGCATTGAAAAGTTAAGTTGTTTGATAAGTGAGATTCGTTTAGATTCATGACTCATAACATTAGTAAAGCATTTATTTCTATTGGTTTGATAATTATAGCTTGAATTAAACCTAAAAATCTGTCTTCTCTTTTAGAAAATCCCATTTTGGAAATGACTCTTTTCTTTCTTTATGTTCACTGCATGGAGGGATACTTTCAGACTTGGGACTATCCTTGCCACTTCATCTTTTTCTAGCAGAGTTTTTCCTTCCACTTAACCTTCCATAAACAGCTTTCTGTGAAGAGCCATATGTGTCCTAAATCTTTTAAGTTTCACTTTTTCTCTCTGTAACAATCAAAATTACTGAACTTGAGATGCACCATTGTGTTCAGTTTTTATTATTATTATTATTATTGTTTTTATTGTCAGAACATTTCAGCTCTTTCACTCTTTAACAACTCAAGCCACTAAAAACCTTGTTAGAATTGCTGTGCTGCCCTCTAGCTTTAAAACTAATTCACTGCAGCAGACTGGCTCAACATTTCTTTTAATGGTTCAAATAAGAAAAAAAAAACCTCATCATGCAGCATCAAGGTCCTGAGAAAGACATCAGGTCAAACTGTAAAACTTGTGTCTGTTGTAAGCATGAATGCATGAGAATGCACGAGTCCACAGAGGTTTGTTTTGAGAATTATGGGAGCTTTTGATGTTAATGGCACAAGGGAGAACAGGGGCATGGAGATTTAGATTGAATCAGATTTCAGGTAGTTATTAGCCTCTATTTTCCATATGGACTGAAGTTGGTCTATTTTATTATCAAGCAGCATCAAACTAGTTCCGTTTTATTCAGTTCAGTACGGTTGAGTTCAACCGTTTCTTCTAGTTGTCTCCTAATTCAGTCTACCTCAGTTCATCCAGTGAAACAGCCAGCAGGGTGACTGGTTCCCACACCACCGCAGGGATCCCCCAGAGGGTTTGCTTTCCCTTTAACTGAGGTTTTAAATCCACAGACCGACTGCTTTGGAGGAACCCCCTGTGTCCATTCAGCCGGATATGCAGACGGTTCCTTAAAGATTGTAAACATTGCACTCTGTAACCGCGATGGGAGCGTGTTCTTTGATTCCTGTGTTCTCCTAATACAACGAAAACAGTTTTTTCTTATTTGTGCAATATATGTTCTCCTTGTATAAAGCGGGAAATAAGGGGGAAGCTCTGCTGTTGATGTTAAAGTCAGCCTGGTAATAATAATTTAAAACGTTTTGTGTGACCACTTTCTAATCGGTAAAATCACTTAAGTCTTTTTTTTTTCTGTGAGCATTTATTTTCATAGGTAGTATTTCTACTTAAAGAGATTATACATGAATGTACTTTGGTTTTTTTTTTGTAGTTTTACTCCACCTCTTTAACTCGTGCCTGATTTATTGAATAATCCTAGAACCCAATCATATTTACATCCTGTCTGTCTGTTTAACCTGATATTCTGACTCCAGGTGCTTATTTTGTTTTATCTGAGGAAATAACCTGAAAACTGATGAACTACTACAAAGACACTTTCAATAAAGACTTTTTGCTTTATCTTTTAATCTGGTTGTTTATTCCTTCACAGGAAATATCCAATCTACCCTCTATTGCTGTTTGATTATTTTATTTGGTCGGAACGTAAAGTTATAAACCTATCTACACAGTAGTAGCTATGGGAAATTTCCCCACTTTCCTTGATGGGTCCTTGGCTGGTCCCCTTCATTCCTTTTTAAACATCAATCTTTGTTCTAAACTATTCTTTCTGTTATGATTTGGGGACATTAAGATCTAAAGAAAAGCACCATCTACTGGTAAGACCCTGTAATTAAGTGAAAGCGTGGAGTCAGAAAAATAAAATGCACGCCAAGGAGGAATGCCAGTGGTTGTAAGTTGGAGGGGATTTTGCTGGGAGTTGTAGGGGAGAAAACCTGCATTTGACTGGGAATGGCCATTGTATTGCTATTGTATATGTATATATATATATATATATATATATATATATATATATATATATATATATATATATATAAAATAAAGTAATTTTAAATTATTTATTTACACTCCCTGGCCAAAAAAAAAGGTAATTCACTCTAATACTTTGTTGGACCGCCTTAGCTTTGATTACGGCACGCATTCGCTGTGGCATTGTTTCGATAAGCTTCTGAAATGTCAAAAGATTTATTTCCATCCAGTGTTGCATGAATTTTTCACCAAGATCTTGCATTGATGATGGTAGAGTCTGACCGCTGCGCAAAGCCCTCTCTAGCACATCCCAAAGATTCTCAATGGGGTTGAGGTCTGGACTCTGTGGTGGCCAATCCATGTGTGAAAATGATGAGTCATGCTCCCTGAACCAGTCTTTCACAATTTGAGCCCGATGAATCCTGGCATTGTCATCTTGGAATATGCCTGTGCCGTCAGGGAAGAAAAAGTCCATTGATGGAATAACCTGGTCATTCAGAATATTCAGGTAGTCAGTTGACCTCATTCTTTGAGCACATACTGTTGCTGAACCTAGACCTGAGCAACTGCAGCAACCCCAGATCGTAACACCGCCCCCACAGGCTTGTACAGTAGGCACTAGGCATGGTGGGTGCATCACTTCACCTGCCTCTCTTCTTACCCTGATTGGCCCATCACTCTGGAACAGGGTAAACCTGGACTCATCAGACCACATGACCTTCTTCCATTGCTCCACAGTCCAATCTTTATGCTCCCTAGCAAATTGAAGCCTTTTTTCCGGTTAGCCTCACTGATTAGTGGTTTTCTTACGGCTACACAGCTGTTGAGTCCCAATCCCTTGAGTTCCCTTCGCATTGTGCCTGTGGAAATGCTCTTACTTTCAGTATTAAACATAGCCCTGAGTTCTACTGTTGTGTTTCTTCGATTTGATCTCACCACACGTTTAAGTGATTGCCGATCACGATCATTCAGGATTTTTTTCCGGCCACATTTCTTCCTTGAAGATGATGGGTCCCCACTATCCTTCCAATTTTTAGTTCTTAACCCAATTTTAGTTTCTGCAATCTATTTAGATGTTTTCTCTGCTTGATGCATGCCAATGATTTGACCCTTCTCAAACAGACTAACATCTTTTCCACGACCACGGGATAGTTAAATAGTTTCGATAAGCTTAGTTGCTTAGTTAAATCCAGGTAGCGACTTTTTTTTTGGCCAGGCAGTGTAGATATATGTATATGTGTGCATATATTAAGTATCCACATCACCATTTGGATGTCTAGTAGTTCTGCCAGTAGATGGCGCCACATATATCGATGTCAGCTTATTGCTCCTGTTGCAGGAATTCTATTCTCAATCTAAAGAGCATCAGGTCATCAATAGGATTTATAGAACCCCATTAAAAATGGCACGGCTGGGGGTTAGAAAATCAGATGTGTTGGAGGTGCAATACTGAGTGTGACACTCTATTGCACATGTTATACTCTTGCCCTTATGGTCTGAGATAGGGTCTTTTATCAATAAGCTGCTGTCCAATGCACTGGTACGCCAACCTTTACTCTGTCTCCTGGGTGTGGTACCACAGGGGAGTGGGTTGAATGCGCACCAATCCTCATGGTGCTGAAAAGCTCTAATGGTTGGATGCAGGATAATATTACGCACTTGGAAAACATAAGTAGCTATGTCAATGGTGGAATGGTTTAATGAGATGTCCAATGATAGATAAAGAAGATGTCTTTATGAAAATTTGAGGGGCTTACATAGTAATTCTACAGTAAGATTATGGTTTTTCTTTTCTGTTTTCTTTCTTTACTTCTTTTTGTTTATAAGGATATTTAACATCCAGTGACGTACAAATATGTATAGTTATATATATACATATATAATATTTCATATATTTGTGTAAAAACCAGTAAAAGTGAATTACAAACTAAAGAGCATCAGGTCCGACACTTGATGTTTTTAAACTTGTTTAATCAAAGGGCTTTTTTTGTGTAGGCATACAACATTACTCTGCACCTTTAAATCTTTGCTCACATTGCTTGAAGTGGACCTAGATGTTTTAGAAGGTAGAGCAAACAAGATCAATGGAAAAAAATCGAAATCTAGATAAGTAATTTTTTCTTAAAAAAGGTGCATTTGTTCTTGGATTGACGAGGTAAAAGAGCGATTTTGCCAATGGAACAAGACAATTTACACCTAAAATAAGAAAACACAATTGCATTGTCTTATTTTAAGTGCATACTATCTAATTAACTTATTTTATGAGTATAAAATACTAATTCCATTGGCAAACTATCTAATTTACCTACTCAAATTAAGGGTAAATACACTTAATTTAACCCTCCTGTTGTCCTCATTTTCTGTATACACCCTGTGTCCTCCGGGTCAAAATGACCCGTCTTCACTAAACCCCCAATATAAGCAGCTTAATTGAATTTTAAACACCAAATTTCATCTTGTATATTGTAATTCACCACAAAATGTGTGAATACTTGAGTTTTCCCTCTCTACTTGAATTTATATAGCTTAAGAAAAGAAAAAAATGTGCAAAAAGATGTTTCGAATGCATTTTTATTCATCTCAAGACTAATTTTCTTTTATTTTTCTCCAGTGAACAATTTAAGAGAATGTACAATACAAAAAATATGACAAATAACATAACCCATTCAACTAATTAGCACATGTAGGGTAGTATGCAAGTGCACAGCCTTTGCAGATATATTTCTTACACCTGCAGCACACAGTATGTGTTTTACAGTCCTTCTTCTGAGGACAGAACTGACATCTCTTCCTCTTACTTGCCCTAGCTGGGGAAGTGGCTGTGGTAGATGGATCCTCAGGTTGATCAGGAGCTGCTGCACTCTGAATAGCTTTCACAACTGCTGCTGAGGCATCTGTGCGGGGCACATGCTTCCTTCTTTCAATGAGTGGAGTTACAAGTGCCTTTCCTAGCTGCTCCAGGAACACCCTCCTCTTGTTTTGCTTACAAGACATCCAGGTTGGGTTGATCTCTCTCCAAATCACAAAGGCATTGTAGGAGGACACATCAATGATGTTGTGGAAGATGACCAGGGGCCAGCGTGCAGTCATTCTTCTGCAGCTATATGTTCCAATCACCTTATCTAGGTTGTCCACACCTCCTTTGTTGCGGTTGTATTCCAGGATGATGATTGGCTTCCTGTCCTCACTAATTTCGTTGTCTTTGTGCAGTGTGCTCAGAAGAACTACATTCTTGTTTTTCTTTGGGAGGTAGGAAACTAGAGTGGTGGTGGGTGTGAAGGCAAACTTTGAGGAGAAGACCTCTCTCTCCTTTGACGCAAGCAGTGCAGGTGGGAGCTCAGGCTTGTTCTTTCGAACTGTACCAACCATGGTGATCTTCCTCTTCAGGAGCTGCTGTCCAAGTTCATAAGAGGTGAAGAAATTGTCACATGTCACATTGTGACCCCTGAGTCCCTCTGTCACATCAAGCACAACTCGCATCCCCTGGTTCTTCTCTGGGCATCCACTGTTTGACTTCCCAGTATAGACTTGCATTTTCCAAGCATAGCTTGATTTGGCATCGCAAGCCACCCATGATTTGATCCCATATTTTGCTGGCTTGCTGGGCATATACTGCCGGAAAGGACAACGACCTTTGGACAAAAGACATTAGCATCAGTGATTAGTATCAGTGTCACAGAAAACAGTCAAAGAAATCAATAGTGAAAATCACTTTTATTACAAATATAAAAAAAAGATTACCTCTAAATGGAACCAGTTGCTCATCCACTGTTACATCAGGGCCTGGATTGTAGAGGTAGGGCAACCGCTCCACCCACTTGTCCCATACCTCTCTTATGGCTGCAAGTTTGTCTGAATCTTTGATTCACGGTCATCAAATCTTATCAGTCTTGAGTAGGTATGAAAGAGTTTCAGTGGCATTGTGGCTCGGAAAATTGGCCTTCCACTCTCTGCATCCCATAGACTAGCTGCAGCCTCACCTCGGGACCTGTATACACCTGCTAGGATTAGCAGCCCTAAATAGGCCTGGAGGTCAATCTCATCCATCTTCTTCCAGCTGTCTCCATATTTGCGAAAACCCTCTAGATTTGTCATCTCCAGGATTATTTTTTCTATTGCTGGTGTGATGAACAGGTAGAATGTAGAAACAATATCATGGGCATGAGAAACTGCATACCTTGTGGGTCCTGGGGTCATCTTTACAATGTTTTGTTCTTCATGCCTGCCGTGTTGGTCATATGCTGCTGAGGACCATGTTATTTTGCCATTTTTTGAAAGGAAAGTTTCAGCTTCAGGGTTTTCTTCTTCTTCTGAAGATGATTCATCATGCTCTGGGTTGTATTCTTCTCCATCTTCTTCTTCGGATACATCCTCTACTTCCTCTTCTGAATCACAATTGTCTTGCTGAACTTGTGAGAAAATCAGCTCTAAAGCCTCTTCAGGGCTGTAACGCACACTCATGGCTTCAGCACAGACACAATTCAGGGTCCTGTTATGCAGCACCTTTATAACCTCTGGAAATAACAGGTGGTCTTCTGAAGTCTGCGAGAACACCACCTGATTTGCCTTGTTTACTTCTGCTACTGATTGATCTAAGACACTACTAAAACTTTGTAACATTCTCTGGTTTGTAAATAACTCTGTGACCTTGATTTCAACTCCATTTGCTTCAAAGGGTCATTTTGACCCGAAGACCATCTTTGTACCTTTTTTTGTACAGCTTACATGGAAATGTGAATAAAAGGAATATTTAACTTTTTCTATTGTCTTGGCCAATCTAGGAAAAGTCTTGAAATCTCAAGTAAAAAAAATAAAATTTAGTGGATTTTTTGTGGTGTTTTAACACAGTGGCGGGTCATTTTGACCCGAGGACAACAGGAGGGTTAAGAAATGTTTGCTTATTTCTGGAATGTTTTTCCAGCGTAGGGATTTTTAAATGATGAATACACCAAGTATATTTATCTTCTGCCAATACTCTAATGTGGTAAAGTAGAAAAAAAAAAAAAAAAAAAACAGAAACAACTTGTTTATTTAGTTGTTTCTGCTGTTTTCAGTCAAGTGGTGCCGGAGACGTCACTTTGTGCAACGTTTTAATGCACCGTGGCTCCAACATTCCTAAATGAAACACATCCCTGGTTAGCAGGTGTTGGAGAAGAGATGCACGATAAAGTTGAATCATAGTGGGTCTCCAGGCTTCCTGGTTCATGTTGAGGTACGTCACAAATGCAGTGTAACATTTTAATAACATCATATAAAAACATCACCCACACAAAGCACAATGTTCTCTGTAACACTAACTGGAATGCTTCCTGATTGTTGGAATTATTATGATTTTTCTCAGCTTCGTATAACACTGCACATCACAACAAACTAAGACTTTTCACAGAGAGCTGAAAGTAATCCCGCTCTTTTCTCTGGACATTTAAAGTCTGATCTTCAGGATTCTCAGTTAATGGACGTGGAGCAGTTTTACATCAGAGAGGCCTGGTCGATGAAGGTGGCCAGAGTGATGTCGCGCTGAGACAACCCCCCGCAGTCGTGTGTGCTGAGAGTAATCTGGACCTGAAGGTGAAGAGAAGAACAGCTGGGATGAACGTTTACACAATGAAGAGAGTTTAAGTGATCGGATCTAACACGTTTCCATGATTAATGCTACCTAAGATGAAAGCAGCTTCTCCTTCATGTTCTTACTGAATAGATTGTAGGTGAGCAAAAGGAATGTGTCAGAATAAGCATCTAATGTGTGTGATTTCATCAGAATAACCCAAAGTTTGTTTAACCAGCATGGCAGCAGCAAATATCTCTGTGTACAGTAGAAGCACACAGACAGGGATCTTTGATCACTGCTCTTTCACAATCTCTCTGGATTGTTCAAAGCCCTAAGTCCTCTCTTAAACTCATTCATCTTTAGCTCCACCCACAGGATGAGGTGTCCATGGAAGAAGGGGGACTCTGAGTCTGATGAACTATTTCTCTGATTTCCTCGCGTGATTGAATGAAAGATCCAAAGAAAAACTTCCGCCACCTTCCTGACCCACTGATCCCTCTAACTTTAATAAGTTTTAACAAATTGGGAAGAAAGCGGGCCCACAGCATCACAGATCCTTTACCCTACATACCAACTAGTATGAGTATGAGATGCTCTTCCTTTCCAAACTCGCCATAAAGTGTTTGTTACTGAAAAAGGAAATCCGCCTCTGGGTCGTAGACGATTTCAAATAAAAATCATTTAAAATCTGCTTGGAATAAGAAAAAAAAAACTATTTTGCGATGGACACCAAGTTAGCAGTGATTTATTGACTTTTATTGTTATTATTATTTTTTATCACCACCCTCCTTGAGCCGTATTAATCCTGGTCACTAACATCCACAGGTCTGTAAAAGTATGTGACCCCATACAGATTTATTCTTTTTATGACATTTTATCCAATTTATTAATAGCCTTAGAGTGGAAAAAAGTCCATAGTAATTTATTTAGATGAATTTTATGAAGCCAGCTGCACAATGGTGCAGTTAATCGCATTATATGTTGCAGTGTTTGAATTAAAACCCTTGCATGGGGTGTTTCTGCATGAAGACGATTGTCGTCTCCCTACAAGCACGCCGTAGCTATCATTCAGGACACCGTGGTTCAAACCTCAGGTTTTTTTAAATGTGCATATGATAGAAAAAAGAATGGAAAATGCTTTAATGTTGTAGATTTCTTAGTAACTCCTTTAGTTCACAGTAGGAGACGCTTCAACTGTGTGAGGCAACCAAAAGCAGTGTCTGCTCCTTACCTCTAAAAACAGAAGATAGAGGCATTTTTCTAAAAATATTCTGCTTTTACATGTGTTTGTAGTTTTTAAACGTAATAAAGCATGTTTTATCTATAGCTGTGATCTTTTAAAAGATATTCCAGTGAGTGGACCTCATGCATTAGTTAAAATGCCCTTCGGTTCTGTATGAGTCAGTATGTGCAGGGTTGTCTGTTCAACAGCCTTTCAAAACTATGGTTTACTATTGGTGTTGGTTTTGCAGTATGTAAATATTATTGGCAGCTATAATATTTTAGCAGCCATGCTATCAAACCAAATGGATTTCACCGTCCTTTATGTCTAAAGTTAGCCTCGTGAGACCATCCTGATCTCGCGAGCTTTCAAGGTTTCCCTCGCAGATCAGTCTGGAGACTCCGTTGAAGAAAATTTGGAGCCGTTCACCAAACGAACGTCCAATCAGCGTTGGCTTTGAGGCGGGTTGAGGTGTGACGCAACGAGAAGCGCAACAGTTCAGTCTAAAGAACATGGCGGCTTCAGCCGATGAAACTAGCGTTAGCATGGCTATCGAGCAAGTTTTATCGGAGTTACAGAGTATTTCTTCACTGAAAGAAGAGCAAAACACTGCTCTGGAGGCTTTTCTCAGAGGAAAAGATGTTTTTGCTCTTCTCCCGACTGGTTTCGGCAAGAGTTTGATCTATCAATTGGCTCCTCTTCGTCGTCGCTCTGTAAGTACGTCATATACTTCGTTGATCTGATTGGTTTATTTGGCCCGTCTATCACCAACATAGGCCAATCAGCTAACCAGTATTTTTGCCCCTTCCCAAAATTACTTCAACGGAAGGTTTCCAGATGGATATGCAGAGCAAATCCATCTGGCAAAGTCAGGTTAGTCTAAAGTAGCTTTAAATAGAAAAATAAACTCTTTTATTAATCAGCACTGTTTATTTACATAAGGCCAATTCACAGGTCACTTCAGCACAATCATTTCCAGCAGATTAGATAAAGGTTTTCTGTTTCAGGAAACCCGGCTGACTGCATCAAGTCATTGACTTTCTAGATTCACTCCTCCTTAAAGGTTTCCTGTTTCCACTAATCTTGAAATGCCTGATGTTTTGGTCGCAGAGGATGAGGCAAGCAGTTATTAGATTTACAGTAGGGGCAACACGTTTTCCACCTTAGGTGGAGCTAAATTAGTAGTTGCATTTTGAATTAACTTAGGTTATCATTGATATTACATTAATCTAAAAGTTGGACTTATTAGTGAAGATGTTGTGGGTGAGATTCTATTGCATCAATACAGGGTTTTGGATTAAATTAAGCCTATTTTTATACATATTGGAACAACAAATAAAGGTGTAAATATGAGAGATGGATACCTTGTTATAGACATTAAACCACTCGGGGTGATGGTCCATCTTTTCAGCCTGTAAAGCCACTCTGGACATGAAACCAAAAGCCTGAAGGAAGGAGAGGGAACGTCATGCAGTCACGTTCAAATGACGAACATTTATTGAATGGAATTATCTTTGATGCAAGAACCTGATTGAAGTCTTTGAAAATTAACTCTTTGTAGATGGCATCCCGGCCCACAACCTCCACCCACTGGGCGTTTCGTAGCAGGGGGAGTAGGTGGGCCCTCTCCTCTTCACTCAGAGTCTGGATCTTACCAGCCTGTGGGGACAGTGGAGAGCAGATTTACTGAGGGGCAGCTTCGCAAACACAAACACCGATTGGCTGCACGTGCATCCATCTGGAAACAATTAGACGCAGCATTCCTGCTTTAAAAAAAAAGAATGAAAGGGGGCTGGTTCAAATGTTTTCTGTTGGGTGGGGGGTGCATGTCATCCTCCTTCAAATTTAAACTGCTGATCCAAAGTCACATGAATTCTTTGTTCTCACATTTGCTTTGTGCTGAACCAAACATGAATAAATGTAAAGGCCTCATTCGGCACAACAAACAGACATCCCTGCCTCAGCCTGAAACAGAGCAGTGACATCAACAGGTATCATAGCAACAGTATAATCTGCACAGGCAGTGACATTATAAGCAGATCACAAACAATCCCTCCAATGTTGAAGGTCCACATGCAAGTCAGACACATAGGAAAACCTCACATTTTACCCACATAGAAATAAGCAGTCCAGTATAAAAGAATAAGCAACATAAAGGTGAGTTGATTCAAACAGGTGAGTGAGAGGCTCAACACAAGCAGCAGCTTCTGTTTACTCACCATGTTTCAGGAAGGCTCTCATGCACAGAGGGACGTTCACCTCCTGCTCCCACTTCCACAGAGGCAGATCTGCTGTGGGAGACACAGAGAGGTCCATCTGAAACACCCACTGGGAGGGTGGGGGGGGTGGGGGGGCTGATCCTGATTAGCCGCCTCTGCTGAAGCCTGAGCAGAATTCCTCCCAGCTGACAGTCTGCTCAACCACATGTCAACAGGAGGTTAATCATAAACAGTCATCTGCTGCACAAGGCAGGCTGAGGCCAGCTATTGGTGGAGATTTAAAACGCAGATAAAACATTAATGTTTGCTCTGTGATGACTGGAGGGGAAACACTGCACTTCCTGGACTTACTTTCAAATCAGTCAGTCTGCGTTAATAATCGATACATGAAAATACACTAAAAACACACAGTGTCCCAAGGTAATAATGATATGCTAAAAAGTTTTTTTTTTAAAGAAACTAAACAGGAAATATTTATTAAGAAAAAAGCAAGTGTAATTTTTTATTGTTTAAAATATGTTTTACTATATACGGAGCCCCCTAGGGGACATGCGAAATTTTTTTTTGCTTTTGTGTTCCCTCGCAAAAGTACGGAGCCCCTAAAGGGACATGGAGGGGAAAAAAATATCTTTTGCGAGATCCTGCAATAGTTTTGCGAGATCTCGCAATACTTTTGCGGGATCTCGCAAAAGTTTATTTTTTCCCTCCATGTCCCTTTAAGGGCTCCGTACAAAAGTATTGCGTTACCTCGCAAAATTTTGCGTTACCTCGCAAAACTACGGAGCCCCTAAAGGGACATGGAGGGGAAAAAAAAAACTTTTGCGAGATCTGGCAAAAAATAACCTTTTTGCCAGATCCCGCAAAAGTATTGCAGCCAGGCGAGTGGTTAGGGACCGTCTGAAAACGGTAAAACAACAGCAAAACGTTGCAAATAAAAAAATCAATAACTCCACTGCCATAAGGTGCAGAGACTCCAAAATCACCACATACACCAAGGGGCTCTTGGTGATCGCACTACAACAGCTGGTTTGGAAAAATACACCTTTACTTATTTTTGTAGAATTTTTTTGTTATTATTAAGCATTAATATCATCCTATTTTATCTGCCTATCTGCATCTCTGTGTACTTTATTCACAAAAAGTTATAAAAAGGTGTATTTTTCCAAACCAGCTGTTGTATTGCGATAAATATCTTTCTAACTTGCCCGGAGCAAGGTTTTGCGTGGGAACGCAAAACTTTCGCAAAAGGTTTTGCTAGGTAACGCAAAAGTTTCGCAAAAGGTTTTGCGAGGTAACACAAAATTTTGCGAGGTAACGCAATACCTTTGCAAGGGAATGCAAAAGAATAAAACATTCCCCATGTCCCCTAGGGGGCTCCGTACCTATAGTCTTAATCAGGTTATATGCTTTTTATATTTTGTTGTGATATTTTCTTAAATCATGCTTGGTTTTATTTTTATTTATTTGCTGCAGGATTAACTACAGCATGTTTTTATGTATTGGTTAATTGATATTCAACACAAGATGACATTTTCAAAAAATATCCACAAAAATAGAAAGTGTTCACAAAAACAACAGCAACAGTCCACAAGATGGCAGCACTAAGCTCCAGATACTGCTGCTGACAATAGTCTACATAGAACAATATCAGGGCTGCACCTAAAAAGTGTTTTAAAGTAATTGATTGATCAGTTGATTATTTTGAGGATTAATTGATTAATCAAAATCTTTATTGTGTGTTTGTTTTAATTTATTTGTCTGGTTTATTTTTTGTTAGTTGACTACTTTATTATATTTTAATGGGAAATTGGAAAATAATAACATTCTGCTGTACTTTACAGTGACATTTTGGGTAAAATACCTTTTAAATTAAATTATTACTCTATAAGATCCTTTCATTCAAACAAACGCTCTAAATAATCAAACATTTGCAGTATAGAAAACAAAACTAATCTTAATTTTGTATGTTAAATAAATTGCGAATAAAAAAACATTCCGTAAAAGTTCAAAAAAATCCACTGGACTTGGTTTCCAAGATTTGAAAGATTTGCTTCTGATTCAAATCTTGGAAACCACTGAGAATCTTCATCAGCAAATAACAAAACACAAAAACTATAAAAGCATATACATGTAATGAGTTAATGTGATATAAAAAAGAATCAATTTAATGTTGGAATTTATGTTAGGTTTACAAAACTTTAAAAAGATGATATTTCTAGAGTTTTACGTATTTCTGTAGGTATAGTGTCCCTAGTATATTCTGTGTAACATTAATCTTGGTAACGATTCAATTTCCAATAAAGATGATGATGATTTTGACAGTTAATCATTCAGACATTATTAACTTGTATAAAAATAAATTAAACGAAAGTACAAATATATCAACTCTAAATCCCATTGGAGTTTAAAGATCTGATTGACTAAAGTTACCAGTTCATAAAACAAAAAAATTTCCCTAAACTTCATGCAGGAAAAGCTTTTTTGTATCTTTGGAGAATGAAGAATAAACAACAATCTAAGACGCATCAGCAGGTTGCTCTGCTTTGCCTAATCAATAGTGAGAAGAGTCGCCACACTTTACTAGGTTTGTTTGAAGACTTTCCAAGAACCACCTTAAAAAAGTTAAGGAAGAACGTCTTAACAATACAAACCTTCAGTCATCTTGGACCGAAATACATTTTGGAATTGGTTCTCCAATATAAACCATTCAGACCACTCAGGTCTTTAGTACCTGCTTGCTCTGTGTTTCCAGGACCAGAACTAAACAGTCAGGATGTGTTTAGTTTCTATGCTTCTCAGTTTGGAAAAAAAGCACACAGCACCTGAGCAGCAAAAATGTTTAAAACATTTGATTATTTCAAGCCTTTAATATCTGTATTTAAAGCAACGCCTCTATGCTTCTACTTGGTGATTTTCTTGCCATCTTTCCTTCTTGTCCCTTAAAGCTCTTTGGATGATCTTGCAAATGAATGAAGGTCTATAAATAAACGTATGTTGGCTCCATGCTGTAGTGAGATGCAGGTGTTTCGATGGTTTTTTCTTTAGAAATGGAAGCAGGAGGGAATGTCGGGTCTAAACAGCCCAAAAGCTCATGATGTCAATAAGTCTCAAAAACGAGCATTTAGTTTGAAGATTGTAATCTTTACAAAAGGGGTAATGGGTCCTATATCTATTTATGTGCGGGTAAAAATGAGCTCTACATGCTTTACAGATCGGGTGATTTTATTGTTACAATTACATTATTTTAGAAGATAAATATCAGCTGAAACCTAATCTAATGCAAATGACTTTAATTTTATTGCTGCTGTCATTATTCTGCACTTTTTGGTTCTGTTTGATGTTTTCTTTCATTTGGAAACTTGTTTCGTTTCCATTTTGTGTTATTCTAGTTGTTTTGATTTATATATATATATATTAAAGTTCTTATGTATTTGTTGTTTACCGTCTGTTGTCTTCTTATATTGGTGTTGTTCTCCTAGATCCCTTCTATGGGTGTAAATCGGAGGTCTTCAACAGGGGGTCCGCGACCCCTAGGGGGTCCACCGAGGTACTGCATGGGGGTCTCGAAAGTTTTGGTTGATTAGACTTTTTTATATATTCCCCCCTGCAACTTTTTTCATTAATTGAAATGTCTTTAAATACACATTAACATGAATTAACACACAGATAAATGGAGGCAGAAGATGTCTTTCAGTCATCAATGCACACATTCAGTGACACACAGGAGCTCTTTCAAGCTGGACACCATTTCATTCACAACACCTGTCCCATCAACCAGGAAACAGAATCAGAAATACTTTAATAATACAATATATATATAATTAGGGGGTCCCCGCTCCATCTCGCCATCAGTTTGGGGGTCCTTGGCCAGGAAAATGTTGAAGACCCCTGGTGTAAATAATAATCGTTTTGTATAGATGCATCGATCCAACAGCCGACGATCCGATGCATCGGCACGTCCGCAAAAGCATTGATTTATGTTAATTTTAGGGACGTAATTCTGACTCCTGTGCTGTGGTGGCGATAAACCTGTTTTGCCTTCCTACCTCGCTTCCTTTAGCCACTACCCTCTTTCCGCTTGCACACACACACTGAGGCATTATTATTTCTTAGTGAATGAGGTTTTCATAGGTCTAGCTGAGGGAAAACTTTGCTACTTTTGTTATTTGTTATTGTTTCCCAAATAAAAGGCATAACGATATTGCAGCTTTCATTTAATTATTTAAAATGTAAAATATTGTCTAGCCTGTAAGGTAAAAAAAAAACAAACAAACAAACAAACAAAAAAAACAATTAATCGAATTGAATCGTGGTGTATTCATGAATATCAAAAATAATCGAATCGTTGGGTCAGGAAATTGATACTGAATCGAATCGCAATGATGAGTTTGATTTACACCCCTACTCCCTTCTAGATTCTTCTGTCCACACCTGCTCCCAATCTGCGGATTAGCCTGGTCTTTGTTCAGTCTCCCATATATACACCTCCTGGTCAGTCACTGTTTGGTTCCGCGTCGTTTCTTGGCTCCTCATGTGCGTTCACCCTGATGTTACTGGATTTTTTGGTTTTAGTATTTTAAATTTTTTGGATTTTTGTCTCTGTGGCCTTGGATGTTTAATTAAAACTATAAGATAACAATTCAGCTTTTTTTTGGAAAATCTGTCCTCTATATGATGTTTGACAGAAAATGCTTATAAAGCCTGACATTTATTCAAGATCATTTTACTTTTAAATTTGATCCTGGACAAAATATGAAATAGAAAAAAAAATCAGTGTGCAGAATTCCTGTGAACAGATCAGCCGATCTGAAAGGACCATCTGAAGGTGGTCAAAGGTTAACGAGTTCCTCCGGTGAGATCGGCCCCCGTGAACTCATCCGTCACAGAAAGCGATTGAGAAAATGAAGTGGTTAATGAAATGAGGATGTGAGGGGGGGGGGGCAAACCAACAACCAGACTTCAGCAAACACTTTAACACCTTTAAAACCATGTTTACCTTTACAGCTTCCATCGGTCCTGTTTTATTTTTATAATTTATAGCAGTAGGTTATATTTCTATACGCATCAAAACATGTGAAACACAAAAGGAACAGGCGGTCCATTTGCACCATGACCTTTGACCACTGTTTATACAGGTGGGAGAGTTGTAAAGATGAGCAGAAGGACAGAGCGTTTCCAAGAGGCAACATGCATTCCAGCAGGCTTCTTCTAGCAGCTCTACCTGTTTTAGCTCTTTTTACCTGCAGCAAGGGAGAAATAATGACAAACAGGGAGTCTGTATTTGCTGAGGATGGTGAGTCTTTGTTAAGTTTTGTCTGAAACCGACTCGCACAACATCAGAAAATGACTTTTTAATCCTTTATGTTCAAACATGAAGTTAAACCGTGGCTGTAATATGACTCTAGACAGACTTTATTGTCATTTTGTACACACAGAGTGTATACAGAAAGAAATTTCGTTCTTTACAGCTCTCAAGACATTTCCATTTTTAAAATGCAGAAGGGATAAAATGTAAAAACTAGACTGGTATATGATTTACATTTTTTTAACAACATTCAGCACTCTAATAGCAGTGGGAAAGAAGCTGTTCTGGCGTATGTTGGACCTGCATTGGATGCTTCGTATATGAAGCAATATAAAACATTTATGATCCGTGTTTTGACCCATATGTTGATAGTGATCTGAAACAGCCATTAAATGTTGCTTTTTTATGATGTCCTGGATGATCTATAGTCAGTCTATAAACCAGACCAGCCTTGAATCTCTGCAGGGACGACTCTGAAAATGGACCAAGCTCTGCTGGCATTTCACAACCAGCTCACAGAACAAGTGTGGGTTTTCTACACATCAGATTACTGCTACAAGGTAAAGTAAAAACATGAACTTCGATATGCCCTAACTTAAATCAGAGTTACTAATCTCCAGTAAAGTTTAGGCGGCATGGGCGGATTTAGGATATTTGGGGCCTTAGGCAAAGGCATGCATGGGGCCCTCTGAATTGAAAAGACAACACATAGAACAGACCCATAACACAGATACAGAATTTTATCTTAAATATTATTATTTATAAATAACACATTTTATAAATAAGTGTTAAAGGAGTCTGAAAAGTTGCTAAAGAAAGCGACAAAAGCGCTTAGTCAAAGCTGGCAACACTACTCTTCACACGGTTTGTTTTCAAATGGTTTGCTGCTGACTGGACCTTTCTGCACATGTGCAGCAAATGGACCGATCCAATGTGGTGGAAACTGAAGGGGGGTGGTTTTGGAGGGGACACTTTATATTATAAGCATTCTGATGGTATTTTAAGAAGAGAGAAGAAAGAATTTTCTCTAAAACCTCCATACATGTAAAATGAGGTGTATGGGCCCCCCGGGAATTGGAGGACAGCAAAAGCCCTTATTAATTTTATAACATAAAAAAATATATATGTATATTTTGATGGCAAAATATAAGGTAAATTAAGTAACCAGAAACAGCTACTTGCCATAATATGTTAAGAAAAATAACAAAGGTGTTTATTTAAGAAATTCATGAAAAACACTCACAGATGGAAAGAAACACTTTTTTTTTGTTACAACATAACCTTAAAATATTAATGCTGTTATATTTACATTTTTTTTAGTTAGCTTTTTAACGTTTTCGCTCAGCTTTTGACTTTTTTCCAAACTTGTTAACTTTTTCAACTTAATTTGCACTAGATAATATATCATTCAAGGGCTCATCTAATTGGTCAACAGCAAAAAAACATGTATAGCCACGTAGCTGTAAATTTGTTGAGTGGCTGCTATCCATTTATAAGGGCTTTGCAAGTGATTGAAAAAGGTAACTTGCCCTATAAAGCAAGGGTCTTCAACATTTTCCAGGCCAAGGACCCCCAAACTGATGGCGAGATGGAGCGGGGACCCCCTAATATGTGTATGTATGAAATTGTGCTACATCAAACTGGTCCTATAGTCACTCTATAACAGATGGAGTAATGTAACGAAAATAATTTCTCCCTGGGATTATTAAAGTATTTCTGATTCTGATTCCTGGTTGATGGGACAGGTGTTGTGAATGAAACGGTGCCCAGCTTAAAAGAGCTCCTGTGTGTCGCTGAATGACTGAAAGACATCTTCTGCTTCCATTTATCTGTTTACTACAGTGTGTTGAATTCATGTTAATGTGGATTTAAATACATTTCAATTAGTGGAAAAAATTGCAGGGGGGAATATAAAAAAAGTCTAATCAACCAAAACTTTAACGACCCCCATGCAGTACCTCTGTGGACCCCCTGTTGAAGACCTCCGCTATAAAGGGCAATTTGAAAGATTTAGGGCAATTTGAAAGATTTGTAATTTAAAAATGTATTTTCAAATCCTATAAATTTTCAGTTGCATTTTCTTTACTTTTACTTTTTACTCTCTCCATTTACCTTTTCTGTGGCTCTTCTGGTTCCCAAGCACACGGAGAACCAAGTTGCACCTCAGATGTAACCAGCTCTCTCATTGGTTAGAATTCCACACTTGGTTAACAAAATGACAAATAAGGAATATGAAAGAGGAAAAAACGTACCTTTTCCAATCTAACATGGAACATGCTTTATTAGCAGAGTCACAGATGCTGGTTAATTCAGTTTACAAATAAACACAGAATAAATAACCAAAATATAACACAATTCTAAAATACTAATCAATAATAATGAGGTATTAATGAGCTTTTAACTTACAAATAACCCAGAAATCTACAAGTAACAATAGCATAAATATGGAAACAACGCCTGCCCTCTGGTATCGGTACAATGATCGGATAAAGGGTTTGAGCACCGATACTTTACAGAATATCAATAGTTTTGACAACAATACGTAAAGAAGGGAGGTAAGAAAAGTGACTTCTGCTTTTTTAACCATGTTACACACCAGCCATGGGGGGCGGAGCTACAACATATCTGTCCTAAAGCAACACTCCAGAAAAATCCGCCATTTTTAATTGACCCTTTAAATTGCTCTTCTTTGTATAAATGGCAGTAAATCTAAATGTATTTGTGATAAAACAATATCAACAGCTTGTTTCAGAAGTTAAAGCCTGAACTTTCAAAGGATTTTAGAAAAAAATATGTGGACCATGTTTGATCTACTTCAATAACAGAAGGTAAAGGTCCACGTCACCCACCTAGGGGGGAAAAGGAAACTATTATGGTATATTCTATTTAAAAAAAATTCTGTTGGAGAGATTTTTATTTTGCTTTTTTAACCGGCTTTAAATAAAGCCTTAAATTTTATCTATCCCCACAATCTTATGTAAGACTTATTTATTTGACACATAGTTGATTAATTTGCTGATGCAACAGATCCATAATCATCTCACCTGGTTTCTTTCTTGTAACATTTCCATATAATTTCTTAGCAGAAAAAACAAAAACAACAGCAAAGCACTAAAATGTAAAAACTAAAGTTCCACAAGTACCAGCATCCAGTCCTCACATGCACTTTCTTCAAACCCCTTCTGCTAAAAAACACTTAAATGTTCTCACCACACTTCACAAAGTTGGAACAAGCAGTGCTATGGAATGATGCTGCAAGGAGGAACCACGCCGACTTTTCTCTAAATATTCCTTCCTCTCTGCTAACATCAGGTTTTCATATTATTTAGGTTTGGGGAGTGAGGAAAAAAATGGATGAAAACTGATTTTCTTGGAGTGGACTCATGTCTGTGTTGATCTGAATTTGGCGCTATATAAATAAACTGAATTGAATTGAATTGAATTGAACACAAAATTTAATCCTAAAAATGCTTAAGTTTATCTAATTCTTTGGACTTTATTATCACAATTGTCAAATAATTCCTCGTGGTATTGTTTTCTGAGTTATTGTACAGATTAAATTTTAGATTTTCAACAGTGCAATTACAGCTCTGCTATAATGTGTTTTTTAATTTTAAATTTTTGTTTTTTTTATACTTTAAAGATGCCAGTATCTTTGGATTTGGTCTCATAGTTGAAATATTTACTTTTTGGGGGTCTGAGGATTGAGGATAATGGTTAAAAGACAACAGAAAAGAAAGAAAAAAAGAAAGAAAACATTAAAAGAAAGCATGTTTAAATGTTAGTAAAAACACAGAATGTTGAAAACTGTAAATCATCTACCAGTCTTATGTTTACATTTCATCGCCATGTTTAAATTTTATCACTGCAGCACTTGGAAGAATTGGAAATGTATTGAGTTCTTTACTGAACAAAATTTTGCTTTCTATAAACTCTGTGTACAAACTGACAATAAAGTCTAAGTTAAAATATGAAATATGTTTCAAATTTTTCATTTTTAGAAACCCTAAAATTTTATTTTTGGCTCTTCTTACACCTCATCCCTGTATGGAGGACCAACTCTGCCATATTTAAAAATAAATACATAAATAAAAGAAATGTAAAAAAGGGCAGGCAGAAATGTAAAAAAAAAATATAAAGGACAAAAAAATAAATAAGGTAAATATTACAAAGGCAAATAAATAAAGAAGCTAATTAAAAGATTTATATACATTTATGTCTCACTGTATAATTAAATTTCTACTTACATTTATTTGTTTATTGTACTTTTGTTGGCAATTAATTTTATGCTTATATATTTATTGCGCATTTATTTATTTCTATTATTTATTTTTAAATATTGCAGAGTTGGTCCTCCATATCCCTGCTGCTGTGTCACTTAACTTAAATAAAACACTTACAGGCTACAAAATTCATCTTTATTTTGCATGCACCTTCTTTATAAAACAAAATATATTGGCCAAACTTTCTCACGTTCAATATTTTTTAAGTACTTCATGTTATATGGAAACCCTTTTAGTTGCTCATGTTTGGGTTTAAATCAACCTCTTTGCCCTTTTTTATGTATGTTTCAGTGTGTTCAGCAGCAGTTGGTGACCGTGAAGCCCAACAACAACAATGCATCTGCAGTAATCAGCACTAAATTCACCCTGACTCTGCAGGTTGAATCTCAGACCAGGAATGCAACTCTGTGCAGGTAACAAACCTGTCTCTGCAACCAGCCCTCCTCTGCCTCTCTGCGCTCACAGTTTTTGATGTTTTATGACATAATTGATAGACTGATTGTATTTGATGATAGCATCAGCAGAGTGTGAGATTATTTACCGGACTGGGAGAGCCACTGTGACCTGCTTTGGGAGCTGAGTGATGTCCTATCTTAAACCTCCTCTCTGGTTATTGATCAGGAAGCTTTTGGGAGTTAATAAGAGCTGACATTGTAATATTGATGAAAAGGGCTCATTAAAAGCAGAGAGCTGAATGTCCTGCAGAAGAATCAAAATGTTAACTATACGGGACATTTTCCATATTTCTAAATGGAGCTGTCTGTCTGGAGGAGGGGTCATTTGTAAACACAATGCCCAGGATTTATTTTTACCATCACTGTTATCTTTCTCCAGATGTCTCAGAGGTTTTGTTTTTGGTCTTCTAAGATCAATGCTGAGGTCTCTAACCAGACTGTGCTGTTATTGATTTCCTTTTCTCCCTCTGAGAATAAACCCTCAGAGTGATAGCTGGTATATCACCCCAGCTCTGGATCAATGCAACATGTAAAGCAGGTTTTTGGGCCTGAAATTAAAGACAAGGAGAGGTCGGCTGGGTGCTATTTACACTAAACCACCACAAAAGATTTCCTTACCTACTTGATTGTGTTTTTTATGGAAGTAAATCTGTGTCGCTGGGATTTAAATAAAAAACGCGACTGAAATTTCAATGTTGTATGTTTGTACTTACTGTTTCAGTGTTAAAATATATTCAGAACACATTTTTGACGTTAAAAAAAAATTCATTGCCATTATTTCTACAGTTTAAATTTAATTTGTTATTTTCTCTTCAAGCTAAAAATTCACATTACTATTTCAAAGTGATTACAGTACATTTGCAATACTTATTTTTGAGTGTTAAAAAAATCTGCATATAAAAAAATTCAAACTTTCAAAACTCAAACTCAATATTTTCAGCCTCCTGAGATTCAACTGGCTCAATTTCACTGTCTTAAATTCGGCGTCTAAATTCATGTAAAAAGGGAAGGGTTACTTCAGGTCACAGACATTAGCAATGGATTGTGGCGTCCAACACCCAGCCAATCCCGTTACGTTTTCTTAATAACGTGACATGACGCTTGTGGCGCTCATATGGAAGGAAAACCAGAATGACGGAGCCGGTCATGCAAGCTAACGCTAACTCAACTACAGAAAAATGAAAGTAATAAATTCACCGTAGAGTTAGCTTTAATCTCAGGAGGCTGAAAATATTGAGTTTGAATTTTGAAAGGTTGAATTTTTTTATATGCTGATTTTTTTTAACACTCAAAAATTAAACTGAAAAATAAGTATTGAAAATGTAATCACTTTGAAATAGTAATGTGAATTTTTAGCTTGAAGAGAAAATAACAAATGAAATTTCATCTGTGTAGAAATAATGACAAATAATTTTTTTTTTATTAAAAATGTGTTCTGAATATATTTTAACACTGAAACAGTAAGTACAAACATACAACATTTAAATTTCAGTGGCATTTTTAATTCAAATCCCAGCGACACAGATTTACTTCCATATTTTTACATTTACTAATATTACAACCACAAGCTTCAGTGTATTTTATTGTGATTTTATGTACATCATCCGAAAGTAGTGCAGAATTGCAAATGGGAGAAAACAAATTATGCATAGCTTTCAAATTTAATTTTCAAATACAGAAAAAGTTGCAGTGATCTTGTCCAGGACACCCCGCTAATTAAAAATGAATTTAAGTCTGTATTAGCCAATATTATTAATTTATTATTATAACTGCCATAAGCCCACCCCTTTACTTTACTACCCCAAATTAAATCCCAATCCATCGCCAAAGCCAATTTTAGCGATTCTATCTCAGTATAAACCAACTGTTCTGTAAAGATCAAATTGGTTACTCGACAAACATCAGTGAAAAAAATAGCATCAAAAAGGCCAAGGAATACAGCATCCCTGCAGTGCAACATTGCAGCATCATGCTTTGGGGTTAAACATCTCTAGTAGGAATAGAGAAGCTGCTAAGATGTTCTAGAGTGGAGCTATGGACGGGATAGTTCTGCAAAACAAAGAATTATCCAACAGCGTTTCAATGCAGATGCAAGTCGCCAGGGTGACAATACATTGATTTAGAGCATGGGGTCCTAAACATTTTTCAGTCTGACACCCCATACTTATGGAGAGACTTTCCCCAACACCAAACATGGAAAAAAGTGCCATGTTTAGCTAGAAGGGGCTTAGAATTCATTTCTGACTGCAAAATATACAAGTTAATTAAGAATATTTCTCTATCTGTAGGGTCCTAATGGACACTTCTATTACCTATGTTAAGGTAAAACAAGCATTTTTTAGTCCAGTTTTAACAATGCTGCAGATGTCTCATTTATTTAGGATAATACAAAGTAAATGTCAAATTCATAACCCTACTTGCAAAACTTCTGTGAGCCACTAGGGAGTCACAATCTCCCTGTTAAATAAGCCTGATTCATGTGTTAGATTAGATGAGCTTTATTGATCTCTCAGCGGAGAAATTTACTGGTCACATATTGGCATAGTGATTAAAGAAGGTGCAAACAAGGAGGAAAAGGTGCATTAAGAATAAACAAGCAAGCACTGTATATACAGTATATCAAGATAAGAATAAGGATTAAGGTGCAAGTGTACATGTATCACACACAATAAAAAAAAATAAAAATAAGAAATAAAAAATACTAAGGAGTAACACAGAGATTTGAGGTGTCATATGTACAATCCGGATGGTTTATACCGTATATGGATTGACTTTTGCATTAAAGTGTAGTAGGTAAGGAACAACGGTGAGGTAGTGGTATGACTATTATATTCACACATATTGCACAGAATATTGCACAGTCAATAAATAAAAAAAACTCTAATATAATTGCACAGTGGTTGTTACAGGAGTTATTGTGGTTATAGTGCAGTATTATAGAGTCTGGTGGCAGCAGGAATGAATGACCTGCGGTAGCGCTCCTTCTTACAGACAGGGTGTCAACACTGCAAAGATAATCTAGAAATAAGTAAAGATATCTTAAATTAAGTGTATTTACCCTTAATTTTAGTAGGTAAGTAAGAGGATTTGCCAATGGAATTAGTATTTTTACTCTTAAAATAAGATAATTAGATAAAATGCATTTGAAATAAGACAATGCAATTGTTTTTTCTTATTTTAAAGGTAAATTATCTTGTTCCATTGGCAAAGTTTCTCACTTACCTCCTCAATGCAAGAATAAATGCACTTATTTTAAGAAAAAATGACTTATTAAGATTCACATTTTTTGCAGTGTAAGTCTTTCACTAAAGGAGCTGCTCAGCTCCTCTACAGTTAGAGTGGCCTAGTCAAAGTCTGGAACTACTCTACAGCCAATAGGGAACTGGATGGATAATTAAAATGGAAGAAATGTCACTTATTTGCTGAGCTTAGATGATTTGTGTCGGTCTATAGCATAAAATCCTACTAAATGTAACTTCTGCACTGTAACTATGGAGGCACTGGGTGGCGCTCCTGAGCTTCAGATACAAAAATGAATCTATTAACAAAGCTTTGTTTTCTGTTTTTTCTCTGGACTGTCAGGTTAGGAGGAAAATAACATTCCTACTTTTACAGACAGCAGCATCTGATCAAATCTTTTGAGTGAAATTTGCCTCAACATCTCCCTGTTTTGGCTGCAGATGGAGTCAAACATATGAGGAAGGAGGTCATTACTCTATTTGGATCCAGATGCCCACAGCCTCCACTAACCCAATATGCTTTTTTTCTGTGGATAAAAGTCCAAACAATGCCTACCTGCGTAAGTATTTAAAAAAAAATGTGCAGGTATTGTCGTTTATTCCTCTCTGTTGACAGTGACAGAACAAACACTTTGACCCCACAGCCTTTGATCCAACCTTTTCTTAATTGAGTCAGCACAGAGCAGAAACACTTCTCCCCTTCACATCCACTGAGCTGCATCTCTCCTCCTCATGGGACATGATGTGCATCGATCAGATTAGACTGGCTTTCTTGAAAAGGGATAAAAGAAAAGCTTTTCTGCTTGTTTTGAAGTCCTGGCTCTGCAAGCCGAGGGATGAGGGCAATACATTAGGGAGTGTAGAAGGATTAGGGCGTAATGGGATTTTAAAAGCGTCTCTCTGCATAATGTACACTCTACTTAACAATAGCAGATTATGTTGGAGATCAGACTTTTAAGGCCAAGTAGCCATTATCTGTGATGGTCAGTGTGACTGCACCTTTCACAGTATGATGAGCTTCCATTAGCTCCACAGACCGGTGATTATACCAGCCCCCCTTAGGACTGGCTCATCTTAAGTGATGCTCTGGTCAGTAGCTGAAAATGAGGTGTGGAGGGGGGGATGGTTGCCCTGGTAGGAAAATTCAAGTTCATCATGCTGTTCCAGAATCACTGGGCTTTGTTTGAATATTCCTTGAGTACCTCCAGCTCATGATTCTCTGCAGCTGCACCCTTTGATTGTGTTAGTATTGTATTCTGTGCAGAACCATGAACCACAAGTCACCTGCAAACAACTTAATTATGATACAGAAACCCACAGGACCGGCCATTATTAAGTGTTTGTTTCGACTTTGCTTTAAACATGTCAGTGCGTCTATAAATGCACAATTTAAATTGAGTTTATCCTAACAGCAAGAAATAAAGGAAGCACTTTATGGTGATTTATGAAGGAGCGTGGGGGATGCTGGGACTTTTTCCGAGGCAATTAAATGACCGCTCTCTGTCCAGAAAGGATATGCAGGCGTGCATTCCTCTCGTATCAGAGGCGATTCTTTCTGTTTGTTTTTCCACTTCAGACAAACAATGTGCGTACTGTACCTTTGTATCCCCGTCTGCTTGACGTATGAGGAGTGTTCTGTAAACTCAGCTGACCTGTCTGTGAAAGGTCTTATGAGAATCGACGTTTTCCTGCTTTTGTAGAGAACACTTCTTGTGGCCAAAAAAAACTTTTTTTGAAATAAAAATCATTAAAGTGTCACCTGTACTTTCATTACCCCCTCTTTGGTCAGTGGATTTAGATCTAGACTTTAATTTTTTTAATCGAACATATTAAATATCCTTTAATCTAAATCCTCCCATCGTAGCTCTGAATGCATGTTTTGAATTGTTGTCCTGCTGGAAGATGAAACCCTGCATGTCTCCAGTAATTTGCAGCCTCTAATTGGTTGTCTTTTAACTCCACACTTCAAATTTGTAGAAACACTGTAAAAAAAAACTTTTAATCTGAGAAAATTTTCTTAAAATAAGTGCATTTGTTTTTGAATTAAGCAGGTAAGTGAGACACTTTGCAACAAGACAATTTACATTTCAAATAAGAAAGGAAACTACTGCATTCTCTTATTTCAAGTGCATAATATCTAATTATCTTAATTTAAAGGTAAAATACTCCTTTCATTGATAGATCATCTTATTTACCTACTCAAAGTAGGCAGAGATGGCAAAAGTACTCATTTCCGTACTTGAGTAAAAGTACAGATACTTGTGTAAAAAATACTCTAGTAAAAGTGGAAGTACTGATTAAACTTCTTTACTCAAGTAAAAGTAACAAAGTACAGGCTTGTAAATTTACTTAAAGTATAAAAGTAAAAGTAGAAACCACTTTTTTCATGCCGTTGCCTACATTTTAAATGGATGTCTGCCAATAGGACTAGATCTCCGTTGTGTTCATTTTCAATCATCTCGTCGTCCATGCTACTATGCTAACGCCACCGCCACCAAGCTGCAATGATTTGCTGCGAATGAATACCGCCGAATCTGTCGATTCATCTTGTAGTGGTGCGTCAAATGCAACGTAGTTCCCATCCAATTAGATTGAATTTGGTATTGATGACGTGAAAAATAATAACGGTAACTCCATTGAAATGATTCAAAACTAAAGTAACGAGCCAATTTTTTTAAATGTAAGGAGTAGAAAGTACAGATATTTGTGTAAAAATGTAAGGAGTAGGAGTAAAAAGTAGTAAAGTAAAGTGAAAATATCAGAAAAATCTACTTGAGTACAGTAACGAAGTATTTGTACTTCGTTACTTCCCATCTCTGAAAGTAGGTGAATACACTTAATTTAAGAAATTTTTACTTATTTATGGATCGTTTTTGCAGTGTATTATGCTGCACTTACAGGTTCAGAGATATTTTTCCTCCATAGATTTCTGAGTTCAGTTTTGGTCTCACCTATGGAAGAGGATTAGTGCCACTGAAAAAAAAAAAAAAAGTTAACTGATTTTTAAATTTTATTTCAGTTTAACATGGGAAAAAAGTCAGAATTCTGACTTTTTTCTCAGAATTCTGACTTTAATCTCAGAATTCTGACTTTTTTCTCAGAATTCTGACTTTTTTATTGTCAGAATTCAGTCAGTCAGTCAGAATTCAGTTGAAAAAAAAGTCAGAATTCTGACTAAAAAGTCAGAATTCTGACTTTTTTTCCCATGTTAAACTGAAATAAAATTTAAAAATCATTTAACTTTTTTTTTTTCAGTGGACCTAATCCTCTTCCGTACTCACCTGATTGGAACAGATTTAGTTTTTTTAACTTTCTTTTTTCAATGGTTTTTCTTCTTGCGACTTTTCCACCGTGCCAAACTTGCAGAGTGAACAACCAATAGTTGGACATAATTCCTCCATTTGAGCCAGTGTGTTATCAATGCTCTCCTTTCCTGGATTCCCACTATAGGTGGACAGGTTAGCAGTTGGTCCAAATATAATGGTACTTTAACTGCTTTTAGCTTCCTCTCTGCCTGTTCTGCAGTGTCCCTTGTTCTTCATGATGCTCTTTGTTCCACTATGTTCTATCCAAACCTCTGAAGAACTTCACAGAACAGCTTGATTTATACTGAAATTACATTTCTGAAAAGTTGATTCCTATTAATGCCAGTTAATTGGTTGCACTTGGCTTTATTTAGGGACATCAGGATAAAGGATGCTGAATGCAAATGCCTGCTTCAGGTATAATCCCAACAACTGATATGAAAGCTTGTGGGTGTAACATGACAAAGGTTCATTGGTCTAAGTACTTTTTCAAGGCACTGCATGTTAAATAGCTTATGAGAAATATTTTCATGTTTTTATTTCCTTCTTTTTTCACTTTTTCCATTATTACCTTTCGTTTCTCCTGGTCAAATGCCTGCAGTTTCGGATTTCCGTTATTTGATGAATCCAGCAAGTTTTTAGGTTCAAATTCCTCACTAGCAGGTTTCAGCTTGGCACAATCTGACTGACATAAAGCCACAGGGGAGTCCCTGAGGTGAATAAAAGCAGACAGTTTAGACTGTCTGTCGCCACGTTTAACTCCAGTCGAGTCTGGTTCTGAGAGAGATGTTCTGCAAAGCTCCTGACACGCTCCACACATACTGTAACGTGATATAAATACAAAACCCCTGTTTGCAAACACTTCTGTTGCTATTTTTCTAGCTCTTTTGGTGGCAGCTCTTCTACTGGCTGTTATTGCTCTTGTATTTGTGGTGGTACCATACATCTACAGGTAAACATACATTTTACACTTTATGTCTTTACTGATTATTCTTCTAATAGAAAGCAGGTAATCTTGTTGTTCTTGCAGAAGGCGTTGCACATCCAAGTGTGTAAGTTTCATCTACCACCAAGATTCACTACGCTCCATGCATAATGTAAGTAACATTCTTCTTTAAACAGTGTGTTAAACTGGTATGTTTATAAATAGAGTTTAGTGGGTAAAGAAAGCTGTAAAATAAGGTTTAAAAAAAAACAACAAATGCATAAAAATGATAATGGTTTAAAAGGTCCATCACATTGCCTTAATCCAATATTTGCTAATTATTTTAATCAGCATGGTGTCCAGACTAAGAAGCACATTAAAACTGCTCCAAGTCTCCAATCATCAAGCCTTTTTGGAAGACACTAATGATCGAATGATTGATTCAAACGTTAGGAGAGCAGAGCTTTTATGAAAGCTGCCGCATCACTCCAGTCGTCTCTCTCAGTGGCAAGAACTGAGCATGAATAGCTCCCCTCATTGGACTAAGCAAGACGTCTCTATCTTCCATATGCCGTTTGCATGCCATGCAGATCCATCATGACATATTAACCCTGCTGTCTTCCTGCTCTGGCTCTTTAAACTGGTGCATGGAGGCCAGTAAATCGGCCTAATCCAGCAGTCCAGTGATTGACTGGCTGCCTTCAAAGAGAGGGAGGGGATCATTTTAAAAAGTCATGACCCTGATGGCCTTTTAATTTGTAGCATTCATCAGAGTTGAAGTATTTTATGTAAGATGTATAAATTTAATATTCAGTGGGATTTATTGTGGATACATCTGGGCATAGGCAAGATAAAACATGTTCATCCTATAGGTATTCATACTTTACATTGAATTAGGGGTCTCAAACTCAAACTTTAAGGTAACATTAATTACTTGCTTAATGTGCAACCCTGCTGTGTCATGAACCAAGGACAGATGGACCCAGTATTCAAGGAGATACAGTCAGTAGGAAAGTTCAAAAGGTTCATTAAATGAAAAACAAAACTAAAAGGGGAACTGCTAGGATCTGTGGCACGCGGCAACCGCAGGCGGGGGGTGGGGCACCGCCCAATCTCAGATACTCTGGTTTAACAGTCCAGTCCAAGATGTCCCCAGCAGTCCCAGAGGTCTTGCAGGAGAGCCAATCCTGGAAGGGATCCAGAACAGACAGGAAAGACAGAACAGGATCCAGATCAGGCTGGAACAGACAGGTGGCAGGATCCAGGCTTCCAAACATCATAGAGCTCCCAGGTGGGTTCAGAGTCTGAGAGAGTTCCGAAGCATGACCAGATGGTCACGCACAGGAGCAGACAGGATCAGGTGCAGATGAGCAGGCTCAGTGGAAGAGGGTAGCCGAGACAGGACGTGGAACCAGAACTTGATGCAGGACTTTAAACTGGTCTCCTCCTTTGAGCCAGGCTTACTTGGATAAAAACTGAACCTGCCCCCATATTCAGCGAAAAACCCAGAGGACTCCATGGGGGAGGAGCGGTGGATGATCAGTAGATGAGACAAACACTAAAATACTCTTTCCACTGGCTGCTAGGTTCCAGGACATGAACCATGAAATCAAACTGAACAGACAGACTGACAGAAAGACTGTCTTGGTCTTGCCCATGTCAGAAAGACTGACATGGGCAAGACCAAAGAGCTTTCTACGCACATCAGGGACAAGATTGTTGATCTGCACAAGGCTGGGATGGGCTACAAGAGAATCAGAAAGCAACTTGGAGAGAAAAGATCAACTGTCGGTGCAGTTATCAGGAAATGGAAGAAGCACCACACCACCGCCAACCTCCCTCGGTCTGGGCCTCCACACAGGATCTCGCCTCGTGGGCTGTCCCTGATCATGCGAATGCTGAGGAATCATCCTAAAACCACAAGGGGGGAACTGATGAATCAACTGAAGGCAGCTGGGACCACAGTTACAAAAGAAACGGTTGGTAACACACTACGCCGTCATGGATTGAAATCCTGCAGCGCACGCAAGGTCCCCCTACTCAAGAAGAAACATGTACAGGGCCGCATGAAGTTTGCCATTCACCACCTGGACGACTCAGAAGAGGCCTGGAAGAAGGTGATGTGGTCAGATGAGACCAAAATAGAACTTTTTGGCCTAAACTCAACTCGTCGTGTTTGGAGGGCAAAGAACACGATCCACACCGTCAAGCATGGTGGTGGCAACATCATGCTTTGGGGGTGCTTTTCAGCCAAGGGGAGGGGACAACTCCATCGTATTGAGGGGAGGATGGACGGGGCCATGTATGGTGGAATTCTGAACCAACATCTCCTTCCCTCAGTGAGAGAGCTGAAGATGGGTTGAGGATGGGTGTTTCAGCACGACAAAAACCCTAAGCACACCACCAAAGCAACAAAAGAGTGGCTGAAGAAGAAGCGCATCAAGGTTCTGGAGTGCCCTAGCCAGTCTCCAGACCTGAATCCAATTAAAAATCTTTGGAGGGAGCTTAAAATTCGAGTTGCCAGGCGACAACCTCAGAACCTGAATGATTTGGAGTCTGTCTGCAGGGAGGAGTGGGACAACATCCTTGCCGAAATGTGCACAAACCTCGTCACAACTATAAAAACCGTTTGACATCTGTGCTGGCCAATAATGGCTTCTCTGCAAAAAATTAACATCAATTTTAATAAATTCATATGATGTGATTTTCTGGAATTTTATTTGGGATTCTGTCTCTCACTTTTAGAATGTACATATGATTAAAATTATAGATCATTGCATTCTTTGTAAGTGGGCAAACCTCCAAAATCAGCAAGGGGTCAAATACTTATTTCCCCCACTGTATACCACTAGTATATAAAGATATACTAGTGGTGTCCAGTGGTGTTCACAGACTTTTTGAAGGTCAGGGGTGGGGGAAAAAAAAGAAAAAGGGGACACATAGAGCGTCCTGTATAATGCCATTTAGCTCGGGTTTTAGCTTCAGAGAGGTCACTTATGCCTGTGTTTCTTAACAACTGGTCAACAAGGGAAGGCGACCATGTCCCTTCCCTGCATGCATTTCGTCACCTTAGACAGCTGGAGATAGGCCCCAGCTCATCCATCCATCCATCCATCCATCCATCCATCCATCCATCCATCCATCCCCAAATGAATGGATTTCTAAGACCCACTCTGGAGTGGGGGTTGAGTGCTTAAATCATTTAATCTCACGACTTTCTTATATTTCTGCAGAACGGTACACATGATTGTGCGACTGCAGATAACACTGGTGAAGCCAAACCCTCACGTCTGCTCTCCTTGGACGCTTTCCGAGGGTATGTATGCCATCAACAACCATTCTTTTTATCGGTCTATCACCACATGCAGTTCATCCGCATACTAATTCTGTTTAAAGCAGTCAAAGGCATGATGAAGATCTACAGGCCCTGTGTAATATAAATGACATGGGTCACAGTCTGGCCACATGCTCCCTCAAGCTATTGTTATGAGGCGGTGTAGCTTTGGGCAGGATTTCTGATATGAGTTTGCTGCTGATTTGGAACAGAATGTTTCTGTTGGACAGGAGTGATGCATGTGATTGAATCTGCGCTCCCTGTTCGCCTTAATTGAGGCCTGGGGGTAGACACAAAGCACGCCTCTGTGGAAACAGGATGCTGGTGTGGCTTTGACCTCCCCCTCGCCAAATAATTGATGTAATATTACCATCAACATATCAGCACACATCCACACGGTCATAGATCTCCTGCCAAACCAAAAAGCAAGAGGAAATTCAGCCGGACACGAATCACATCCAGCAGACCATTGCCTTCATTTCCAGCTGTGGCTCCTCTTTGCAGGAAAACCAATTTGAAACTGTTGTGCACATATTACAAATTTATAATGTAACATTTCAAAAATATTTTACGAGCCAAATCTGGGAAAAATAAATTTCAGCTTCTGAATTTTTCTATGACTTAAAGGAATAGTACACCCAAAACATGATTAGCCTTCATTTTCTACTCACCCCCATGCTGAACAACACTCTGGAGTACTTTTTTGATATCTCAAATGCATCTGGAGATCTGGGAGGCTTCTTGCTGTCTGCTGACATTCAAATAATGGAGGTCTATGGTGCCCAAGGCAGAAAGGTCCATAAAAGTCCACAAAAAACGTGTCAATATTCCTCCATACTGCTCGTCCAATGTATTCAAAGTGTCCTGAGTTGGTAGCGTCCATAATTTACTCGAAACGAAGTCATTTAGAATGTTTTTAGAGCATAAACAGTAGTGTATAGGATTTCCTAAAAGCGCGTTCACAAGTCTACGGAAACCGCGGCAGACCAAACCAGATGAAAGTGCGCAATCGCATAAACTACTGTTTATGCTCTAAAAACATTCTATATGACTTTGTTTCGAGTAAATTATGGTCGCTACCCACTCAGGACACTTGGAATACATTGGACGAGCAATATGGAGGAATATTGACATGTTTTTTGTGGACTTTTATGGACCTTTCTGCCTCGGGCGCCATAGACCTCCATTATTTGAATGTCAGCAGACAGCAAGAAGCCTCCCAGATCTCCAGATGCATTTGAGATATCAAAAAAGTACTCCAGAGTGTTGTTCAGCATGGGGGTGAGTAGAAAATGAAGGCTAATCATGTTTTGGGTGTACTATTCCTTTAACCTAAAAACTCTAGTTTAAGATCACAGGTAGTTTTTATGTACTGATGTCCTGACAGATGATACGGGAAATGACAGTTAATCAAACTGTGACTCAGCGGGGAAGATTAACACCGCAGGTGTCTCCTCAGCCCTGTGACTTATGATCCATAACTCTGATGAGTTACAACTTTCTGCAGAGAACAGACACATCCGTCACCTGCTATAAATGCTGAGACATTTCTGAAAGCAAAAAGGCTTTCCTTCTGAAAGCTTTTTCTGCTCATTGCTCAGGCTCTGTTGACATGATATACAGAGAAAACTGGGTATTGCTGCACGTTAATTTTATAAAAAGGATTTGTTTTTTTTAATCTTGTGCCACATTGCTAAAAGCCTTTCGTCAGGTTTTCTTCTCTGCTGAAAATCTCACCGTCAGTCGTTAGCTGCGACACAACAACAGAAGGAACAGCCATTACAATAACACCGGGGGCTTAGAGTGTCATTAACACCAGCTGGCTGACTCATTGTGTGCCTTATTTTAAATGAGATCCGGGTTTTCTGATCGAGTTTCATGCATCATTAGACAGACAGAACCTTGGCTCCTTTTTAACTCCTGTTATAATCTATTCAGAAAAACAAAAGGAGTGTCTGCCGGGAGGCGGGAACCTCTCTGGAGAGGTTGTCAGTCTGTCTCTGGGCTCCACAGACATACATGCACGTATTCATACCCAAAGACTAAGAGAAGCTATTTAACCTGGCAGCCATATTACAGTACAATAATATTTGAAAAATGCTTTTTTTTTTTCTTTCTTTTTAACAGTGTCCTGTCTGGCAAATAATTGTCATGATGCCAAAAAGAGTCCAACAGATTTTACTTTCCCTAGTGGAGCAGTACAGCAATTGCCATATTGCTCCACTTGTTTCATGCATATAAATTGCTTTATTATAATTATGCAGGGAGTTTTACAGTTTATAATGACACTGCAATGTAAATAGAACAGAAGAGGAAAAACAGAAGAAGAAAAAGAAAAGAAAAAATTGAGAAAAGATGAAGGAAAGAGGAGATAGAAAGGAGACAATAACAAAACATTTTCAGTCTGCTTCATCACCTGCAACGAGATGCAAAAAGAACAGCACAACCAAAAGACATGGTACGAGACATACAATAAAGCAACACCTTGAAACTATCGCTGAAGTAATATTATTTAGTCTGGCATGTACTCTATGTTACCTGAAGATTTCTTTCCTATCTTCAAGAAAATGTTTGTAGAGAACCCATCCATGCACAGAGAGAACATGCTAACTTTATACAGACAGACTGGGATTTGAACAATAGTAAAACTACAGTATGAAAACCTTCACTTTGGATTACAATGAGAAATCACATGCAGATCAAGATCACAACGATTTTAGGAGCCCTTAAATTGTTTGTTTGATTTGTTTTAATATATTGTAAAAGCTTCATTAAAGAAATAGTAAGTATTATTGATTCCAACTTTTAGATTTGATCCGACATTTGATTATAAACCACAGATGTTTTAATCGGACCGCGGTTCCTTAATACTCTTTTTCCATTTGGATATGGAATCAATTTTGTTTTAGTGTTGTTAAAAGCAAAAACACGTTTTGTAAATTTTGAAGAAATAAAAACACATTTTGTTAACTGAAATTTAAAAAAAAACTTTGAATTAGGTTTAAATAAACAAAATAATTCAAGAGTATTCATTTCTTTTTTTTTATTACTAAGATTTTATGATTTCAGTTTTTTTTATTTTATTTTATATTTTCCATAAATGATTCCTAAATGCTTCCAGGACTCCACCATGATCTACCTGTGGTGAGCATGTCAAGCATTATGGTGGGATCATGCTTTGGAGTGAAGAAAACTAACATTAGTCAATTTATTCATTATTGAATGCAGTAATGAGCTGCTTAGTGTTGCAGTGGGTAGCACTGCTGCCTTGCAGCAAGTTCCGGGTTCGATTCCCAGCCTGGGGTCTTTCTGTATGGAGTTTGCATGTTCTCCCTGTGCACGGATGGGTTCTCTCTGGTTACTCCCGTTTCCTTCCACAGTCCAAAAACATGACTGACATGAGGTTTGCTGCATCTATAGCAGGTGTTCTCAAACATTTCAAATATTTTTATTTATATTTCAAAATATATATTTACTTGAATCTATGTTTATCTATACATTTAAGGGGAGTAATTGATTTCTGAATGCTTTTTCATGACATTTGATTATTTAATTTATAATTTTAAATGATTTTAACGGTAGCTGCACAGAAGGTTCCGGGTTCAATCTTTCTGCATGGAGTTTGCATGTTCTCCCTGTGCATGCATGGGTTCTCTCAAGGTACTCTGGCTTCCTCCCACAGTCCAAAAACATGACTGTTAGGTTAATTGGTTTCTCTAAATTCTCCTTAGGTGTGAGTGTGCGTGTGAGTGGTTGTTTTTCCTGTTTGTCTCTGTGTTGTCCTGCGACGGACTGGAGACCTGTCCAGGGTGGATCCCGCCTCTCGCCTGTAGACAGCTGGCACCAGCACACCTCGCGACCCCAACTGGAATTAAGCATGACAGAAAATGGATAGATGGATGAATGCAGATTTTATTAAAATGTTTGCACCCAGTTTTTCTTCCTAAAAATGATCAGTTTTTAGTTTGTTTTCATTATATTTCTATCATAGAAAACACATCTCTTTAACAAAATGATTAAAAGCCCAAACTCACCATGATAATTATCCTCCTGATACTGTACGTGTGTATTGATGCTTATAAGTGCTTCATAACCGGTTTCACAGCTGCAAAAGAATCATTTATACTCAGTCCTACATATTAATTATGTCTTTTGGTGGATAAACAAATGCTCTTTGGAGAGCTTCACAGAGATATTAACAAGCTTAACTTGATTACAAGCAAAACAAAAAAAAGGCCTGCAGTCTTTGAATGCAACGCCAAACAAAGACTTCTCCTCATATATCATATTAGCCTTTAATTATTTCCCCTCATCCATAATTAGTTTCCTCACAGCAGTTACAGTGTAATAAAGCTCTCGTTTGGAATCAGACAGCTGGGTGTTTTTAATTAAAAAGATGGCCAGTAAGTGGTGAGATTGCAGCGATTTTTACAGGGTGTCATCTGGCTGCGGGGGTTTAACCTTTGTCTATGTTACTATGGCAACTAATGGATATGTTCGTCAAAATTTAACCGGTAGTCCCGGTGTATTTATGTGTGCGTATTTGTGTGAGACAGAGAAAGTGCCTGCTAGCACGTGTGGGACGGTTTTACTCTGCTTTTATAGCCCTTTGGAGATGATAGCGGACGATTAAAATCTTGTATCAGCAGGTTGGGGCTAAAAGAGCAGTAATGGCTTTGGTGCACCTCTTAATTGAATCCAGACAGAAAAACAAGAGGAGGCAGCGATAGATACAGTGCACCTTATCAGACGGCCCCGTTCTCAGAGCTTGTCCTAATCTCTTTATGGCCCCCAAAGTAACTCTTATTTCTTTTTTGTTTTGATTGAATTGAAAAGCACATAAACCTGTTAAAAAAAAATAAATCTCCCCTGCAGGTTTGTGTTGTGTAATGGCCTCTCCTCCTGTTTTCAAAAATGTTTCCTATCCTGTGCCCAACTCAGTGAAGCCTTCCATCACCGAGGCTGTGTTTCAGCAGCTTTGGCCCAATGCTAAAGCATAAAGTGTATCATATATTAGGCACAAAGTCTTTAGTCAGCAAAGCTGCCTGAGGAGATCCAGAGGACAAGCGCTCATTTCCTGAGTAATTCATAATGCTTAGATTGCATTACCCAGCAGTTGGACTTGTGACACAATAAAAAGCATATTGTCTGAGTTGTCCAGCTTCAACTCATGGGTTTATGTGATATTATGATCTCACTTTTATTCTCTTTGTTTTATTGTTTCTCTACTAGACATTTCTATAATATTTCATTGTTTGTTTCTATTAAGCCTCGCAGTGCCACGTCAAAGTATTGGCTTCGTACAGATCTTTTTTCTTTTTTTTTTTTGTTACAGTGAAATATTCAGAGGTGGAAAGGGTACCGTACTAAAAAATTGTAATTGAGTAAAAGTATCTTTACTTTACCTAAATTCTACTCAGAGTAAAAGTAAAATTACCCATCTCAAAATTTACTCAAGTAAAAGTACAAAATTACTTCATTTAAAATGTAATTTGAGCAGAGGCGTAGCCAGAAAATGTTTATAAGGGTGGCCAGGCAATAACCAGTGTATATAGGGGTGGCCCAAAGTGGATCTGCGCCAAAACCTCATGGTCAATCTACACTGTTCCAACAGGAAAATTAACGAGCAAAACATCCGTATTTTCTAAATAAAGAATGTATGAAATAAACTATACTTTCCCCAACCCTTTGCTAACAAATAGACGCATATATCCAAACATCTTTGCTTTCTAGACAAAAGGTATAGTGGATAAAATTATTTGAGGTTTGAGTTCTGGGGTGAACATCTTTTCCATTGTCATTACTTACTTACCTACTTTTATCAATAATCATTCTGCATAAAATTGATATTCACAACCACTAATATTGACATAAATTTATTATTAAGTTTTTATTAAAACAGTTATTTATCTATGATTTCACTGAAGACTCCTGGATGACTTGCGGTGATGCATCATTTCTACTTTACCCCATAAAACACAAAATCTAGTTCTGAAAAGAGCATTAATTCTGTATTTATCATATTTAATGTTAGTATATTGGTGTACATAATCAACCACAGTGTTTTTGTTGTCAAGTAATTGATAATATATGAAAAATTAAAGTGTACTGAATATTCCAGTTGAGAGTATTAGTGCTGCCTATGTCTGAATTAGAGGGGGAAAATGGTAGGGGTGGCCACAGGGGTGGCCAATGATTGGCTAAGGGTGGCCATGGCCACTCCTGGCCCCCCATCTAGCTCCACCCCTGAATTTGAGTAAAAGTTACTTAGTTACTTTGAGTTATTTAATGCAAAAAAAGGATGAGTCATGAATTGAATTGAGCACAAGGTGTTTTAATTGATTTCAAGGCGTATTTCAGTGGCCATCCACACTTGCAAAAGATCAGCTGGGCTAAAGATCATACTTCCTCACAGCACAAGGACAGTCACAACCTGAACCATAAAGTGCAAACAATTTTCAATCCTGCTGTCCAACAGACACCATGATAACTAACTTACCGCCACATTTTTTCGTAAATTGGATGTTGATGTTTTAAAAGCCGAAAGCTCCGTTTTGCTGGGCAGGCACATGTTGCACTGCATTATCACATTGTTCCCTTTTGTGCATTTGAAAACAAATAATCCTTCCAAATATGGCCAAGGGTTTTTCTGGCTTTCGTCTCCAGAATATGTTTCCTCTTCAGGCCTTTCCTCATCCATACTCCCTAAGTTGTGATTAGCAACTGCCATCTTCCGAAGCGCAGCACTGGATTATGAGACGATACAAAGGGTTAATGCAAGGCAGGGCCACATTTCATTTTTTCATCATCAGTATTTTTTTTTTTTTTTTTACTCAGTAACATGAGGGGGTTCTAAATGTAGCAAAGTAAAACTACTTAGGTTAAAATTTACTAGAGTACAAGTAAAAATTACATATTTCAAAAACTACTCAGAAAATTACAAATTACTCATAAAAAGTACTCAATTACAGTTATTTGAGTAAATGTAATTCATTACTTTCCACCCCTGGGAATATTTTAGATAATTAGATTCCAACAGACAAGTCTTTTCTGTGCAAATGCATGAAGCAGTTTTCCAGATTCTGATTTCAGCTCCAGCATGTGTGGAAATAATCCCCCTAAACCCTAATAAATGGTGAATGTTTCACCAGAAGTTCGACACTGACTGCCATCAAGTGTTTACCATCTCCGCTAATGAGTCTCTGTTACCTCTTTGGAGCAATTCTGATTCACTTTACGTAGATTAAATATTCGTCATTTTAACAACCTCACAGTGCTAAAGTGTAAAGTTTTAAAATTAGAGTACAACTAATTAAAGAATCGGAATGGGTTTTAATTAAGTTAGTTTAAAAATCTTTGAACGAAAATTTTCTTTAGACACTTTTTTATAGTCTTAGGTACCCTGATGTGTTCTGGGTGTGAACTTTATAGGAGCTCTTTGTCGACTCCCATATAAGTTAGCTTTGTCTAGTTTTGATAACATTGTTTACCTTTGGAAATATCTGGACACAGTGATTTACAATATTAGATACTATTCTTTAAGTCTGATTTACTCCATTTAATTCAGTCTATTCTCCTTTTGCATCATATATTACTAAAGTGAACACTTACCTTTGTTAAATCCTTGCAGGTTTGCTCTCACACTGATGGTGTTTGTGAACTATGGTGGAGGAGGCTACTGGTTCTTCCAGCATGCACCATGGAACGGTGAGGTGAAGGACAGAACATGCATGCATTTACTGAACCTGAACAGATTGTGCTCTACATGCTGAACACCCGATGCTGCAAAACACAAACAATCTTTTCTTTGCATGAACTATTGTCACCATTCTTCATCAATGGAGTCTGAGAGGACATATAGGGGTTTAGACGCACACAGTGATTTTTTTAATTATGATATGTGGACGTTTCTGTCAGAACTAGACAGAAAGAATGCACATACTTAAGAGCAACATAAAGCGACCAACATATCTGTCAATTTCTTTGAGTGTGGGAAGGAGCCAAACTATCCTATAATCAGAAGGAAATAAGAAGCAATTGAAATAAGACTAGCATGTTAGATAAGTTACTCATCTTTAAAAAATAAACATTGATCTTTTTGCTGCTATGCTTTTAGTTTAGATTTTTTTTTTGTTTCATAGCTGAAAATGTTTAGATTAAACACTTTTAATGACAGAACTCCAATTTTATGGCCTGATCTTCAAATTATAAATAAGAGGCGCTAATTTGCATGTGCAGTTTTTTAGTAAATGCAATACGAGGGGGGGTTGCATGTGAAGTACAAAGACGTGCAAACTTATTGGTTCCATTAAAATGAACAGACTGGGCGTTCTACAGGCAGTTTGAAAGAGAATGATTCAGGTTCAAAGCCATGAAGATGGAGGCAAAATTATTATATTCATAAAAAATCATATTCACCATGCCCCTAATATCTAATTCTTTGAACAAAAGTAAAAGAATCTAAAACGTAACTGGGCTCCATGTATAGTTATATTTTATTAAATCGAGGGAGAAAAGAATCTGTTTTGATACAGACACCCCCTTCTGACTTTCTTTCAACATGATTTTTTTTTTTTTTGTTATTCTTTAAGGTCCACAGTTATTCATAGAATAAATCCCAATAAAATAACCTTTGTTTGCAATGTAAATTTAGGAAAGTTCAAGAGCTGCTTCCTGCTTTTTTTAAGTGTAATTACCTGCCAAAGTCTAGCAAACCTTGTATTTTCTAGAAGCTTGTAGGTTTTGGTTGGTGAACGTCATGTTTTAATAGAAATGGTACAAATAACATAAAATGGCCAAAGATTGAAAATATCCTGTTGTCTATACGGTAAACTTACAAAAAGATTATTCAGATAATTGCCTGGTTTAAGATAAGAGACAAGAAAACTCTCCATCATGCCCAACAGCTTTTAGTTTTCATCCATTACTGTCCGTATTTTAGTATCCTTGTTGGGTTGCTGGTGAATATCTCCTCTTGACCAAGAGGCGGTTGACAACCTGAAAAAGTTGCCCCACAGAAAAGGAAAATATGCTTGTTAATAAACATTTGTATCTAGTATCGATGTAGAGTAACCATTATACACTGCAAAAATCTAAATCTAGATAAGTCAATTTTTTCTTAAAATAAGTGCATTTGTTCTTGAATTGAGGAGGTAAAAGAGATATTTTGCCAATGGAACAAGACAATTTACACTTAAAATAAGAAAACACAATTCCATTGTCTTATTTCAAGTGCATATTATATAATTATCTTAGTTTAAGACTAAAACTACTCATTCCATTAGCAAACTATCTCATTTACCTACTCAAATCAAGGGTGAATACACTTAATTTAAGAAATTTTTACTTATTTGTAGATCGTTTTTGCAGTGTAACTGTCATTCATGTTTGTCAGTGGGTGAGAGCTGGAGTACCTGGAGAGAACTAACGCAAGCACAAGGAGAACAAAAGAAACGGATATGGATTCAGTTCAGTTTATTTATAAAACATCAATATATCACACATGCTTTCCTTTAAGGAATCTTCTATAAGAACAACAGATTCTAGGTTAGGTATATACATTCCAGCTGATCCCAAAGAAGTCGAGAATAATCTGAACATTTCTCATTACAGGTTATATCAGGATTCTTGAGTACACTCAAAAATACGATGCATGTAATATTTAAAAGTGTTTTAGATCCGGCCTAAACAAAAACTAACAAAAAAAACATAAAGAAATACATAAAAACTGTAAATAATGGGAGAAAATTATAGCTAAATATAAAATTGAACTCTGTGTTTATAAAAAAATGACTAAAACATACTAAAATTATAGATTTCTACCCTTTGTTTTTTTTGTTTATAATTTGTTTATAATCTATTATAATTTTTTAACTTGTATCTTATTTTGAATTTTTATTACTTAAATGCTCATTTTCTAAAACACTTTACTTTGACCTTGTTGAATCCTGTGCCTTTAGTTTAACCATAGTATAAATAAACTAAACCTATTTCTAGAACCAATGAAAGCTAAACTAAAAGCATAGAACATTTTGATTAATAAAAACTAGCAAACTCATTCTACAAACAAATTAAAACTAACTGAATTCGAGTAAATCGTTAAATGGTTACAGCTAAATAAAACTAAACCAGGATGGAAACTGCAAAACAATGATAAACTTGTTCTGAACCTGTTTTTGTTTACAGTGCAGGAACTGAATAAGTGTGAATACAGAGCAAAAACACAATGGGAAAACAGTAGCAGTGAATTATTGTGCATAAGTTGCCTTAATTTTATTATTATTACCACTCGTTTTGCATATTTGCCTTGTTCTTCTTTGATTGCACATTTCCTAATAATCTGCACCCTAGTTGTGTGTTACTTAGAGCTGCTGTAACGAGTGGATTTCTCCATCCTGAGATCAATAAAGTCTGTCTTATCGTATCTAGGAGTACTTAAAGAAAAATAAATAATTAACAGCCCACAACTTTGTCATTCTTTCAGCTATCAAGTTGCTGAATGTTGTTGTAGCCTGTTGCCCAACTGGGTTTTAGATTATTTAGTCTTTCTATCCTGCCCCCAAAACCATGAGCTTAGCAAGTCATGTATTTAGGTATTTTTCTAAAAAATAAATCTAACATTTTTAAACAAAACAAAGGATCCCTGAATGAGAAGACTTTTAAAAGCCTAATTGAAGCCGTTTGTTAATAACCTCACTGATTGTTGCAGGTTTAACCGTGGCAGATCTGGTCATGCCCTGGTAAGTATACCCTGATATTTCCCGCTCCTATGACACCCTGCGTGAATATTACATGTTGAATAAATTCCTGGTGTTGTGTCTTGCAGGTTTGTTTTCATAATTGGGACTTCGGTGGTTCTGGCCTTCAGCTCCATGCAGAGGAGAGGAGTGAACCGCCTGCAGCTGCTGAGAAAAATCACCTGGAGGACAGTTGTGCTGATGATGCTCGGCTTCTGCTTCCTCAACTACTCTCCCAGAGACGGCCCATGTAGGTGTAGAACAAGCTGACAGATCACACAGAAGGCTCTTTAAACTGCGCGTTTATTTTTATTCCAGTGTCTTTACAAAATATGGGTCTGGGTCATTCAGTAAAATACCTGATGAGTTTATGATTAAAGCTAAATCTCCTGAGCTGAGATGGTGCTGAAAATCTCCATGGGATGCATAGTGGCACCCTTTTACGCATTATCTGTGGCGCTAATGGACTTTCCTGCACGGCTGTCAGAATAACTGGGTTAAGGAAAACGTTGTTGTGGAGATGCAGTCAAGGTCTAGCAACTGGGGACGTTTAACAGCAGCAAAAACAACCGCTATTTGGTAATGGGCGATTACAAACAGATAGAGTTACAGCTGGACTCTGCTGATCACAACAGCTCAGAGACTTTCACCATAAACGCTGGCTTTGCCCTCCGTCTCCAAGGGCGACTCTTGGCTTTTCAGTCCCACCGTTTCATCTAATAAGGGAATGGAGTTTCATTGGCTCTGTATGTTCAACCCTTTCAATGTCATCCTGAAGAGAAGGAGGTGTTAACCTTTATCAGAACCAATGACTCACTTAAAATAAACGTTCAAATAGCGGAGCCAATCAGGTTCATTTCAATGACAGAATATATATTTATATCCTGAATATTCATTACATAGTAGAAAATGATATATTTTAGATTTATAATAACTTGAATTATGTCTTAGACTGATATAAAAATATTTTTTTTTTATTTTCTTATTTCATTCCATTGCAGTTAACCCTTTAAAGCCCGATCCAAGAATAAAACAAAACAGAAAATTACTTTTTTTTTTTTGGTTTGAAGTCCTTATTTGGCTTTTTAACAAAATATGTAAAAAGAAAAAACAGAAAAACATTTTTGATATTAATAATTTATTACTATGCGATAAGTCAAGATTATTTTTTGTGTAGTCTTCTACTGGCTGTTATCAGGTATATCTGATTGTGTACAATAGGATTTTGAGCAAACTTTTTACCATTAAATTATGCAAAAGGTGTCAGACGCAAAACATTTCAGAAACCGTATGTATCAAATATGATACATTTGGCATTACAGGGTTAACAAAAAGTCACTGACACCCTCCACAGGTAGAGTCAGGAATAAAAGGTTATGGCGAAGAACCTATCTGGTCTAAGTGTAGTTATCAAGCTTTTCAGTAGCTGCACCCCCCACGCTTGAAAGGGCCGGACCCATGACTTTAAGAGTATAGCAGGATTTACTCAGACAAAGCAGTTGAGACTTTTTCCGTTCTTTTTATTTCCCCATTTTGTGGTTAGTCTTAACAGCAGTCAGGTAAAAACCTCCGGACAGGAAGACAGTTATGCTTGTTAGTGAACATATACTATTGAAGACAAACTATAAATTAAATCAAAATACTTGAATCAATCTAATCTTCATATCCACATGACAGTTTTACAAAATGTACCACAATATTGCACCTTGCCCAGACATTTAACCTTAAATACCATAAAGCACAGTGATGTTATGAGATGAGCCGAGGCTTCGAGGCGTGTGTCGAGTAATGGAGGGGGCGTTTCCCTGAAGCGCGTGTCGAGGCGTGATTCATTTAGGGGAGGGGCAAAAATTTATGACGTCCGAGGCCTCGCTACCGTGAAACCACGTGACAAGAAATTTGACAGGCATCTAAACAGCCTCAGTGTTCAGTCAAGATGTGGGAGTTTGGGTGAAAGTTGCTGTCAGCTGGATAAAGTTTGGATAGATTCTAAGGATAGATTGGTTGTTTTTTCAACCAATCTAGTTGGTTAAAACTAATTTGGTTAGAATAAACAATGTAATGATAAAAATTTGAGGAAACGACCGGAAAAAGTCAGTGTTAACACGTCATTTTTAATTAGTATTTTCCTTTCTAATATGGTTGCGTCATCTGTAAGAGACAGGCTTTCACTCTAGAGCTTGATGGTTCAAGACCTGTCTTTGAATTTTTGAAAGTTGGGATTAAACTTAATTCTTTTGGCTGATGAGACTAATTTGCATTGTTTTGCCCAAGTAAAAATATAGATTGGGTAAATGAGGTCGGTTTAGCCAAAAGATTGGTTGAACACAACTTCCAACCTGATTAAAATAAAAAAACGTGGAAAAACTAACATGTTTGAATAAAAATGACTAACACCTTTCATTTTGCTCATCATTACCCAATTTGCACAAACCCTTTCACTGTCTGCTTGAGTTTATATCACTAAAATGGCAGAAAAACTGTGCACCTTAAATGATTGTTTTAAGAAATTTTACACCAACCATTAATAATTTCAAAGAGCCTAAAAGGGGGGAAAAAAGAACAGTTGCAAAAAAAAAAATAATAATCACAGATTTTATTACAAACTGTAGTTCTGCTGTCCACCAGTAGGTGGTGACATGTTCCCATGAAGCCTCATGAGCTTTGGGGATCATTGAAGCAAATTGGCCAAACGGCTCAATGCCTCATGAGGCTTCATCTCACCATCACTAGCACAAGCACAACCTGATAAAGCGCAACATGGATACACATTTCCCAAATTATTTACACCACTGCAGACATTTTCAAATCAATGAGCATAAATCAAATGAGGAGGACTCCACTCAAATTACACATAATTAAGGAGCAGTAGCAGTAAGATCCTATAAAATTCAGATTTCTTACCGGCTGTCTCTTCAGTTTTTTGACATGGGCCCTCAATTCTCGGCAGCTACTTTTCAGCACGAGTGTCTCACACAACTTTCAAGAAATTAGCAGCTTCTTCTTCTTCTTCTTATGAGGTTTTAAGGCGGTTGGCAAACTTGTGAAATGTGCATTACCGCCACCAGCTGATATGGAGTAAAGCAAGGAAACAGGAAACGATTCACCCCAGAAACAAAAATAAAAAATAAAAAATCCTGTGTAACTTAACCCAACATAATAAATACAAAATCACATTTGCCCTTATAATTTTAATTTAACTTTAAGTCATCGTCACTCTGCCTGTTTCTGATGGTGATATTAGCAGCTGCTTTCCTAATTGTCATTTATGCTTTCACCAATGTGAGGCAAAGCATTTCAGGTGTGCACACTAATAGCCCCGCCCTGGGCTGCAGCCAATTAGCAGGTCAGTGCATATTCATGGAAAGTTAATTGGAAGGAAAAAATGCACTTAAAAAAGGTGCATCCTCTAGAGCAGGCATCCCCAAACTCGGTCCTCAAGGCCCCCTGTCCTGCAGGTTTTAGAGGTTTCCTTGCTCCAGCACAGCTGATTTTAATTGAAAGCTGATTAACAGGCTTTTGGTCTACTGCAATCATTATAACCAGCTGTGCTAAAGCAGAGAAACCTCTAAAAATTGCAGGACAGCGGGCCTTGAGGACCGAGTTTGGGGATGCCTGCTCTAGAGGCTTGTGAAGCAAATCTATTCAAGTTTTTAGGGAAGATTTTTTAGAGCAGCAGGAGTTGGTGCTTCAAGGGCCTCCACACAAAGCTGTATCCAACGTATGGATTGTTAACATTCCCCTGTGTAGAGCTACGGTTAAACCTAAACATCAGACACATTTTACCTGAGCTATGGAGAAAAATGACAGGACTAACTCAGAATAATCCAAATATGATATTTATTGTTGCATTTAACTCTGAAATCAAGGTACCAGGGAGTAAAAATAAAGGATTTACCTTTTGGAAATGTTGATAATAAATAAAAGCTTTTGGAGTGCACCTTCAGTTATATGGAAACAATAATGTTAGAATGAAGAAATCATTTTATAGTAAAGTGGTTGCAGTGCAGCTCAAAAAGCAAGGCTTTAAACTCTATAGCAGCATTGGTTTTTTTAAAACTTTATAAAAAACAAAAACTGAAAATTGAAACCTTTTTTTGCAGTGCCAATGATTTTTTTCTGTTTATGATATTGCTGAAAGTGCTCAGCCACTGAGAATAGACGGTTTTCTCCTAACTGATATTGAACATCAAAATAAGGGGATGGTAAACTTTCCAAAAGCATCAATTCCTCAAAAACGTAACAGTTTGCAGCTTTCGTTCGCCTTGCGGCTGCAGTTAAGTGTCAGCTCTTGGAGCAGAGAGCTGCAAATGATCTTTGTGGGGGGGTGTAACCTACAGATTCAGCTGAAGTGTCATCAGTAAGAGCTTCCTCTTTTCCTGCGAAAGGAGACACTTCCGCCTCTTATTTGATTTGTTGGGATCAATGATTGGGATCATATTGTTTTACAGCGCATTGTGTGACCAAGAGGACTTCAATTAACTAATGTGTAGATTACCATCAATCTGCCAAGCCAGCAGCCAATCAGAACCATGCAGATACATTCAAGACCAAGAGATAACCGGGAAACTTTAATCAGCTTGATTCATTCATTACCATATATTTCTGGACCTAATGTTGTCCATATTTGTACTATAGGGAGTAATTTCTGCACCTCTTTTGACATAATTTACAGTGTAAAAATCTAATATTGCATCCTTTGTGCAGTTTTGAGTGTTTACCTTGTGTGTTGCTGGATGTGTCGCAGTGTCCTGGTCCTGGCTTAGGATCCCTGGAGTGCTGCAACGTCTGGGCTTCACCTACTTTGCTCTGTCTCTCCTGCAGACTTTCTGGGGCCAGAGACAAATCCCAGAGAGCGCGGTGAGCAATTCATGTCAAGTTTACTTTTGTCAGTCGCTAAATGCACACAACAGAGAATGACAGTAAAAGGGTCCAGTCTTAGGCAGCACATTTAAAAAACGACTTAATCTAAAGCCATGGAAGCAGGTAAAGGAAAATACAAACACAAAAAAACTGGGAAAAAAGAAATTTTTAACTTATTTATTAAACAAGTTAGCACAAGGAGCTCTTAATGTTTTATTTTATTATCTTTGAATGATCACAACATTAAAGTTCAATTATTTAGCAGTTTGACTTGAAGAAAAGATAATTGAAACCAAATGCATGCTGGGTAATGACAAGGTTTAAGGAATGGATACTAGCATAAGAATAGAATTTGAAAATTTATGAAATAGGATATCTATCTTATTTTTATGCTGTAATGTAAATAAAACCCTCTATATGACATTTCTGGCTGCAGCATCACTGGAGAAACGCTATGCAGGATATTTTCCTTTACTGGCCTCAGTGGGTGATTGTCATCCTGCTGGAGACTTTATGGCTCTGCATCACTTTCCTCCTGCCGGTACCCAGCTGCCCCAGGTAAGTTAAAATGAGGCTCCCCTGCTTTCTTATATTTCTACAGTCGTTATGCATGTTAGAAGAACAGATTTCTACATCCCTCCATCAGCAGTTGACCTCCATTTGGATCTCTTTTGCAGAAGGTGTTAGAGTGCACCTAGCGTCGCAGGTGTTCTGACCCACAGTGATTTATAGGCCTGTGGTGGACGCTTCAGAGGGTGTAATTAGCCAATCTCAGTCTGTTGTGTGCAATAGAAGAAGAGGAGACAGGAGGATCCATCTTCCTCGCTCTGGGACTTCTGCTTCTTGTGCATTTATTTCTCCATCTTTGCGACCTTGCATGGAGAAAAGTTTAGAAATGATGAGAGGTCACATTGTAACCATTTGTTTTAAATATTTGATGCTTTTTTTCTTTTCTTTTTTTTAAACAGGAATAGGAAGCTGTGATGAGTAAAAATCAATGCTGTGCCGGAATACCTTGTTTAAAAGCCAGCTTGTTTACATTACTTTACCTAATTTTGTGTATTTTAATCAAACTTGTATATAGAGCTGCACCAATCAGACGTTTAGTGGCTAACACACATTTTTGATTTTGTCTCTTAAACAGTCATTCCATTTTTTCTTTATTTTGCATAGTTTTATTACAAACAGACTGATTGCAGGAAACTGTACTTTAATGCAAGACATACGTTTAACATCTATTGACCTTCAGATAAGATTAAAAAAATGTGTCAAGTTCCATACTTTGGGATTTTTTTATTTAGTTTAAAACGAGGAAACAACAAATTACTTCCATTATTGCCTTTTAAAACATTTTCTCTAAGACTTAACAGAATTGCTAAGCTAAACCAAAAAGTTCTTCCAAACCATATTAGATTTTTTTGCATGTATAGATAAAAAATTAGAAGCTTTTGTTTTTGATGCCTTTAAAGAAAATAAAAAATCATTTATTGCTCAGTCAGACCCAATCAGCCTTGTTTATCCCACTGATTGTTGGTTTTATCAATGTAATATTTTACTTAAAATTATATTATAGTTGTAGTTTTAGACTGTAATTATAATTATATTATCTTCATAGTTTCACTGTTTTCTCTTAAGAGGGTATTTGGGAGCTGGTGGAATCAGCGATGATGGTCTTTACCCAAACTGCACTGGGGGTGCAGCAGGATACATCGACAGGTGGATGTTTGGTGATAATATGTTCAGATACCCCACTTGCAAAGTAGGTATATTTCTCCTAATATTTAATATATAATTCACAAAAAAACAAAAAGACAAAATGTGCTTGTTGTTCTTGCTTTTTGCTCGTTTATTGCAGGAGATGTATCTCACTTTGCAGCCCTTTGACCCAGAAGGGATTCTGGGAACAATCAACTCCATTGGGATGGGATTTCTAGGAATGCAGGTATACTGGAACATCTCTTTCTCCATGGGGTTATAGTCTGTCATATTCAAATGAATAAATTATTTTAGGATTCCAAGAAATATTTTACTGTAGTTGCCTATTATGTATTAACCGATTGATTCCTATTATTGCAAATATGCAACAAACCATATTATTTAGCAGCACATCTGATATTTCCCTCCAGGATGGAGTCACAGCCAAACAGGAATAGACCAGATGAAGCTACTTTGAGAGAAAGCAGAGAGAGCAGAACGTTAGAGATTGAACCAACAGACTCTGAAGAATGGGAGAATAGAGAAAGAATGAAGTAGAATCATGAAAAAGAGGTCCCTATGTCCTCCAGCAGTCTAAGCCTATAGCAGCATAACCATAGAGATAGCTCAGGATAACCTGAGCCACTCTAACTATAAGCTTTATCAAAAAGGAAAGTTTTAAGCCTAGCCTTAAAAGTTGACAGGGTGTCTGCCTCACGGACTAAAACTGGTAGTTTCAACAAACCATAAACCATATGCGATACTCAAACAACTAAAATAGCTGGGGAATCCCAGTTACAACACAGTCAGTGCAATCAAAGTGATCATCCCAACTTTTAAAAACCACTTTAAGGTAAAAATAAACACAAAATAATTATTTTATATGCATGTATATAAATTCAGGCATCAAAACGTCACATTTTATTTTATAAAACATAAACTACAACAATAGCTTGAAAGTCTTTAAAAGGAAAATGTGTCCAGCTCACCTGTTTATTAGGGCCTGAGAACACTGGTGTCTGCATGCATGCAGCTAATTAAAAACCTACAGCAGAGGAAACAGAAGTGTTTGGCAACACTGCCAAGTATTTTCCCAGCAGCTGCTGATAGCACAAACTTGGTGCTATTTGGAAAGGAGCAATAGTAAAGGATGTAAAAATCTGTGTTATGGCAGGAAGTTTTGCATATTATATAAAAGACTCTAAAAGCAGATTTCAATTGATTAAATTCATCAAAGGGAAAAAAAAAGGTTTTCATTGAACCATTCTTTTCAGTGTTTTCAGAAATAATCCTCCACTATCCTTTTTTGTTGCTGTTGCAGTTACCTGCAAGCTAAATTCTCACAGCATGCATTCACTAAAAAGCAAGAATCTATCTAGTCCTGTTTCAACCTTTTAAGAAGAAACCAAGGAAAACTCTGCCAGTATTCAAGTTTTAAGGCAGGACAAACAACTGTAAAGAAAGCAAGAAATACCAAGCCTGCAGCCACAGACAGCTCACCCAGTTAGTCAGTAAAAGCTCAGTTTATAGTCTTTGAGATAAACAGGACTAAAAACAAATAAACAGGCCCAGTTTGAAGGTGTTGATGGCAGCAGCACAGCTGATATTTCTCTCCAGGATGGAGTCACAGCCAAACAGGAACAGACCAGATGAAACTACAATGAGAAAAAGCAGAGAGAGCAGAATGTTAGAGATTGAACTAATAGATTCTGTAGAGTGGGAGAATAGAGATAGAATGAAGCGGTCCCTATGTCTTCCAGCAGTCTAAGCCTATAGCAGCATAACTATAGATAGTTCAGGATAACCCGAGCCACTCTAACTATAAGCTTTATCAAAAAGGAAAGTTTAAACCCTAACCTTAATAGGTACATGCCTCATTAATTAAAATATCTGCCTCTCATTCTACTTTTAGACATTCTAGGAACCACTAGTAAACCGGCAGATTAGAACGAAGTGCTCTGTTAGGAACATAAAGAAGAATCAGATCTCTGATAAAGGATGGAGCTTGATTATTTAGTGCTTTATATGTGAGAAAGAGGATTTGAAATTCTATTCAGGATTAAACAGAAAGCCAATAAAGATAGGAGAGATATAATCTCCATCTTTTAATTTCTTATCAGAACTCTGGCTGCAGCATTTTGGATCAACTGTATTAGCTTTTAACTAGAGTTTGTGGACTTCCTGATAGTAAAGAATTACAATAGTGCAGCCTGGAAGTAACAAATGCATGGACTAGTTTCTCAGCATCACTGGATAGGATATTTCTAATTTCTGTAATTTTCAGAAGACGAAATAAGGAAATTCATTAATATTTTAATATGGAATTTAAATTACAAGTTCCGATAAAAAATAAAATTTAAAGCTTGGAAGTTGTTATCGGAGGCCAACTTAATCCTATCTAGATGATGTGACTGACTAATCAGCTTCTTTTTCAAACTCTCTAGACAGAGGACAATAACTTCTGTCTTGTCCGAGTTCATAAGGAAATTAATTTAAAGTCATACATTCAAGATATGCCTGTAGATTGTGTATTAAGTTGATTTCATTAGGATTTATGGACAAACAATTTCCACAGTGGAAATCAGCCTTAAACTTTCTTGGGGAAGATTAAAATAAACAAACAGAAATCTGTAAAACAAATAATATTTAAACCAGCATAGTCCTGTTCCTGACTGTATCAAAAGTTGATCAACAGACAACTCTCTTTTTTTCAGTGTCTTTTTTCCTCTCTTTACAACTTTGGAGGATATGATTAAAGAACATGTGGAAATATATGTTTTCACATAAGTAACTGTGTTAACTGTCAAAGGGAAAATTGTTTTTTTCAAAGTAAAGGCAGCACAATTGAATATACTGTTAATGCATAACCAGCACTTGAATAATGTTTTATCTTTAACGGCAGATTATTTAACGGTATCTGAATGTCTGGATGTGACAGTATAAAGCCTGGATCTGCACTAAATGCTACCTACAGGAAATAACTTTTGTGTCTTACTCTCACAAACTGTGAAAAGTAGAGGATCTGTGGTGTTGTGGACTGGTTTCTAAACATCCCTAGCAGAAGACATTTGGTCTTTTAGCAGGATATTGATCCATAATCAACTGGGAAATGCCTTATATTTGCATGAATATTTTTATTTTATTTATTTTTTTCCTACTTGCTTTGATTCAGTTTTATCTTCCTGTATTTTAATCGTGCAAAGCACTTTGCATTGTCTTTGTACTGAATTGTGCTATACAAATAAATGTGCCTTGCCTTGCCTTATAAAAAAAGAAGCAGAAGACTTGTCAATCTTCAGATGATGAGATATTACTAGAGAAGATAAAGTGCCAAACTATAAGGAAAAAAAAGATCTTACAATGCGCTGAAGTGCAGAGATGTTTTCGCAAAAAAAAAAAAAAAAAGGTATTTTATAATGTTTTTTTGTTTTTTTTCCAGGACTCATTTTTGTTTTTCTTTCTTAAATTTGGGGAATTTTGCTTTAATTTTGTGGGTTTCGGGGGAGTTATATGCAAAGGAGGCAGACAGGAAACAGTGAAAGATATGCAACACAGATCTCAATGGGTGTGGACTAGGGCTGCAACAACGAATCGATAAAATCGATAAAAATCGACTTTTAAAAGCGTTGGCAACGAATTTAATCATCGATTAGTTGTGTCGCGCGATTAATGCGTCATCCGCCGCCGCCGTCATCCCGGGGAAGAAAAAAAAATATGGCGGAGCGAGTCAGCGCCGCAGTTGTGTTGCCAACTCAGCGACTTTTCAGACCCCTCCAGCGACTATTTTTCAAAAAAGCGACTAGCGACAAATCTGGCGACTTTTTACGGTGTCACTGGCGGCTTTTGGAGACTCTTACGTGAAAGCATGTATCGTTCCTACTCTGCCGTGGGGCGCCTCCCCCATCCCAACTCCTTTCTCCCTCTCCCAGAGGAATCCCTCTCAGCGCTGCAGTCAGTGCCGCAGGATTTTAGTGAGGAGTTTACCCTCAGCGTCCAGACTGCAAATGAAACACAATATCACAATAATTAAAATAGCCTGCGCTTTGTAAAGTGAAAAAAGTCGTAACATGCAACTTTTGTAAAAACAAATGAACATGGCACGGAAGCACCACTGTTATGACGCAGCACCTGAAAAGAAAACACGTTGGAGCCTTCGATGGCAGTGAAGAGAACTGATCAGCAGGATGAGTAACCATGTTTGTTTCGTTTTAAAGTGGGGAAACGTAACATTAGTTTCTCAGGTAGCTCATCTGATGTTTTCCTTACCTTGTTAGTAGGTTACAGACAGGGATAAGGTTGGCTACTTATTTTACTTTTAATTTCATTTGAATTAGCTTAAGCAGCGTTTATATTTTCTTTATAAATAAATTAACTTGCAAATTATGAGGGCAAGGCTTTTAAAGTTTAAATCTTCAGGCAAAGATAAAGTAAAGAAGATCCTGCAATTTATGGAAGTAAAGCAGAATAAAATCCAGCAAGATCAGTAATATGTCAATTAATTATCTGCCACATTCCCATGTAAATATCTGTCTTTGGAGGATGTGTTTTTTAGCACCCCTAGTTCTCTCATTTTTATTCCAAATACAATTTATAATTTGCATCACAGGGCTATTTTTATCTCTATGGTTCAGTATTTTCTCAAGCAGCAACTTTAACTGCTATACTTTCCTGTCTTAAAAGGCAGAACTCTTCTAGTCTAAAAAAAATGAATTTGTAGGGGCTTTAAAAAACAAAAATGTCTCTTTTTGCGCTTTATGAAACAAAGTAGCCTATATTTTGTGGATGTACAGCTACATTTCTCATGTAAGTTTGCGTAGTTTTAACACAAACATTTGTTTTTCATATTGCACCAGTACAGTTAATGAGCAACCTGTACTTGTGTGCTTGTTTGTTCTGTCTAAAATGTTTATTTTGGAATAAAGAGGTTAATATAAAAAATATTTTTTGTCCGATTCATCGATTAATCGAAAAAATAATCGGCCGATTCATCGATTTTTAAAATAATCGTTAGTTGCAGCCCTAGTGTGGACTCAATTGCTTTGAGGACTGAGGGTGAAAATATTCGCAAAATATAAAGAACGCTGCATGCATTTCCAGTTAATTAATCCCTTTTTAAGTATTTATTTTTTTATTAAAAATGTCAAAGGACCCTTTCTTATCACGGTACGGACTATGAGCATCATTATGTTTAACATTTATTAATATGTCACTGAAAAACATGACAGCATCTTTGATGAAGGTGAAAATGTTCCCGCCTCGCTATGAGAGGGCAGCTGTTCCCCTTTATTGACACACATTCATGGGAAGGTCAGCAGAGAAAGCTTTTGGTCTTTAGACTCGGGTCCCTGATGCCGGCAGCGTCACTATAACCATTTGTGTGGGAAGCTGCCAGGCTAAAGCAGCCACATTGCTTAATTCCCAGTGGGCGGTTAAGCTTTGAGCCCCTCAGTCAGCGAGTCCTGGACGACACGCCAGGTGTCCGCTGCCCTCCTCTGTGTTTTTCCGCGCTAATGTTCCCAGCTGAGGCGCGTTCATCACCACCAAATTAATCAGAGGCTGCGGATGACTTACATGCCACATCTGGCTCCGAGGGGTGGGAGAAAAGTGACCGCCACATCAGAGACACTGCGTCCACAGCCATGTCCCAGGACTATTTGGTTACTCAAGGCCAAACTGACACGCTGAATGGTGGAGCTCATGTGTTGGTTTACAATTTGAATTTTCTGTGCCTGTTTTTCCCTCCACAGGCAGGGAAGATTCTTCTTTTCTACAAAAGAAAGAACGTCCACATTCTCTGCCGATACCTGGCGTGGGCCATCATTCTGGTATGTTACACCATAGCGACTTTCCTTCAGAATAAATGCCCACACAATTATTCTTTTTTATGAGGACCATCATAACACAATAATGATTTTAAAAAATATGGATACGCCAATATACAAAAATTTGTTAATATCTAGCATTAATGGTCGATAAATGTTAGATAGTGAAATCATACATTAGAGCTTCCGCTTCAGTTAATTGTCAGATGATCCCACAACACACACCCCCAAAAAGACTTACACAACTGACAACAAAAGGGAAATAAATCCTGGTTGTTCATATCTGCGTATCAGACCGATCAGAGCAGGATTTTGTTCAGTTTTCTTGCTCACTGTTATGTTCCCTAACCTCTTATTGTCAGGTCTAGGCACCCAAAACATCATACATACATACAGGGAAAGAAAGAAGGCACAGAGACAATTAATTTAGTTACTCGGGAGGACAGTAGGAAGAGACTGCGGAGTTTACAATCTCCATCATTCAAAGTCAGTTTTTCCAAAAGAGAAATTATTAAAGAAAAAGTCCAGCCAGCAAGGAATAATCAATGGATCATTATTTATAACTATTTATACCTAGAACTAATACGTATCAGTAAAAAAATCAGTAAAAATTATTTTCGTCGCAATCACTGATTCCGTGAGCGGCCATTTTTGTCTAAATATAGTAACACTTCACTCCTGACATCTTCCGGCAGTGATGTCACGGTGAGGTAAGCCTAGCGCCATTCTCCCGCTTTACAAGCAAAATCAATGGGAACTACTAGACACATCTGCAATCAACAACAATTATTGAAGATTTCCAGAGGACTTCACCATTGAAATTCACCAGAGCTATAGGGAAACTGACAATGCCCACGTGCATGGCAGCTGGATGCTGGAATACATCGGGCAAAAGTGAAAAAAAATTGTTATTTCACCTTTCCGATTCATGATCATCCATGGACGGGTTCGTCATTAGATTGCCAACTTGAAGAGGGAGGATTTGCCATCGAACACGTAATTTGTAGCCAATATTTCGAAGAAAATGTGCTCTTTGAAAAACACGGTTGTCTCCAGGAAAGTACAGTCAAATTAAAATTACTCTTTGTTTAAAAATTCTTATCATTTATTGAACAATATGTTATAATTTCATATTTAAAGTAATTTCAGAAGTTTGAATTCTGAATATGACCGGACTTTTCCTTTAAGGACATCCTAACTGAGCTGAAATGAACGCATACACCCAAAGCCTGGCATGTTAATAGCTTGGATGTTTTACTACGGCTCACAGGTAAACGGTGCAATGTGTTTCTAGTCACTTAGCCATTAGTCATAGTTGCCAAAGCCATTCATTAGACTCAGCAGAGGACATGTGTGTGATCTCATCACAATTAAACAACATCCATGTGTGGCTGTGTTTCCAGGAAGACATGGGTATCCGTCTCCTCGGGGGGATACACACATCGTCTCTCGCTGCCTGTCTGCATCTCACATGTGGTTCTGCATATCATTTACAGCCTCCTGCTTTCGTTAGGTACCTGCATGCAAAGTATCAGAAACAGACCCAACATGTGAAGGTTCTGGAAGAGAAGAAAAAATAGATTTATTAGTTTAATTTTGCTTGAAATAAATTATTTTTAAAAGCTTTTAGCTTTATGATGTTCCTGGGTGGTCTGGGAGCAAAAAGGACCAAGCTGCCCTCTATTTCATTCATAGGGGTTGTCCCTCAGGGAGAAGAGGAGTGTTACATGAGATGGTTTGTTTTGCATTTCTAAACCTGTAACAGGAGGCTGTTATTGTGCTCTAACGAGAGTAGGAGCCGCCCATGTTAAACGACCAGGCTGTGGAGAACTGTCCTTGGCTAGAACATTTATGTCGACCTTCTGAGCTGCTGCAGAGACGCGGTCTTTGAGTAAAAGGGGGTCAGTAGTACTTCAGTCAGTAGACTTCCTGAGCTGCCGGCGCTGTGGCCTGCAGCGATGATGGAGGAGGAGGTGCTGGTGGAGATGTCGTCATCTCCCAGCCTTTGAAATCAAGCTGCAGCATGGCGGAAAAGAGGGATAACCTCAGCTTAATGGCATGGGAAAAATATTTCCTTAAATTTCCATACAGTTATCAAAGGATTTCCACTGGACCATCTTGACTCATTCCTTTGTGTGGTCTTGTTGTTAAGGAACAGGGCTAAGAATCCTGAGCTTTTAAGTTCGAAACCCACTCCCACAGACTGCCATTCTGGGTCTCTGAGCAAGACCCTTAATCCCCGATTACTCCTTGGGCGCTGCACAGTGACAGCCCACTGCTCCCCAACAGGGATGGATTAAATGCAGAGAGTTAATTTCTCCACTGAGAGATCAATAAAGTTCAATTCATTTTTTTTTTTAAATCTTTTTATTATTTAGCTGCCACTGTTTTTGAGATCAATAGCTCAGTCTTCAGACTCTTAGTTTGACAGCAAAATGATTTGATATACTGTTCAGAGGACTCCATGTAAGCCTACCTATAAAGCCCAAATCATCACCCCTCCAACACCGTGCCTAACTGGTTGTATATTACCTCCCCTTGCTCTGTAATTCCAAAAGCACATTTCACTAAAGGTTATGGAACTGAATCACATTCAACTTTACGCAACTAAATGAAGCTGTTGTAGTATTTACCATGCATTAGTTCATTTAATTTAAATGAAATGATATGAGTCTGTTCCTTAGAATACATAGAACTGGTGCTGGAATCATGTGAGACTTGTTAATCTCTCGGGATCCTGTACATGCGGAAGGAATCACTCAGACTGTTAACAGAGATAAAAAGCCCTATTTTGTTGTAATAAAAGTTATGAGGCCGAAGGCAGAAGAACTTAACCAGGGTCGTCTTTAAGGACTTAACCTCTTAACATGACAAAGAGCCAAACAGCTCTTACAGTGCTTTGAGTTACAATCCCCCAAGATCTGATGAAGGGTAATGATGATGATGACTGAAAGATATTACGTTTATCTGGGCTTTATAAAAATGTGTTTGTGAGTAAATGCTTGTTTCAAAGACTCAACCTTTTGTAGGAAGCCACACTGAACCCTTATTTTTTCTTTTTTGGAGCGATATTTGTTATCTGGTTTCCATCTTTGTTAAAACCTGTATAAACCATCCTGTATTTATATTTAACAAGATAACTGAGACCTGGTTTAAGGGGGAATCCTGGTTTGTTTGCTGTTTAAGGATCAAGCGCCAATCTTGGGCTGAATCTGCCGGGAGGTCCAATCCTCGGACGATTGGCTGCTATCCTTAATGGTTCCCACTTGGGAAGAATTTTGATCACTTTACAATAGTTGTTCTCTACCTATTTTAATGACTTTATAACACTTACCTGGTTGATGAGCAATACCTGTCATGGTTCTCCCCTTTTTGGGAATTTTTAGTTTTCAGTTATTAGTTATTTTGTTTTGTTAACCTTTGGTTTATTTTTCCGTTCAAGCAGTCTTTAGTTACTCTCTGTCGCCCCCTTGTGCTTGTTTATTTTCCCTTTGGCTTCCTTCTAGTTAGCTTCACTCACACCTGCTCCATATTAGTCCTTCCTTTGTTCTTCTCCCTTAATATAAACCACCTCTGCAGTCACTCAGTGCTGGTTCCTTGTTGATTATTAGTGGTTTCCTCATCTCTGGCTCTCCACGTGAGTTTTCCCTGATGTCTGCTGCTGTTTTGGAACTCAGTATTTTTGTGTTTTGGATGTTCGCCTCAGTTTTTTTCATTAAATCTACACAAACTCCTTTCAGCCTCACTCATCTCTGCTTTTGGGTCCCCAAGCAACCTCACCCCCGTGTGACAATACCTGTTGATTCAGAAAGGTTTTTGCCTTTTTATTCCCTTTCTACTAAAAATAATTTAACTAATATCAAATGGAAACAGCAAGGCTGTACTTAGCTTTTTTCATAATTAAAAAAAGGCATATAAAAATAGAGGTTCATAGAAATTCTTTAAACTTTAAATATTTTGAAGAATTAAAAAGATGGCTTTCCTGTTTTGAACAAAGTTTTTTGGTGGTAAAAGAGTTGAAAATATACGTTTTAACTTCTTTCTGTTCCTTTTGTTCATAATTTCAGTTGTCTTCTACAAGGGTTTTGTTATGTTGTGTTGTCTTTTATTGAATGATTGAATGAATAAAGAAAATAAGCTTTTGCTAAGAGCTCCAATATATCTGGAGCTGTGTAGAGGAACAGAGACGTCTCAGACTAGAGTCAAACTTTGCATGCAAGATATTTCTACTACAGTCAAATATCTTACATGCAAAGATTGTTTGATTATACATGCTTTAATTGATTTCACAGTCATTCACATAGGCGGCTTAAGTCTTTCCATGGAAACAATACGCCTAAGATATGTAGAAATATGTATTTTTCATTTTTTTGCCGCATTTTACTGACTGTGTTAGTTCTAATTCAATACACTCATTGGCATCGTGTGATTTGTTTTATTTTATCCTTTAAAATAAATGCAAATTGCAAAATTATAGTGTGAACAAATGGACTTTTTGTTGTAAGGAAGTTATTGTAATTTACCTTCAGTTTTATGTGATAAATCTCCTCCTTTATGTCTCCTTGTCTTGAATCTTATCGACTCTTGTTGTGCAGTGAGTTGCTGGAGGGAGATGAAATAAATTAGATCCATTTGGCTTTTTCCCAGAGGCAGAGTGATAAAGTAACACATGATTGAAATAATAAACAGGAGACCCTCTTTGTTTGAGCTCTACATGTCACTTAATGAGAATTAAACTACAGAGAACATATAAATAATATGTATGATTAAAACAAGGTAGGTGACATAGTGAGAATAAATGAGCAGACTTACAATAATGGTTGAAAAATGAGTGAATTACTAAAAATTTGATTAAAAAACAAAGCAGACTATGGAGTAGTGATATAAATACAGGCAAAACAGTCTGTAAAAATACCTCAAGCCATCCTCAGCTTTACTGCTTTGATTTTTTTCTAATGAAGTTAAATTATTTGTATTTAGTTATTTCTTATTATCTATGTTAGATATTTTTTTCTTGGTTTAATTATTAATTGTCTCAGTTCAACTCTATTTGTGTTAATTAGTGTCTGTCTCAGCTTCCCCATCTTCATTCTGCCCCAGCTGTTCCACCCAGCTGTTCTTGGTTATCTTCAAACTCTACCTCTCTATTTTCCTCCTCCTATTGTCTGCCCATGTTGCCTTGTTTCTCTCGCTTTAAAATCTGCAATTTTTCTTATTTTATCATCCAAGAACTCTATTGCTTGTTATATTTGCTCTCTGCTCCTTCTTCAAGTGTTCGTTTGTCCTTTTTCACATCTTATCATCTTGAATTTACAAACTACTAGATAATTTATCAATATTCAGGCAACAGACCAACACAAAGTTCAAGAAATTTTATGGGCTTGGGTTGTTTGTTTACTGCTCCTATGACTTGTATACTCCTTAATAAGATCAAGCGCACGTACAGGAACTGCCTTTAATAACTATCTTACACAGTGAAAAGAATCCATCTGAATGCTGCTTTTCTATGAAGGCTTCAGATATTTGCTGAAAAACTTTAGAAATCTAAAAAAGCAGAAAGCCAAGGAACGTAGCAGAAAGGCGGGGGAGAAAGCTGCTGAGAGGATTAAAGCACGGTTTGGCTATAAAGTCGTTGCCCAAGCTATGAGCAGCCCTATAGCTCTGTTCAGTCGATCATCTGAACATTCAATTGTAAAACACAAAAAAACATGGAAAGAGGAAAGACCACCCGCACACCTACCAAGACATGGATGACCAATCAATCAAGGAAAGCAGCTAAAAGCCCCATAGTACCTCTATGGGAACTGCAATGATCCACAGCTCAGACGGAATAATTCAATCACAAAGCAATAAATATTTCTACTTATAGGTCTGACTGTCGATGTGGTCTGAGGAAAACAGAATCCTTTATGCATTTCACTCCAAACCGGGCAGGAGGTGCAGCAAACATCTGGAAGGAAGGAACCAAAGTTAAACTTTTTGGTCTACAACAGAACAATAATGTGGCTAGATATGGTGGTGGAAGTATGATGCTGTGGGATACTTTTCTTTAGCAGGGACAAGGAAGATTGTCAGCCGAAAAGAAGATGGATGGATCCAAATGTAGAACAAAAACATGCTGAACTGAAAAAACCCTCAACTTCACACTTGTATTCTGCTTGACTGATATCTTAAAATCCCCCAAAATCTAAACATTTGTGGCAAACTGCATAAAATTGGAAAGTGAAATCTTTTCAAAAGCACCAGGAAGCTGCTTTGGTCTTCTGTTCACATGGGTGAATCTTTTTTTTTTAACCGTTGTTCTAACCTAAACCAATTAGTTTGAGCGACCGGCCTGCTCTTCATATCGACTTTCACGTTTCTGGTTCACATTGGAGGCCGGAAGCAGAGCCAAGCGGCCTCCTTTCCTTCAGACATGTGTTCTCAACATTAACAGACCTACGCCACAGTGCATGAGCTCAACCACAGAGTCTTTCCAGAGCACACTGCTGATACATTAAATAACCAGCTGGGCTTCAATCCGCAGTTCTCTGATTTTTGTGTTGTTTTTTTTTATTCTGTGGCTGAAAGATATTGGAGCAGCTGCGCATCTTCCTCATAATAAACAACAGCCCCAGTTAATTAAAGTTCAACGATCAGGCCTCAGAAGTGATTGAAATTGAGCGATTGCCCCACATACCAGCCCCATCCCACATCCTGTAGCCTGGATAGCCTGGAGACTCAATCCAGCTCCAGCTAAGCTATTTCCACGCCATCGATCCTGTCATCTATACGCATGATGGATATCCATCTAACGAGCTTCTCTGAGATTTTTTCTCCACAAAACGTTTCTTTATGTATCTGAGTCACATAGAAAGATAAAAAGATAAGACAACAAAATATGATAATTATGCAGTCTGTCATTTTTGTTCCCTCCTAATTTTGAGCCATAGGGTTATATTTACAGAACCATCATTTAATGTTATTAAAGTCAAGTCTTTTGTACTAAAGCGTTACAATTTCTTGTAATTTTTCTTTAATTGTAGAACAGTTTGAACAATTTTTAGCACAAATTTCATGAATTAAATCAATATCCTTAACTAGTCAGGTGCAAAGAGTCTCATAGATCAGCTGGACAAAGGCTCATTAGATTGTAATCCAGCAAAAAGCTTTAGATCCTGTAAAGTTGGCTACCTTTCACCAATTGGCGCTTTTCTTTTTAGGTGCGGCTATTAACATTAGCTAACAGTCTACAATGGAGTTTTGGAGACACAGTGAGGGAAACACCAAGTCAGAAGAGTCAAAATGTTGCCAATGAAATTAAAATGTCGACAACTTCAAACTGTCAATAAAAAAAAAGTTAAAAAAACATTTTAAGATTAAAGTCGATAACAGTGAAATCACGTGGAAAAACAGCTTTTTTGGCGATGTTTGTAAGCCAATATCCCCTAAAAATGAGCTTTTTTTTGACAGTTTGACTTAATTAATTTCGACTTTGGTGACTTGGCGAGGAAAAGGGGAAAAACTACTACTACTGCCATGTTTTTTTCCCTAACTGTGGCCCTAACACCCTGCCGTACTTTTTCCTTTTAAGAGTTAATAGCTAGTTAACCGAAGTCTTTTTTAAATAAGTTGAAAAAGTAATGAATGTGCTGTGACAGTAATACTGTATGCTCTCAAAGGATTAATGTTAATATTGGAACTTTGTATGGTAAATGGCCTGTACTTATATAGCCTACTTGGTCAAGTCAGGAAACCAAAGCCCTTTACACTACATTCAGTCATTCACCCATTCACTGATGGTGGCAAATTACACAGCAGCCACAGCTGCCCTGGGGCTCACTGATAGAAGGGAGACTGTCATACAATGGTGCCCCAATGCCCTCTGACCACCATCAGTAGGAAATGCAGGTAAAATGTCTTGCGCAAGGACACAAAAATGCTGAAAGCTGTAGCCGGGGCTTGAACCGTCAACCCCTCGATTTTAGGGCAAACTCCTACATCATCCTACATCCGACGCCACTAAGTTGACATTAGCATCATTGTTTATAATGAGGAATGTGAGGTTTGAATTAACTACTTTATAGTTGAAAAAAAAATTAAGAAGCTAATCAGTTTTGCAGCTACAGTTTAACAGTTTTCCTTTTGCTCCTGTCAGTGGATGTCAAAGATTAGCCTCATGAGACCATCCTGATCTCGCAAGTTTTCAAGGTTTCACTCGCAGATCAGTCTGGAGACTCTCTGGAGAAAATTTGGAACCGTTCACCAAATGAACGTCCAATCAGTGTTGGCGTTGAGGCGGGTTGAGGTGTGACGCAACGAGAAGCGCGACAGTTCAGTCTAAAGAACATGGCGGCTTCAGCCGATGAGACTAGCGTTAGCATGGCTATCGAGCAAGTTTTATCAGAATTACAGAGTATTTCTTCACTGAAAGAAGAGTAAAACACTGCTCTGGAGGCTTTTCTCAGAGGAAAATATGTTTTTGCTCTTCTCCCGACTGGTTTCGGCAAGAGTTTGATCTATCAATTGTGTTTTCGTCGTCGCTCTGTTAGTACGTCATATGCTTCGTTGATCTGATTGGTTTATTTGGCCCGTCTATCAGCAACATAGGCCAATCAGCTAACCAGTATTTTCGCCCCTTCCCAAAATTACTTCAACGGAAGGTTCTCCAGATGGATATGTGGAGCAAATCCATCTGGCGGAGTCAGGTTAGTCAAAGATGGCTTCTCCATAGGAAGTCAGAATTCAACTCTTAGAGAAATTAGATATTAGCATGTGAAAAAAGTGACACGATCGCACAGAAACAGGTCCACCGGAGGGATCTACACATGCATGAAAATGAGAGAGATCAGAGAATGAGCATGCATTCATGCTTAATATTTATTGTATGCTTCATGGTATTGAATCTGCACATATATGGGCCTGGAGAGTAGTTTACATGAGTGTGTTTTGAATAACACTGCTCGTTTGTGTAATATGCATGTTCACTTTTGGAAGAATTCTGAGTTCATCCTAAACATTGATACTCCGGGACGTCATTCTACGGAAAACCATTACACATATGTCACGTCTTGGTTGAAGTTTGGAGGACCCAAATGCAGAGGTAGAGAGGCTGAGATGAATACTTGTAGTTTTAATGATAAAAATGGTTAACAAAGGCAGTCCAAAAATCCAACTAAAATCTAACAAACCAGAATCATGGAGGCATCAAAGGAAAACACGTACAAGGAGCCAGGGAGAGACGAGGTGAGACGACGACAGCGATGACAGGACCAGCAACAACAAGGAACCAACGAAGAGTAAGAGCAGAGGGAGAGCATATATAGCTGACAGAGACAAAGGCAGGGCTAACGAGCTGACAAGGAGCAGGTGTGAGAGGAGACAACGAGGGAGCCAAGGGGAAAGGAACACACACACACACACACGAGGGCAACAGAGGACAACAGAAAAACATGTGAACTAACAAATCTAGAAATTACAACAAAAAAGGAATTAAACCAATAAAACTAGGAAACATAGAGCAAAGTAAAACACAATATAACCAAAACCATGACAACATAATATCTACTAGAAAATAGAAGCATTGGAAATCTACAGTATTAGAGGGCACATATTAGGTCAAAGTTCCCTAAATGATAATTATCAGAAAAGGAAATACTCTCCAATTCCACAAGTTAAGGTTTGGGATTTACTTAATCTAAAGAAAACAATTTTCTCTCTATTAGTATAATATCATATATTTGGTTTACTGCTGATAATGAATTCACAAAACTGTTTTTGCTGTAACTTTGGTAAAAATGAAGTACCCTGTGAGTATTTAAGGAAGTACCAGCCATAATTGCAAAATCATTGGACACCATTGCTCAACAGAAGCTGTCCCACATTTTCTACTGGTTGTTATGTTGAAACAACACATAATGTTGTTAAAGTTTATATTTTAAGTTTTGGTCCAACAGACCAAAGTTATCCTTAGTTTCCCGTCCCTGACTTGGTGCTCCTGGCCTCACTCTTCTCCCAGATAATCGCTTAATTCGCCAGGCTCGCTATTCGCCGCTTCGTGTTTTTAGCAGCCCCTCACGTATTGCTTTATCGCCTCGCATCGATTTGAAATCTGTTTCATTTCCACCCTCAGGGAATCTCTGCAGCCATCCTTACTAAGTGCAAGCGAGACGGAGGATTTATACCTGTCAATAAAAACCTTTGGTAAGTGCTTCCTGACCCTCTAAATCCAGCCACTTTTCCTCACACAGAAGAGGAACGGATGGGTTTCCAGCCGGCACAAATCACAGCTGCTAAAACATGAGTTTACTTACTTCCAACAGCAGCTTTGACTGTAAATAAACACCCCTGCATGTTGGGAGTGTTGGATGGGAGGGATATGAAACTGTTCCAGTAAACTACAGGGCTGGTTCCTCTTCCTAGCATTTTCCCACAGAAAAAGACACATTTCTGGGGATTTCCTAAACTATTTACACTCCTAAACTTGATAAATGTCTGTAACGATTTATTAGAGAGAAGGTGGTGTTAATTCTGCAGATGTAGCTGACTGCACCACCCTGTGCGTCGCTCCCACCCCTGAAACGATGTGAATCATTTTAATGTTGCTGCAGGAAGAGCACCATTACATCCATGATGTGTAAGCAAATTTCTGATGATCTTCCTCAGGGGGGCTTCGCTCATCCCATGCTACTACTGCACCTGCCTGGCTTTTATAGGCAGTTCATCATGAACAGGTTATTGAGCTGTTGAGTACAGTCCCTGCCTGCATGTCTAGAGGTAATTAACTCCTGGCTGAGAGTCCTTTTTGGCCCAACTTCAGCTGGGGTAAAAGATAAATAAATAAGAAGGCTCACTGCAGTGAGGTTCAGTTAGGCGGCCATTTTACAGTAGGTGGTATTTCATCAAACATTCTTGCACTTAGAGACGGACGGGAACATGGCAGGCTGACAGCGATCTACAGGGTTGATGCCAGGGATCTACAGCTGATGCTTTAGGCCAAATCAGGACCGGTTTTGTAGGATTTCTTTGTTTACCCCCCAGTCTGAGTCAAATGTAGCTGTAACTGTCTGTTCCTCCAGGTCGTTGTCATATGTAATGACCATGGGCTGTTTCTCTTTCCTGCTGCTCGGAGGAATGTTCTATGTCATTGATGTGAAAGGCTGGTGGCAAGGACAGCCCTTCATATATCCAGGTACTGTGCACCCATGAGGGAAGCCAATAGATCCCTTATATTTTTGATTCATTTGCTCCAGTTAAAATGTAATAAAAATCAAGTTGAGTCGTCATAGGTGTCCTGTTTTAGTTGAAAATGTGCTTATTATTATTATTATAGAAATAAAAAAATGTTTAAAAAAGTTATTGTAGATAACTGCATATATTTCTTGTCCTTTCAAATCTTCAGATCATTTTTAAATATATTTGCCTTATATTTGCAGGTTCATCCAAATAAATTGCAATATTATCAAAAAAGCAATATAAGTGGAACACAACAGTGACAAACTTCAGGATTTTATCATATTGAATATGGCTTGCTATAAATAAAAAAATGGAAGTTCGTTTCTTGGCAAATAAGATTTCATTCCACTGCTGACTTGGCAGTTTTCCAGCAAATCCAGACGACAGCAGCTGCCACTGGGTCGCTGCTAAAGATTTTGGCTCTTCATTGAGAGCTGTATTCAAGGATAGTCAGAAAGTTGAGTGGAAGGAAAAGGTGCAAAAGCAACAGGGAAAATGGCGTCTTTGAGAGGATGGTGCAGATAACCTGAAGGCTGCTACCAAAGCAAAGCAGGCTTCCTCAGTAGAACCACGGGATAATCTCCTCCTCCATGCTAGCTGTATTGATGCAGTAGTTTATGCTTAACCCCAAATTCAAATTATTTTAAATTAATTGATGTTCTAACTTTCCAAGATCATAAAAAAACAGCCTTGATTTCCGCCTGTGGCTCCTGGTCAGCTACACTGCAAAAAAGATCTAGAAATAAGTAAAAAAACTCTTAAATTAAGTGTATTCACCCTTAATTTGAGTAGGTAAATGAGATAGTTTGTCAATGGAATGAGTATTTTTAATCTTAATATAAGTTAATTAGATAACATGCACTTGAAATAAGACAATGCAATTGTGTTTCCTTATTTTAAGCATAAATTGTCTTGTTCCATTGGCAAAATGTCTCTTTTACCTCCTCAATTCAAGAACAAATGCACTTATTTTAAGAAAAAATTGACTTATCTAGATTTAGATTTTTTGCAGTGTAGATGGTCAGGCTGCTGACTCCCTGCCTGAGTCTGTCCTAGTGACTTTTGGTATTCACTGGGTTGCTATACTGTGTCCCATTCTCAACAAGCTCCTCTCTGTTCTCAGTTTTCATTTGGTCTGTTTAGTGTTACTTTTTTTTCAGTTGTCCTGTTTCAAAAATGCACAAAATATTCTGAATTACCTCTAGTCCATTTTTTTCTTCCTTATCTCATCCTTAACACTCCAAGATCAGGCCTTCTGACAAAGAATTTGGGATTCATTTAATGTGGCAAACATTTAGGCAAACATTTAGAAGTTCAAAGTAACAACCCTCTGAGCCATGTTGTACCTTCAACATAATGCAAATATCAACGTTTGAACAAAGTTCTCTTCTCCTCATCCAGGGATGAACTCCATGTTTGTTTACGTTGGCCACTCGCTCCTCGGATTCTACTTTCCCTTCAGCTGGGAGATGCGCTTCCAGGAAAGCCACTGGGAGCTGCTGCTGCAGAACATGTGGGGAACTGCCCTGTGGTTGCTCGTCTCCTACCTTCTCCACAGGAAGAAGTTTTTCCTCAAAATATAGGCAGGAACATATCCTATGAAGACACTGACCTACATGCCTTACACAATAAAATACATAAATCAGTGTTTGGACTTAGACTTAGACTCAACTTTATTAATCCCATTAGATTACTCCTATTCTGGTTCCAGTAGCTTATATAGAGGACAAAGGATTAAAGCAAAATGCCATTAAAGATAAAAATACCACAGACAATATAAAAAGAGTGTATATCGTACCAAAAAAGCATTCGAAAAAGTTGTAATGTTGTAAATATGTTTCTCTTAGATATAAAAATATCTGCACAGTAGAGTTGGGTTATGTTATGTTGGGTTATGGTGTGAATTGGCATCAGTTACACTTAAAAAAACGCTAGTTTAACAATTTATTATTCGATTAGAGTGCCTAGAAACTGTCAGTTTAAATGTGACAGACAGCAGAACATGACGCAAGTAGTTGCTCTCCTAAACTGTACAGAATCAGTGTATTCTCATTATGAGTTCGTATGAAATCATACGAAAAACTATGCACTGTAATTTCGTACGTTTTGGACGTTTTTTTTCGTCGTATGCGCATGCGCATCTTACACACCATTCAATATCATAGAATTTAACATACAATTAACCCTAACCCTAATCCTAAGATATAAAACAGCAAGAAACGTAGTTAGAGACATGAAGAAGTAATTATTGCACTGTTTTTCCAATTTTTACATCCGTCCGCGGATCTGCTTTTTTTGTCTGTCTGCCTGCGCATGCGCACTGATCTGTTTTTTTGAGGAAAAATGTACAAAACGTACGAAATAGTGTGCATAACTTTTCATACGATTTCATACGAACTCATAATGAGAATATGTTGACAGAATGGCCTCCTGATGTATCCTGGTTTCCATGACAACAGCGGACACCACCTACAGTACCAGAACTATCCTAACATCACAAATGTAAACATTTAATCCTCACTAAACAGCTAAGATTAGACAACACACCAGGTTTTTTGTTTTTTGGCAGTGGAAAAATAGCAGATGCCTACTGTTAAGTACGGTGGAGGTCCTTTGATCCTGTGGGCCCCTTTCTCCTCCTAAGGACCCCTTGTTAGTGTGTATGGTATTTTTAGATTATGCTGCCTCCTGCATATTTGCTTATCCCTCTGAATAACTTTCAGTTTGTCTGATTTATCAAAAAAAAAGTGTTTCTCATTCTTCCCTGTCAGAGGTGTTGGGGTTGGTTGGGGCACGTGATTCATATAAAAACCAATGAAAGTCAAGTAAATTATTGTCACCTTAGATTTCTACTCTAGTGTAATTTTTCTTCATAGCTTTACTTATTTTGTAATGTTTAGTAGCTTTTAAGTCCATGTTTATAGATTTCTTTACATCACATGCTTTTTGTCGTATTACACACTGTTTGCTGACTAAAGCTGTAGAGCTTTAGTCAGAAATTCAATTCAATTCAATTGAGTTTATTTATATAGCGCCAAGTTCACAAACAGCAGACCTGTGCTCTGCATACTATTTAGAACTACATTTTTTTTGTTTCAGTCTCAGTTATTTGGGTTTTATGCTTAATCAGCTTTGCTCTTTAAAAGACTATATCTTTCCTCATTCTTTGCAAAATAGCTTAAACTCGTCAGATTAGATTAAGAATTCATTTCAATTCAGTTTATTTATATAGCGCCAATTGACAATACAAGTCATCTCAAGGTACTTTACAATTCACCAGATCATACAGTCAAATTGATTCAAAGTTTTCTATCCAAGAAAAACCAGTTGATTGCATCGACTCATTGACTCAAATACCATCCCTCACACTAAGCATGCTTGTAGCGACAGTGGAGAGGAAAAACTCCCTTTTAACAGGAAGAAACCTCCAGCAGAACCAGGCTCAGTGTGAGCGGCCATCTGCCGAGGCCGACTGGGGTTCAAGGAGACAGAAGCAGAGATACAAAAAGCAGCTGTAAAAGGCGGCCCCGTCCAGGAAACACACAGCCAGGCAGACGAGCTCCGAGACAGCTCCCATGCCAGAGGATGAAGAGAGCACATCCAGTTAGTCACAATCAGAGAAACAGGACTACACTGGAAAACAGGTTGATCTCCAGCATCTATAAATAAGGGTGTTGATGGAAGCAGCACAGCTGATGTTTCTCTCCAGGATGGAGTCACAGCCAAACAGGAACTGACGAGGCAAAGCTACTCTGAGGAAAAGCAGAGAGAGCAGAACGTTAGAGATTGAACTAACAGATTCTACAGATTTGGAGAATAGAGAGAGAATGAAGCAAATAAACAGAGATAATAGAGAAAAAAACAATTAATTCTCTCACATATAATGATATACAGAAATGCCCAAGAAATATAGCAGGGATGGTAATAATTGTACCAAACAATCAGTTTGATAAAAATATATATATATATATTTCTTAAAAAGAAATTTCTTCTTTTGTCACTCTGAGATTTTGCTAATACAATAAGATGTTAAACACATCTGTAAAAGGGGTTGCTGTTAACATCTGTGGGAAGATATAAACCTCTGTTTTATTTGGCTACTTTAAAATAATATAAAAAAACTTTTTTTAATCCATGTGTTCTGTTAAATACATGAATATAAAGGAAGTCCTTAACCCATGTATCGATCCACCGTGCAGTAGTGGAGGAAAAGGTTTTGAAGCGTTCATCTGTTATAATCATTAAACCACCAGTTGGTCTCTAAACAAGATGTCCGCTCTGCTGTCGGTGTGGGCGCCTCCACTTGGCTTGCGCATAAAAAAAGTTGATTAGATCAGATGCACTGATGTGGTACTTAACAAATTAGGCCAAGTGATTCCACCACACACACCAGGCCCACCATTATGAGCCGGTTGCCATGGCAGCCACTCCTATTATTGTGCGTAGATGTGTGTGAGCCATCTGCCGTCCGGAGAGGGGGGGGCTGGTGACGCTACTTTAATAGGGGTCAAGATGCACCGCTGGCAGAGGCGTGTTGTTAATGGGTCTGACACCTCATCCTGTTAGCAAATTTAGGAAATTACTCTAATTCCCTTCATCAGATGCGCCCCATCAAAGCCTGAGCTTTAAGATGTTAAACAATTACATGTGTTTCATCACCTAAAGCTGCTAATTAAATTAAAGCTTCATTTACTGTGTCAGATTTCAGGAGGGATGAAGTTTGTTAAAGGAGGTTTACACATATTTCTGAGCCAGCCTGAGAGGCCCTGAGAGCGGTGTGTCTCTGTTTTAGGTCAGGTGGCGTGTTCATTATGAAATGACCATCTCGTTAATGAAACGAAGCAGCTTCAGACTCCTCCTCCCCAGAGCTATCCTCTTACATCCTCCACAAGCTGTAATAACATCGTTCCGACATGCTTAAGTGTTTTTTTTTTCCCTTTCAAGCAGAAGTTACTGCTTGAATCCCCAGTAGGTCCATCCTGCTTTTCTGGAACAAGTCCATAATAGCTTTTTCCAAACTACTGTGCCAAAAACGGAAGCAAAATGCTGATACTAAAGAAATAGAAATCCATTGACTAACCCCAGTTAATCGTCACATTTGCATTTGATAATAAAGTTTTAATTTTAAGCATTACAGGTCAATTTAATGTGCTTTATGGGATTGTAGGTGCCAAAATTAGACTTGGCACAGCTGGTTTCAGGCTGAATTTCAACACTACACATCATCAGTGAAACATCAATGAAGCAGGAACATTGTGGTGGTTCATGCCATGTTCGCACCAGTACGTTCTTATTGATCCACAGGGCGCCCGCATCTCAGCGTGGCTGCAGTCTGTCAGATATGGAAACTTTATCTCATGTTCAATGCACCGCCTGCTTGGATTCTGATGTCACCTTAATGCCCAAACTCTCCCTTGGTGCAGCATTACTGTTACATACCGTTTAACTGCCTCCAGCTGATCCCTGTGGGATGATACTAGGTTTACATCTAGGTCAGTTCATCTAATTCATGCCAATTAATTCCATTAAATTCCACTAAGCCAGAGTGGATAATACGCATTTGTCAAGTTCTTATTTTCTTTTCTATTTTACTTATCAATACAATAGTTTGAATTATAGCATAAATGAATGGTTATGAAAGAAGAACTAATCTCTTACCGTAGAAGATATTTTTGTTTTAACCTTTCCTGTAAACCTTGGCAGAGCTCTGTTCTAATGAGAGCAAAGTCAGAAGTTTTGGGTTTCAGATAAAAAAAAAAAAAAAAAAAACAACAGGCAAGGAGGCGGAAAACTAAACTGCAAAAAAATAATTCTTAAAATAAGTGTATTTTCTCTTGTTTTTAACTTATAAGAGTAGGGGTAAGCATTAGAATGGGTGTTGCCATAACATACGTCTCACAATACTTGGGTCATGATATGATATTATCATGACATTACAATATCCATCCATCCATCCATTTTCCATCATGCCATCATCCAGCTGTCTATGGGCGAGAGGCGTGGTCCACCCTGGACAGGGCGCCAGTCCAACACAGAGACAAACAGGACAAACAACCATTCACACACACACTGAAGGGCTGGTTATCCTCCCGCAGCAGTGTGTCACAGTGAGCTTGTAGCAGATATTTTGATTTATGCCCCATATTGAAGTGTGGTCTGCGCTATGTTATTCCACGCCACAACCCAAGAGGGACAAACGGGAACTAGCTGTGGGTCTAGATACGGCCGAGGTGGTGAGGAAGTAGGGGCAAGTTTGTGCGACAATGGAGGGACATGAGGGCGAAAAAGAAAGAGGATCCAGGTGGAAAAAGGGTCCCAGCGTTCTCGGGAACCTCGCTCTTCTAGCTGGTCTGACTTCACGTGTCGTTTTGCATAATGGGGGTCATACAAACAAAACAAGTACCAAACAGGAAATATGCATAGTGTAGAGGGGATGTAGATTTGACCAATCAGATGCCTCCTGTCTGTGGTCACCTACAATTCTGGAGAAGTGCAGCAGAGTGTCTGCAGCAGGGGCGGTGGCACATTTGCATTCACTGCGACACACACACAGAAGACTTGGTTTCTGAGTATAAACCAGCCTTCACACCTAAGGAGAACTTAGAGAAGCCTATTAACCCAAGACTCATGTTTTTAAACTATTGGAGGAACCCACGCATGCAAACATGTGAGAACATGCAAACTCAATGCAGAAAGACCCCGGGCCGGAAAATAAACCCAGAACCTTCTTGCTGCAAGGCAACAGTGCTACCCACTGCAATATCACTGTATATATTACAATATTTTTCCCAGCTGTCAAAATTAAACGTATAGATTAAAAAACTAGTTCTGTATAAGTTCATCAGATGATGTTGATTATTTAGTTATTTTGGTATCCATGTTGTTTGGGGTTTGAGTCGGTCAATGTCTTCCACTATGGCTGCCTCAGCTACAGAGATGGTGCGGCACTCCACAGCAAAAGGGCTCTGGTGGTGCAGGGTAGCCCATCCCTCATTGCTTTAGCTAAAAATTGTGTTGTTGTTTTTTTATTAATGCTAGGAACTGAAAGATCGATATTATATCGGATAGCTGAAAATTACAACATATCGCCAAATAGTTTTTACCCCTAGGTAAGACATTTGTCAATAGAATTAGATGATCTATGTTCGAAATAAGAAAACAAAAACAACTTCTTTATTTATTTTCAAGTGCATAATATATCACAAGCTTATTTTAACACAAAAAATATTTATTCCACTGGTGAATCATCTTATCTAGAGGCTCCCATTAAGAGCAAACATGCTGGTTCGCAGTGTAATTCTACATATAAACCCTAAAGAAAAAATGCACATGGGATCAGAGCTTAATAGAGGAGGCATGGGAGAGCATACAGGACAATCCAGGAAGAAAAAAAAAATGTTTGTTGAGACTTGGGCTAAAGTCCGTCTTCCAGCAGGACAATGACCCTAAACACAGAGAAAATCCCAGTGAATGTATTGAAGAGCCGAGATCAAGACAATAAGTAAATCCATTTGAATATTTGTAGCAATGCTGGCTTTCTTCTGCTGCCCTTTAGTGACAGTCATAATAAAAACAGCCAAAATACACACATAAAAATGCAGAATCCTCAGGAAAGGAAAAATCAGACAATAATCTGGGAGCATTTTAATCATGTTTGTCAAAATGTGAGTCTTTTTAGTAATAAAGAAATAGTATTTTCTTCTCTTTTAAATTCTCCTCTAATTGCAGCATGGATTTAACAGCTCTGAACGCTTTAAAAGTAAACAAGAGGTTAACTGTTTTTATTTTTTCCTCCTGAGTAGCCCTGCTATCTCCTTCGCTGCAGCCCCAATTGGCCTCACTGTTTTTTCTCCATGCACAGACACTTGATTGGAAGGCCAGTGGCCTGTGAGGGACTGCTGTCATGGCCCCAGGCTGCAGCAATGCATCAATCCACAATATCAAGCCACATAACAACAGGGATCACACCACACTTTAAACACAGCCTGCAGCCTGGGACACAGGCACGGTCACATCTGAGGGAGGGGGAAGAGAGTTCCCACGGTGCTGCTACAGGGTCTTAGATTTAGGACAGAACTTCGAGCTGCTTTAATGCGGGAAACGGTCCTAACCAGAACCAAAATTCAGGATCATTCAGGATATGTTTTTGGTGCAGCAGCAATTTTCACAAAGATTTACTACTATTCAACAACCAAATCCTTAAATATGCACTTTAAAAGATTAAAAGAAAGTATGCCTGCTTGGAGGGCAAGAACACACACAGTCCTAGCAGAGCAATAAACCTGATAATTTCCCAGAAATCTGGAGTACCTGGTGAGAAAAAACATGCATGTGCAAAAAACATGCAATAACCATGCAGGATGGCTCCTATCTGGACGTAAAACCCAGGACCATCCATGCATGTCCATGTCCAGGGGAGCTACAGTTTTCATCAAGCTGGACACAGGGTACACCCTAGATAGGTCACCAGTCCCATTTGATGGCCACATTGTTCAAACAACCATCAGGACAGACACACAGTTATGTATTTGGATTGTGGCAGGAAGATGGAGCACCCAGAGAGAATTATTGCATGCACAAGGAAACTATACAAACTCCATGCAGAAAGACCCCAAGCTATTCAAACCCAGGACCACTTTGCTGTAAGGCAACAGTTTGGTCAGGATCCCCTGGAGGGTTGTGAGACACCAAGTTGGGGGCAATGGTTTTCAAAAAACATTTTGATGAAATTAGTGTTGCACCGATACCGGTTTCGGGTGGGGCCCCGATCCAGCACCAAAATGGTGGTATCGGTATTGGCGAGTACCAACAAATAGGGCAACGATACCATTTTGAGAGCCAAAAGTCAACTATTGTCACCCATTCCAGGTAGGCAATTAAAAAGTTCTACTGGATTCACTTTGTATTAGTCTTTTTCCTGCTTCACAAAGGTAGGCAGCAGCTTGACAAAGCCATGATGGCAATTATTTTACATCCAAGTAGTCTGCAGTTCTTTATATATATATATATATATATATATATATATATATATACACACACACATCAATTTCATACAGATGGTATCGGTATCTGCAATATGCAAATACTGCACAGCCAGGTATCGGTATCGGGGCCAAAAAATGGCATTGGCACAACACTAGATGAAATATCTGTATATGGAGCAAATTTGAAATAAATGCTTTTACCATTAAATAAGTAGGTATAATATTTATATAGCCAACTTGTATTTTACCCAACACATGGTTAAAATATGTATTATACAATGTAAAATATTTTATTAAAACTATTAAATAAAGCCATTAAAATCCATCCATTTTCCATCATGCTTATACCTGCTGGGATCCTGAGGGGTGCTGTTGCTTATCTCCAGCTGTCTATGGACGACAGGCGGGGTCCACCCTGGACAGGTCTCCAGTCCATTGCAGGGCAACACAGAGACAAACAACCATTCACACACACACTCACACCTAAGGAGAATTTAGAGAAGCCAATTAACCTAACAGTCATGTTTCTGGACTGTGGGAGGAAGTCGGAGTACCCTGAGAGAACCCACGTATGCACAGGGAGAACATGCAAACTCCATGCAGAAAGATTGAACCCGGAACCTTCTTGCTGCAATGCAGCAGTGCTACCCACTGTGCAGCTACCGTTAAAATCATTTAAAATTATAAATTAAATAATCAAATGTCATGAAAAAGCATTCAGAAATCAATTACTCCCCTTAAATGTATAAATAAACATAGATTCAAGTAATTTTATATTTTGAAATATTGATAAAAATATTTGAAATGTTTGAGAACATCTGTTATAGATGCAGCAAACATGTTAAAAATTGGAAACCTGTTTGTTTGCACATAATAAAGATGATTACAAAAGGATAAATGAGTTGTTAATCTGTTTCAGCAATTTATTTGAACACATTTTGCCCAAAGTGTCATGAAACGCGGACAGATGGACCCAGTATTTAAGGTAAGACAGTCAGTAGGAAAGTCCAAACAGGTTTATTAAATAAACAAAACAAAAGAGGAGCTGTGGCTCGAGTCGCGGACACTGCAGGTGGGGGGGCGGGGCACCGCCCAATCTCAGACACTCTAGGGAGGAAACACAGGTAAGTGACCACGATAAACTGATATATGATTATCTGGGTTGGTCACTTACCTGGTTTAACAGTCCAGACCACGAGTGTCCCCAGTGCTGCAGTCCTAGGGGTCATGCTGGAAGCTGATCCTGGTCAGGGATCCAGAACAGACAGGAACAAACAGAAACAGGCAGGATCCAGATCAGGCAGGAACAGAAACAGGTGGCAGGATCCAGACTTCCAGGCATCCACAGGCTCCCAGGAGGGTTCAGAGTCTGACTGGGACCAGAAGCATGACCAGGTGGTCACGCACAGGAGCAGACAGGATCAGGTGCTGACAGGCAGGCTCAGTGGAAGAGGGTAGCCGAGACAGGACGTGGAACCGGAACTTGAAGCAGGACTTTAAACTGGTCTCCTCCCTGGAGCCAGGCTTACTGGATAAAAACTGAACCTCCCACCATAATGACCCAAAAACCCAGAGGACTCAGCAGGGGAGGAACAGTGGACGATCAGTAGACGAGACAAACACTAAAACCCTCTTTCCACTGGCTGCTAGGATCCAGGACATGAACCAAATAAAACTGAACAGAAAGACTGACAGAAAGACAAGCAATGATCTTGCACTGAATGCTCAGGCTGAACTGAATATAAACCAGAGGAAACAGGTGAGAGGAATAAATTATAATTAAGGCAGGGAGGGAAAAGGGCAGGTGAGAGGAATTACTAATTAGGGAGGAGCAAACAGGCCAGATAATAGTTTTTTGCCAACCGCCAATAAAAATCAATAAGAAGAAGAAGAAGAAGAAGGCCAGATAATGACACAAAGATTGCTTTTATGTCTAACAGCTCACCTTTACTTGAGGAATATCACATTCCCAGGGAATAAATTGCACAGATCTGCAGAAGAAATCAGTATTTGCACTTGTAGTCAAATCTACGGAAGAGGATTAGGGCCAGTGGGAAAAAAAATGTTAACTGATTTTTACATTTTATTTCAGTTTAGTATGGGAAAAAAGTCAGAATTCTGACTTTTTCTGAGAATTCTGACTTTAATCTCAGAATTCAGACTTTAATCTCAGAATTCTGACTTTAATCTCAGAGTTCTGACTTTAATCTCAGAATTCAGACTTTAATCTCAGAATTCTGACTTTAATCTCAGAGTTCTGACTTTAATCTCAGAATTCAGACTTTTTTCTCAGAATTCTGACTTTAATCTCAGAATTCTGACTTTAATCTCAGAATTCTGACTCTTTTCTCAGAATTCTGACTTTAATCTCAGAATTCTGACTTTTTTCTCAGAATTCTGACTTTAATCTCAGAGTTCTGACTTTAATCTCAGAATTCTGACATTTTTCTCAGAATTATGACTTTAATCTCAGAATTCTGACTTTTTTCTCAGAATTCTTACATTAATCTCAGAGTTCTGACTTTAATCTCAGAATTCTGACCTTTTTCTCAGAATTCCGACTTTAATCTCAGAATTCTGACATTCTTCTCAAAATTATGACTTTAATCTCAGAATTCTGACTTTAATCTCAGAGTTCTGACTTTAATCTCAGAATTCTGACTTTAATCTCAGAGTTCTGACTTTAATCTCAGAATTCTGACTTTTTTCTCAGAATTCTTACATTAATCTCAGAGTTCTGACTGAATTCTGACAATAAAAAAAGTAATAATTCTGAGAAAAAAGTCATAATTCTGAGAAAAAAAAGTCAGAATTCTGAGATTAAAGTCATAATTCTGAGGGAAAAAAAGTCAGAATTCTGAGATTAAAGTCATAATTCTGAGAAAAAAAAGTCATAATTCTGAGATTAAAGTCATAATTCTGAGGAAAAAAAAGTCAGAATTCTGAGATTAAAGTCATAATTCTGAGGGAAAAAAAGTCAGAATTCTGAGATTAAAGTCATAATTCTGAGAAAAAAAAGTCATAATTCTGAGAAAAAAAAGTCATAATTCTGAGATTAAAGTCATAATTCTGACTTTTTTCCCATACTATACTTCCGTACAAATCTGACAAGGTTTGCACAGAGATCCAGTTAAGTGGAAGAACCGCCACACTTCAACCCGCCTCACTGAACCTCCTTACATCTAAAGGTAATTGTTTATCATTTCCTCCCCAAGGAGAGTTAATGAGATGACTGACCTGCAGGTTAATTATGCCCTTAAATTTCCTGTGGATGCTGAGCTACCTGCTGGGGAAGCAGGAGGCAGTGAACCAGTGGTCCTCCTCCTCCTCCTTCTCCTCCTCCTCCTCCTCCTCCTCTCCTCCTCCTCCTCCCATCCAGTCAGGCAGTAGCAGCCAGTGGAGGCGCACAGCGGCCAGTCTGTGGGACTTTATCCTGCTGCCCCCGGAGCGGAGGACGCACTCCGGTCATTTTAACGCTTTGCTCCTTTTTCTCGTCCCTGATTGAGAGAAACTTTTGGGAATCGTGTCTCCATCGGGAAACTTTCACCTATGGTTCGTGAATATGGAGCCAAGTTGTGGTTTCTCTCCGGGAAACGTCGCTGCGCTTCTGCAGCTGCTGATGTTTGGAGGTAAGAAGAGTTTCACCTCTGATTAAATCACATTTTTAATAAAAACGCTGGAAAAGATGAGAAATATCTGATGCATTGATCAAATATAGCCAATATGAAATAAAAACATAAAATATCTTAAATATTAATGGCGCATATAAAGTATCACATTTTGTGTTTTTTTTATTTTTGCCACATTTTTTCTAATTTTTCTTCCATTTCTGTTTAAAATAAAACAAATCCATGCGCTGATTCATTATGCCTGCAGCATAACTAATTGTTTTTGACTTGAGATGCTTAATAGAAATAAATGTCATCAATATGCACTGATCAGCTTTATCCTGGTCGATACCAATTATTCTATTATTGTCTGAAATGCTGATTTTGATGAAGTTAGATTTTTTTTTCCTACCTAAAATACTATGAGAGAAAAAAAATGTTTATTATGTTAACAAGGTACTTGTTATCATAAAGCCATAAAGCCTCCAAGAAGGCTTCAAACAAAAACAAATATTCTTAGATTTTTGCACAAACAAGAAATCAAATGTATTACAATTTTAATGCAAAGGACATAGTTTGCAAGCAAATGTTATCTTTTATTTTCTTGCATCATATCCAGTTATCGTAAAATAAGCATAAACTAAAGCATTTCATTAAAAGAGCCCCAAACCGGAGGTTGTTTAATGGTTTGATGATTGTAAGGTTCCCAGTTTATGCATCAAAGCAAATGCCTCTAATTTTTTCTTTAGTTATATTACAAAAATACCATATTCTATGGTTGAAATATGTATTATATTCCATGCAAAAATATATTTTTTACTTTTTTACCTGCTAATCTTGGGGATTATCAAGGAGAAAACTGGTTTAACTGTTGAGATCTCCGGTTTGTCCTGGACTTTCCAGCAGGAAAGAAGGATGTCGGAGCAAAGTGGACCTGATGTCTGGACCGAGCCTCGCTTCTCTGGTGGAAATTGATTTGCTAAAAGCATTTTGGGAAGCTGAGTGATTTTTCTGGCACTTTTTTCCCATTAACCTGAAGTAGCGTGAGCGCGGTGCCAACACAGTTTTTTCACTCTGCAGAAAGCAATACTGTCGCTGTGCGCTGGTTGTTATGTGTGTTATGGCTGAGCTATTAAATAAATGCTGGCATACATGATAATATCATGATCCCATTCACAATCCTTAAGCCCAACTGTACCAACATTGTCCCCTCACACAGGCTATATTTAAACCAGGGGCCCTTCAGATCTCAGCAGGCATGCAGAACGGGATGCTCTGATAAATATAGGCCAATGAGTGCAATTCCTGGATTTATAATTTCACTTAATGCTACTATTCTGGAGGTCCTTTTTTAACGTATAAGCAGGATAAAACTAATATTCTTATAAGAGGGTTTAAGTGGATGAAAAGTGGTGTTGAAAAGCATCAATGGCCATGTCAACAAGTCTATTTTATGTCTCAGTAAACCATGGTATGTAATCACCCAGGGGAGCAGTTTCCTTATGTCTTTGAAATAATTCATGGAAATCTTCTGCTCTTCTACTTAATCTGCAGTGAAATAGCTGCAGCAGTTTTCAATATATGGGTGCCTGCTGTAGATGATCTCTCTGCTTGAATTTTACTGTTGACGGTAATTAAACGGGCGCTGACATCTACACCCTGGCCAAAGTGCGGCGCTCATCACCTGCCAGCCTGTTGCAACAAAAGACCGGGCGTCGCTTGGAGAGGAGAGGAGGCGAGCTGCAGGCAGGTGTGCAGCAGCTGCTCCAATCTCTGGGTAAACACCGGCTGTTTGTCTTCTTTAAAAAAGAAAAAAAATACAGTCTGTTTTATTAGAGCACACACCGTGTCCTGGAGGTAAATTCCCCTCCAACGCGTCACATAGGACCGATTTCCCTGTTTTCCTTCTTGATCATGTCCTGACCAGTGCATTAATAACACATCTTCAGACTTTCCCTTCCTTTCTTGTGCTATTCTTTGTCCTTTAGTCTAATTTATTGTTTGTAAATTAGATAATCGGAGCTTCGGCTGACTGATTAGTTATGTGTTTCCTGCTGAGGTCATCAAACTAAGGGACTTAGGAATCAGTGCCCAGATTGGGAGAAGGAGCAGCTTTGAATGTGGCTGTGAATCCAAACATCCAGGAGAACTCTGGGTGTCGTTCAGATGCAGACTAGAAATAAATGTGTCTTTTACTGCAGCGACGCTGTCTCACTAAGAAAATTTAATAAATTAGAGATTAAATGCCAGCCGAGTTTTTAAAAAAAACGCATTACTGGCACAATTACAGCAACTCTGCTATAAAATAAATGCAACTAAAGCATTTTTTTGTTTATTCTCCTATTATTTAAGTTGATTATATATGTATATATTTTTTAATCTATTCATATATTGACAGTCTGTGATTTCCTTTGATTATAGATAAACCTTAGCTTGTGTCTTTTGCATCTCTTCAAAATGAGAAAGACAAGAGAACATTCTATTGAACTAAGGCAGGAGTTTGGCTATGAATATCTACAGCCAGAGCAACATTTAAATGTTTTTAACTCCTTTATGTTTGGAAAACAGGGCTGGACCAAGACTCTAATTTAACTTGCCAGAAAGTTTGGATGATTGTCAAAGGAAAAACTAAATAAATAAATAAAAAAGAGAACCTGCAGCAGTGATGCTAGACAATGCTTTTATTGCGCTACCATCACAAACATAAACCAGAGGCTTTTATCACTTTAATGTTTTAACTGGAAATTTCAGCCTCTAAATAAGACTGATTCCACTTTTTAGCCCCAACATGTGAAAAGTTGTTGTTTTTTTCCTTTCCAAAGAACCTGAGAACCTCTTATGGCCTCAGAAATGGTTCAGCAGACACAAAAGCATCTACAGTCAAACCAGTCCTTAAACATAAACCCTTAAAATAAAGCAGTGAGCTGAGAATCATAGAGGAACCAGGATTCAAAGCAATCCAGAGAAATTGTGCAAAAAGGTTAAAGATCTTTGCTTGCTCCATCTTTATGAAACATAGAAGCAAAATCAACTGTGAATAATAATGAACCCTGCAAAGATTTTTTTTATGTAATTTCTTATATTTTCCACAATAAATACATTATTTTTGGCTGAATGTTTCCCCCAAAAATCAAAGATGTAATGTTGTTCTCCAGCTATAAAGATAAATCAATTTTTATTCATTTCAGCGGCGCTTTCTGCATTCAAACCTGCTGGGAGTCTGTAACAGAATTAACCAAATCTGTTAACATCTCTAAGCAGAGTCACAGATGTTGTCGCCTTAGAGCATCGATCCATTTATCTTCCCCTGTGACCTTGCTACTGTACCTTTGACCCGGCGTCACTCCCTGACCTTTGAAACCCTAACCTTACCCCGCGCCTCCTCAGCTGCTCCTCGTCCTCCCCAATTTACTAAAATCATTTTCATCAGCTTCTTTTGCTTCTGAGAAGAACCAGAACAATAAATCTCATTTGATACTTGCTACTATTTGATTTAGCTCCTTATTATATTATGTAATTCAGTAAAGCTGGTGTCTTGTGGTGCCTGTGGATGGAGAATCAATCCTTCCAGTTTTGCAGCCCTGCTGTTTCTGCAACGTTTTACTTTAATTAGAAGATATAAATGCAAGAATTTGTAGCAGCAGAATAAACTAGATAAATGCTGTAACTTTTGCACATCTTTGTATTGATTTAAAAAGTGTTTGTAATAGCTAAAGCCTCTGCTGTGAGCTTCCCTTAGTTGTTAAATATTTTTAAACGAAGCGTAGATGGATTAAAAACACTTGTTAACTACAACAGTGTTGCTCTTTTCACCTTTGTCTAAAATAAATCTCATTGGATTAATGATTGGCTGAGGAGTTCCACCCACTGCACAGCATCCTGTTTAGCTGAGACTCAGCGTTGCATGGATGCTGCTCCTACCTGTCAAAGCTCTGCCGCTGATCCCCCAGTCAGTTCAGGGTCACACTCCCCTCTCATGCATGGCTAGAATCTAATTTGCTTTGGTGAAAGGACAAGGAGACATTGATCGAAATGCCGCCCTGAGGGCATTTAGTACCCCCCTCCGGTTTTATGGGTTTTGACAAGTTATTTTCCAGTCGCCTGGTCGCGCTCGCTGGGTTTGACCCAAAATGATTGAGGATAAGGAGGAGCTCAAGTCTTTGTGTCTTCATGGATCTGTTAGACACTGCAGAGATGAAGATTTGCTGGAAAGAATTTGTCAGTTTGAGGATAATCCAAAGAAAAAGTTATTATAAAAAAAAAAAAAAAAAAAAAAGTTTAATGCATGTTTATGTCCTACTTTAGTTTGGAAGTTTTTTCCATCAAGTCTTGCAATCCTTTCATGGGGTTCATCAGTTATTTTACCTGAATACCAACTTTTTCTATAATCTTTTTGGCATAGTTCTTATTTAATTTAACACAACAGTTGCCTCAATATAGCCTAAAAAAAACATCATTTAATTTTGTATCACTTTTAATGCTTCATATGATTAAACTATGTTCAGTATCTTACATAGATAACCTGAGTAAATAAAAGCTGCAGCTTTCAAATAGATTTTACTTATCAGTGGGGAAAAAGGTTCTGCAAATAAACTTATGACGTGATATGATATGACTTAAATGCGTTGTTTGGATCTTTGACCTAAAAAAAAAAAAGTATCATATCCTATTTTTTATTAAGGAATGAATTAATCACGTTTATTTTGTAAACCCTTGTGACTATAAAACGAAAAAAAAAATAAAAAATTTAATATAATAATAGTAATTTTCCTTGCTGATAAAAAAAGATTAAAAAAGATAAATGTTTTACTTGCATATGAATACCGCTCTATAAACTGTGGGATTCCACAAGATTCAGTAATGGGGCCCTTATTTTTCCATTATTTGGCCTCATTTGATCTCTTTCCGAGCCGCAAAGTGGTTCAGTGGGTAGCAATGCTTCCTTGCAGCAAGAAGCATCCGGATTCGATTCCCAGCCTGGGGTCTTTCTGCATGGAGTTTGCATGTTCTCCCTGTGCATGCTTGAGTTCCCTCTGGGTACTCCAGCTTCCTCCCCCAGTCCTAAAACATTCATGTTAGGTTAATTGGCTTCTCTCGGAAAAGCTAACCTTTCCCGCCACTTGAGTTCTGGTGATAGAAGAGTCATATTTGGAATTCAAACTGAGTGCTACAAATTATAAGTTTGGCATAATAGGTTTTGGAAAATCAATCTCACAAAATGATGCTGTTACCGGCATGATGTTCCTTTGGTGATGCGCGGTGTTGTTTTGGGTTTGAACGTTTCTGACCATAACTCATTATCAGATAAGTGGAGAGCAGCTCCTCATTGTTGCTTTCAATCTTTTGGCAGCTTTTCTGGCCAACTTCCAGTTTGTCATTTTATCAACTATGGAGAAACACCTCATTTTAATGATGTCAGTATATTGTTTCCAACCATTTTTGACTGGCATTACAATGCATGGTATTTAGATGATGTGAGGAAGGAGTTTGGCAACTGTACCCGAGATTATTTTGAACCTTTGTAACCCCTCTTCAGTCTATGCTCTGCAAAAATCAAGGAAATCCAACAAAATTAGCTGAACTTATTCATCAGAATTCAAATTCCTTGTCATTGATCCCAACTATAGTGAATGTTAGAATAAAATAAATGCTGGTTCAGCAATTTATAACGCTGTTACATTTATTTAAAACATTTGTTTTTTCCTCTGTAACAAAAGTTTATTTTAATTAGATCTTACACCCACTACAAAATCTTATATTTTAACTGCTACTTTCACAGTCACTGTTAATCAAATTGCAACCAAACTTTGCTGCTTATTGCCTTTGCTACTAAGCTAATGTTTGTAATTATATAATTTTGTCGACTGGTCGCATTAAAAAGCATTCTGTTCTATCTGCATTGAATTGTTTTAATTGTATCCACCAGGGAGATTATGTTTTCAGTTGTGTTTGTTGGTTTACAGGAGTACAAATGATGATAATGAACAAATTTTAAACAGATTTGTTTTCCTGGGACCAAGGAACATTCCTTTATAACTTAGTATTCATCCAGATCATGTGCAAGTTTTAAACATACAATATGGGGCCAAATTCATTGTCTAGCGGAAGTGTGTGTGCTTTTCTAGTTTTAAGTCTCTATATTCAGTTTATACTTCTAGTGTTGGGGAAGGAAAATATCATTGCTTATGATTGTAATTTTACTTTGTGCAAAATGTTAACACAGAGGACTGCTTTGATTTTATTAGGTGTTATATCTTAAACAAATTTGGAAAATTAATCAGGAAAGTCATAAGTGGCTAAAATACCAAACCACATAAAGCTGGTGAGATTGTGTAATTTAAA